>NW_027182323.1:3171839-3491534 GCF_040938575.1 Ambystoma mexicanum
TCAGGCAATTGACAGTAACTATGCACACCAGACAGCCCTTTCCCTTCCCCGCAGGGAAAAAAGGCAGAGCATGAAAACACACTAGGTGCAAGGCTGAATGCACGGGGAAGCAGCTATTTCTGAACCGGCAGTTCAAACGAAGGAGAAAGGTGGCGAGACCTGGAGGGACAACGAGGAGGGAATTGCCTGTGCCCTTTTCAACACAGGTGTCAACGGCACACAGGGCTCTCCCACGCTGGTAGCCAAAGCGAGGAGAAGCACTTGCTGCCGTGGTGCCGTCCTTGACTCCTGAGACAAGAAACTCGAAGTTCAGCACAGCCAGTGAGTCAGAGAGGAATAATAGTAAACCGAACTGTGCGAGGCCCAAGATTGCAGGCGTGTATAACTGGGGGGGTGGTAACCGCCGAAAAAATTAAGCCATTCTCAGATTTTGGAATGTTCTATTGTTATAGGGAACTGTAATGGTGTTAAGAGTAATCACCCTATTCCCAACATGCAAGTGTATGAAATTAGACTCACATTTCTAAGAAAAAACAGAAAATGTTTGAATAAATCATAACAACTGTTATAAACCCCTTAATTCAGGGGACATGTGTTTATTTACATGTAATATAAATGAAAATCAAATCAACATCATATTTAAAGAAGAAAAAATCATTGTCATTGAGTGTAATCAAGGAAAGTAGACAATGTTTAGAACCAGGTTTACCCGCATATGAGACAAAACATAGGTTCTGGTGTAAAGAGTGAAAAAACAATGATACATTTGCTAGGAGGATGTTTCTTCATAGAAATCTGTCTTAAAAGCAATTGGTTCTTAATGTTTGAACCGAAGACAAAAAAGTGATCATAAGCAATTATCCTGATGCTGTAGTATTCTAACAGAGCTGGACTGGTCTGTAGTGCAACCAGTGTTATCACAGAGGATTATAATGCAATTATACCAAACGAAAATTATACCCAAAATTCAGTACATTTTGTTCTGTAAGTGCCATTTGGTAACTGTATACAAGACATTGTAGTTAGGCGAAAAAAACACATCTCAAATGCTTCATTTCTAAAAGAGTACAGAGCCTAACTCTTTCGGTTTGGTTAGTAAAGCCAAGTTCTGTTATTTGTGGTGAAATCTTGCACATTAGTGAGGTGATGGCCAATCCTTGGTCTACGTCGGGAAATAAAAATCCCTAATGTTTGACTGGAGGCAGGTAGAGGCCTGCTACAGTGACGTTTCGGCTTTAGAATGAACAGCCTTCTTCTGGGCCAAAAGGATTGTGATAGCCTAAAATAATGTGTAAAAGAAGAGAAGAAAAAATGACCTGTTTTAGATATAGGACATGCTTGTAAGATTGCATTCACGGCAAGTAATATTGGGTCAACAGTTAAAAGAAAAGACTCAAAAATACTTGTAGATGTGTGTTCTGGTATAGAAGGGATTAAAAAGACTGACCTTAGGTATGTCCGGGCTGGGAAGGGTAGGTTAGGGTATGGAACAAACTTGGGCTGGGCTGTAGTGAATAGGATCCAGTGGCTGAATATGTACAGCGCCTTCTTAAGGCATTCTGGATAGCGGCTGTAGTCAGCAGTGGTGTCCGCTGGAAGGGCTGAAAAACTAGCATACCAGAGAAGAAAGAGAAGCCTGAGGGTGCTGCTTAGTATAAGATCTGGCGGGTAGCAGACACAAAGCTAGTGGTATAAATAGTGAAGCATACCTGCCAGTTCTAGCCCAGTATGGGGGCTGGCTGTTGTGTGGCTGCACCGGAGATGAATCCGTGTAGCTGTGGGGACCGTAGTTGATCCAGAGCAGATGCGGCTGGTATGTTAGTTACGCGGTGCATCTAAAGAAAGCAGACGGGCATCAATTAAAAGGGCGCTCCATGGTGGAGCCGGGCAGCTTTGATGAGAGATGCAGCCCGGAGGAAGCCTGCTGCGATCTGGTGCCTTCCTACGAAAGACTCGGGAACGGAGCGAGATGAATCGCTGCTGCTGTGTGCGCGGCTGTGTCCGGGCTGGATCTTGCTGGACAGTGTGGTGTCTACTCTGCGCATGTTATGTAGAGCAGTGACTGCAACAGTGAAGGGGAGGCGTCCAGCTGAACGCATGCGCTGAGAGTCAGTGTTGCAGCTCGGAGGCACTGTGTATTATCCCTAATACGAAGACGCTACTCCCCTCTCGATTGTGCCAAGGGGAGTGTGTTGGCGCTGGGAGTCGCGCAACTGCGTGTAGTGCCAGCCTTGGGGTAGCAAAAACGGCTGGTAATGCCACGTGGTGCAGCCACTGTGAGGGAACTTGAGAGATTGGAGTCCTTAAAGGCCATGCCTGATAGACAGGGTATTGGTAAGTGAGGGCCTGTGTCTATGAATCGTGCCATAAAATGTGGATCCAGTGGATCCCTGTGAACGATCTGTCTATGGTGTCCCAGGGTAAAGGGTGGTCAAGGTCACTGGGCTAAGGCTCTTGTGGAAATCTGGCATGTTGGACCCACCCTGCTGAAAAGTGGGACAACGGTGTGGAAAGGGCTTCAGTTATGGTGGTAATTTTCAGGAGGGGAGGCTTCATTAAGTCCGTGTTCAATTGTTTGCAATTTAAAAATCCACCAAGCCTCTTTGTAATTGAAGGCATTTTTGATGTTAGAGGTGTATTGGATTTTGTCAAGGACCCACCATTTCAGCTGATCTTGTGTGTGTTTAAATTCCAAGAAATGGGAGACCAAAGGTGCTGTGGTAGAACGGCATCTTATTTTGGAGCGATGTTCCCCAATGCGTTTATGTACCGGTCTTGTAGTTTGGCCTACATACCGAAGACCACATGGGCACTCTATGGCGTATATCACATTCGGTGTTTTGCAGTTGGTAAGTTGTCAGAGGGACCATTCCTTATCTTCAATTTTGAAGGATTTAGTTTTGCTCGTATATTTGCAGGCTGTGCAGTTGCCGCAAGGGTGGTGGCCTGTTGGTGTTCTGAGGTCCCACAACCCAGTTCTGATCGGCTTCTTGGGCAGGCGAGCATGTGTGAGCCATTCACTGAGGTTTTTCGACCTTTTAAGTGCCATCGTAGGTATCGGTTCGTCAGGGAGATTTTGGTGGGCAAGGGGCTAGAATTGTTTAATGATTTTTTTGATACTGTTAGTATCTGGTCCGAAAGTGGTCACACAGGTGATGCGGTCTTCTGATGTGCCCTGGTTCTTGGGTTGGAGCAATGTTTCCCTTGGGATGCATAGGACTCTTTTGCGTGTGTTCTTGACCAATTTTCTGGGGTAGCCGCGTGCCAAGAGTTTGCATTCAAGGTGTGATGCATGCTGACGGTATTGTTGAGTTTCAGAACAGTTCCTGCGTACTTTTAGAAATTGGCCAAATGGTAAATTAGTTCTCAGACTTTGTGGGTGGCTGCTGTTGAAGTGAAGCAGTGTATTGCAGTCGGTTTCTTTCCCATACAGTGTGCATTGAAGCCTGTTGTCGTCTGTAGTAATTGTTAAATCCAGAAAGTTAATGGCTGTTTGGCTGTTGTTCAGAGTAAATTGAATTTATGTTGCTTGAGTGTTCAACCATGTGTGGAATTTAGTGAGCTCTGGTATCGTTCCTTTCCAGACAAACAGAATGTCATCTATGTATCTGTACCAATTTAGGATTTTGTCAAAAAATGGGTTCTGTTGGTTCAGCACAAAAGAGGCTTCATACTCTGCCATGAAGATGATGGCGAGACTTGGGACAAATGCTGCCCCCATGGTGGTGCCACTGATCTGTAAATAGAATGTTTCATCAAAGGTGAAAAAGTTTTTTGTCAATGCAATTTCCAAGAGCTCAAGAATGAAGTTAACGGGTACTCTGCTTTGCTCCATATGGTGAGTGAGGTGGTGTCTAACACACTCCAGGGCTGCTGTCTGGGGAATGCTTGTGTAGAATGCTTTGATATCCAGCGTGACAAGAGTGTCATGGTTATTGTCAAATGGAAGATTTTCAAAGATGTTGATAGTAGTCATGGTGTCTTTCAAGTACGTCGGTGTCAGTTGGCAGAGGGGCTTGAGAAAAAAGTCTATAAATTTACAGAAGGGTTCGAAAATGGAACCGCACCTAGAAATGATGGGTCTCCCGGGTGGGTTGGTGGCGTCCTTGTGGATCTTTGGGAGTGCATAAAATGCCGGGGTTCTTCCCTCAGAGGTTTTAAGGAATGTTTCTTCATCCTCTGTGATCCAGTCTTGTTCTCGAGCATAGCTGGTACTGGTAGAAATTTCTCGTTGGATGGACTGGGTGGGGTCTTGACTCAATTTTCAATAGTTATTCCTGTCTTCTAGAAGTATAGCAACCATCCCCTTGTATTGACTCAGACTTTGTATCACTATACCTCCGACTTTATCCGCTGTCTTGATGACAATGTTGTTATTTGATGACAACTGCCTAAGAGCTTGTTGTTCTCCATTAGAGAGGTTGTGCCGTAGAGGCCTTTGTTTCTTCTGCAGTTTCTTAATCTCCTGTATGACACATTTCTCAAAACTAATGAGGGCTGGTTTGGTATCATTGTCACTGGGACAGAAAGTGGATTTAGGTTTCAGTCCTGTGCTCTCTTCCATGATGGGCGGCTCAGAGTGTTGGAAGAATGTTTTCAGACGGATTTTCCGAAAAAAGCTTTGGAGCTTGTTTTCCAATGTGAACCAGTTGGTGGGGTTGGTGGGTACATATGAAAGGCCTTTGCCGAGGACGGCTGCTTCTTCGTCCCTAAGGTTGTGGTCTGAAAGATTGAAAATCGGCAGGATGTCAATATTGGCTAACGTCGTCGGTTGCGGCGGTGTCCTTGTGGGGAGTGCCACTGCGGGTACATTTGCATTGGTGGGGGGCCCCAGAACAAGTTGCCGGGACCCCCTCTCCCTAAAAAAGGCGGCTGATGTTGGAAAAATGGAGGTCTCTGTTGAGGATATGGTCTAGTTTGCTGATTCTGATCTCCTGATCCTGATCCAGAGCTAGAGGTATCAGAAAAGGAAACCCATCTTTTTCTCTGTCTTGCTGAACCAGCATTGTTTTGAGCTCTCTCCTTTTCCTTGTTTTCTTTGAATTCAGGTGCTAGATAAGGGTACACATTTTCAATTTTGAACTCATTCATGTCTTTGACTAGTTTTTTGTGTTTTTTCTCTAGTGTATCTGACATGAATTGGTCCATGATTTTGTTAATTTCTTTCAATTTTTCTTTGGCATTGTCCAATGCGGTGTTACTTAGGAATTTTCAAGATTGCAGGCGGCAACATTGTTGACCAAAGAACTTGTGTATTTGAACTTTAAAAGAAACTTCAGAAAAGGTCCGGAGGCAGAGTGGTCCAGCGCCACAGGGGCACTCATTCGAAGGACTCTGACTGGAGCCTTTTTGCTTTGTTTTTTTGAAACTACGAGAACCACAAGGCCTTAGGAGAGATTGGGGTGAGATGTCAAAGTGGTCATACGAGGGTCGAACAAAACACCTCGTACACTCAAAAGTCTTTGACACGTTAAGGAGAGGAAAACAGATTGAACTGTGAAATTGGCAAATGTGAACCTGACCGAGGAATGTCTGTGAATTGGGGGTAAACACTGATATAGCCGTGAACATTTAGGCGACAGGTGTGAATCTGGCTGAGGGATGTCCCCAATGAATAGTTGTTTAAAAATAAATTGAGACTTTTGAAGGTTACATTTTGAGTGAAAGGCTGTAGTGAACCCGACAAAGGGAGGCTAACACAGAGAGATGGGAGGTGAATCCCATTCTGTCATAAAGCCAAGAAGAAAGGTAAGGGAGGCGAATCCCGTACTGTGATGAAGTCAAGAAGAAAGCAAATGTGAACCCGACTGAGAGCTGCCTGCGAATTAGGGTGAACAGTAACACACCCATGAACATTGTGGTAACAAATATGAACACGACGGAGGGATGTCCACAGTGAGTGGTTGGTCTGAGTCCGACTGATGGAGGCCAACATTGCAAGAAGGATCGGAGCCCGGTAGAGAGGGATCCAAGGGCGAAGAGTAATCGCCCAACGTGAAGATTTATTAAGGACACATTTTGTTTGTTGTTTATGGGCCATCTGGCCTTCTAAGGCAAGCGACTTTGCAGTAAAGAGACCTGGCCCTAAAAGGTCCTGGTATCATTGAAAGGAACTGTAACCTCGTGCTGGCGAGGCCCAGGAGTGTGCTGTGCTCAAAAGTCCCGCCTTGTCCCGTGCTAAAAACGTGGCTAAGGGAGACCCCAACCGTACCATCCTGACTTATTATTTGGTGAACACTTCTTTCTTTTCTGGTGAACATTATCCCACACTATTTTGTAATTTAGCGGTAAGGATTGGCAATAGGTTTTTTAGGTTATGCCCATTTTATTTGACAAGATGCCACTATTACTGCCATATTTATTATTTGAGGGTCGTAGCTTGCTCCCATCTCAGATTTAGGTTTAGATTAGGTATTTATCACTCCCACTATACTGTTTATTAAACACCCTTGAACTGCGATCACTTGTGTCTGTCTTTACTGTTGCCACCATGAGTTTCTTATAACTAAGATTAATACATCAGAATATTTCCAGTGGACACAAAAAGCACAAGAGGCATTTGATAGAGTTCAAACAGCATTAAAATATATCTCAGCACAAGGGTTGTCAGATTACAAATAGAACTTTACACTGTATTGTCATGAAAGCAATGGACTGGCATTAACCGCCTTCAAACAGGCACATGAACACAAACAACGAAAGAGTGCATAATATAGTACAGACATAAATCATGTTAGAAATGCCTATCAACCCGCTATAAACAATTACCAGGCACCTGGAAAAGGGGCCCACTAGTACTTATAACCGAGCTTCAGAAACTGACTTACTCTGTTCCACCGCTAGATAATACGCTCTTAAGCAGACGAGGAATCTGGCAAGGCCAGCTCCTGCAAGTGACCTTGAGGTGTGGCCGCCTGACATCAACACTCTAACGGGTCACCAGATTCAGGGACACTCTAAACCCGTAAAGTCACCCTCAAACCTGGTAATCAGAACAAACTCTGCAATAGACTGGGAATTTCTCTTGGATAACCAATACTCTGAACCTCCAGGATATATACGGTCAGCTCAGCGGGCTCTTGAAGGTTACCAGGAATAGGGGTCTCCAACCAATCCGCACATACACTCACACATACCGATATGCTCACTCTCTCCTCTACACCAATAAACTGGACCCAGTGAGGTGTTTTATGGCACAGCAGGAATGAGACACACACGTGGCATTGAGGTGAAGGCGCTAGAGACACACATTGTGGGGGGATAAAAGCTATTTTATCCCCCCACTTAAAATTTTGGGGGGTTTTGTCCCCCTTCCCTTCACCCCCATGTCCGACGCCCATGCATGCCTGCATCTACCAACTTGTGCCTTCAGTCCGTTGCTTTCTGCCCCCCTTTCCTTTATTCAATGTCTGCAGTTCTTTACTCTGTTCATGTATAGCCATGTCCCAGGACTGCAGCGGAAGCAGCGGAAGTTTTATGTGTCACATACGCACTCATGGTGCAGCTTGTTGCACAAAGTAGCGTTGAGAAAGTCGGGCGGTGGAGGGGCTTGATGTCAGCAGGAGCACAGAGGATGGATTGCTGACGTGGAGAGCGTTTTCAAATGGGAACCAGCCTGAGTGACGAGGTGAAACTATGTCAGAGGTTACCATGCCCTTGTGAGTAGCTGTAATTTAGCTGTTATAAAAGCTATTGAATTAGCATAGTTACAGATGTTTGCCTGTTTGGAGGAAAGAACGTTTGCGTGCCTTTTGTGGACTGCTTTTCTGAAGTCCTTGAGTGTTTAAAGGTTCTTTTTATCTTGCTGACAGTTTATCAATGGCTTAGGTTCTCCCTCCTTTCACTGTCAACAATGACTTCCTTACCTAAAACGGCTGATATTGGTCCAGTGTCACTGTTTTGCTACTGGAGAGTTTCACCAATGAAGTGTGTCATACCTCACGCTCTTCACTGGGAGAACTGCCAAGTGAAACACTTGATATACTCCCAGAGGCTAACCAGACCTCCTCCCTCGAGAAAACAAGCACAATGGGATGCCCACTCTCTCAAAATGTATTGCTGAGAAGTGCGAGAAGGGAGCGCGTTGAGGCAGCCATGGGTGAGGTTGGCATGCCATACTCCAGATAGTTCATTGCATAGGGATCCTCTAGGCATTCAGCCAATTCCACAGCCTATCCAGTCGAAGGGAGTTGTGAATATATCAGCTGTCACTTATGTCTTATTGAAATGTCTAATGCAAGTGATAAACGACGGAGCTCCCGTCTGATGGATACTTGCAATAAGGAGTCAAAGAGTCTTTCTTACAGTTTTGATGCAAATGCCAGAAGACGGGAAGGAGCGATTGAAACCAAGTTATTACTCTCCCATATGGAGTTGCCTCGCTTCCTCCTACATATTCAGAACAAGTGGCCATGGTGGGAGAGCAAAGAGAGGCAATTGGGTGGCTTAGATGTGAACTAGTAGCCCTGACAGGAAAAAGCAAATATAAAGACACTGGCAAAAAATCCATTTAAATTGCTCCTCTCAGACAAGTTAAATATTAGATTTATTTTTATTTATTTATTCATTTTTTTGCATGTGTATAGCATGCGCAAGCCCTCAGGCATCAGGGTGCTGTGGATAACAGGTTACATAAGGCCAATTAGGAACAGAAGGCGGTTACAGGTTACATTGATGCAGTGTTTCCAATGTTGCATATAGTCATAAACGTATAAGCAGTGCCCACATATTGCTTCAAGGGTCAGATAGCGGTGGGAGGCAAAAGTCATTCGAGTTAATTGAAGAGCTAGGTTTTGAGGGCTTTACGGAAAGGCCAGTATGAGCCTTCTGATCTGAGATTGAGTGGGAGGGAGTTCCATTGCTTAGCTGCAATAACTGGGAAACTGGAGCCATCTGCTTTGGCACGTTTGAAGGTGGGTTGAACTTGTTTTTGTGCATAGAGTGTTCCGATGGGAATGGTTGATTGCGGTTTGGAGAATCTTTGAGACAGGTAGGGCGGTGCTGATTTGGAATTGCATCTTTGGGTAATGGTTAGGGTCTTTAAGAAAATTATTTCCTCGATAGGGAGCCAGTGTACATTCCTGGGGGCAGCTGATATGTGTTCAATTTTGGGGAGGTTGAGGGAAGAATTATTTTGGATGCTTGCAGCTTTTTTAGATTGTGGGATGAGGTGCCGGCAAATAGAGCATTACAATAGTCTACTCTTGCGCCCACCACAGCAGGAGCGATCGTCAGGCAGCTGTCTGGTGATAGGCAGGGTCTTGTGGCGTTAAGGAGTTTTGTGGTGTATGCGATGGCGTTGACTTGTCTGGTAAGTGTTAGCGAGGCATCTAGATAGACTCCCAGGGTTTTTACTGAGGGTGAGACTGCGATTGGGATGCCATTGACAATGAAGGTCGAATATTCAGGGTCCAATTTGTTTAGAGCTGTTGGGTGTCCTATGATATGGAATTCTGTTTGTCATCGTTCAAGCAGAGGCCGTGAGAGGCCATCCATGTTTGAATAATACTGAAGGTTGAGTTTAGCAAGGCAGCATCTTCCGAGTAGGTGCTAGTGAGGGGGAGGATAATGTGTGTATCGTCTGCGTTTGTATATTCAATGTCAAGGGAGTCAAGGAGGTCGAAGAGGGGTTGCGTGAAAATGTTATAGAGTGTGGGGGAAACACATGAGCCTTGGGGGACTCTGCGGTTGATCTGTGAAAGTGCTGCGCTAGCATTCTGAGAGAAGACTTTCATTGTTCTACCTTCTAAGAAGGAGGCTATCCATAATGTTGCCTCTGGTGAGAAGGATGCTGCATGGGTAAGGTGTCGGCAGAATATGCTGTGGTCAACTAAGTCAAACACTGCTGACAGGTCTAGTAGCAGCAAGGGGGCACGTTTACCCTTATCCCTGATGTCATCCATCTGCTTTTTTAAATCAAGGAGGGCAGATTTGTGTCTGTGCCCAGGGCGGAAACCGGATTGGCGGATAGGGGGTATCTGTGTCCGCATAGGGTCAGGTTTGTGGATTTTATCAAACGTGTGGGCAGAGAAGAGCATCGAACGTGGCATCAAGAGTCGTGTAGAATGAAGAATTGGGCAGCGTTCTCTGCAGACCTGCGGAGCACAACACTGCGCCCTTGGCCTGCACAGGCTTTGATGCAGAGGGTCAGGCGCATCGAGTATCTGGTTTGTAGCTGTTGCAGTATTTGGATATATGCTGCTCTGTCAAGTATTTTTAACAGGAAAGGGACGGTTGTGATGGGGCAGTAGTTATTGGGGGATGTTGGATCAAGGGTTGTTTTTTCAGGAGCTGTAAGACCCATGCTTCTTTGAGGCTTGCAGGTACCATGATTGAGGTGAAGGAGGAATGTATGACTGCCATGATGAACAAGTTTCAGCACAGCCTTTGATCAGTGGGGCTGCGCATATGTCGCCTTTGCATTTTGATAGTTTATGGCTTTTCAAGATGTTTAGGTTGTCTTGGTCTGAGATGGTATTGAATTTTAATAGCGGTGGGGTGTTGGGTGGAGCAGATTGGATGTCCTCAGGGCCGGTGTCGGTGAAGGTGGGTTGTTTTGAGTGGTCAGAGTGTTTTGTTTGATGAGGATTTCGTTTTGGAAAAAGCTGATTTTGCTTAACATGGCGCTCTGTATGCTGTCACACCATGCGCGCTCTTTGAAGAGCGCAGATGGTGGGGCAACTGAGACCTCAAGTTCCTTGAGGATGGAGAATAATTGCCCCCCCCGACCGTGTGAATCCGGTTGGTGGAGGAAGGGCGGTTATCTTAGCCAACTGAAGCGACGAGGGTGGCGACTCCATTCTGCGGTGCCTAACACCTGCAGAGCACAACACTGTGCCCTTGGTCTGCGCGGGCTTTTCCGCAGAGGGTCAGGTGCATGTTTTTTATCTTACGTGTGGGCAGAGAAGAGCGTCCAATGTGGTGTCAAGCGTCATGTAGAATGAAGAATTGGGCAGCGCGTTGTGTGAACGTGTGGCGCACAACACCGTGCCCTTGGCCTGCGTGGGCTTTGCCTTATAGTGTCTGGTGCATGGATTTTATCGTACGTGTGGGCGGAGAAAAGCGTTGAATGTGGTGTCAAGCGCCGTGCAGAACGAAGAATCGGGCAGCATGCACTGCGGACCTACAGAGCACAACATCGCGCCCTTGGCCTGAGCAGGCTTTGCATCAGAGGGTCAGGTGCGTGGATTTTATCGTACGTGTGGGCGGAGAAGAGCATCGAACGTGGCGTCAAGCATTGTGTAGAATGAAGAATCAGACAGCACGCTCTGCGGACCTGCAGAGCACAACACAGCTCCCTTAGCCTTGCCCTTAGAGGAATACTGAAGTCCCCAGAGAATGTCATCTAATCTCTGTCGACGTAGTATGATCAGGGAGCTGATCAATGGTAAAGGTTTGACAAAATAGTCAGAGCGCTTGGGGGGGCAATCGTACTGGCACAGCCATTTACCAACATGTTGCATCTATCCCTCCATCTCCCCATAAATCACATTGCAAAGAGGACTTTCTGCAATTATTTCAAAGATGTCAAAAAGTCAATAAGAGAATTCAATAGGACCCAGTTTCTACCACCAACTCTGATGTTGACTCAGTTTCAAGCATGGAAACAATCATCAGTTAGAAGGGGAATATACCAGAAATTAGGGATAAGAACATGTTGCCTCAAATAAAAGACAAAGGGAATATTATCAACAGTAATGTTCCCAAACCAACAAAGCATGAGCCATGGGATGCAAAAAAGATCTTACATGGATGAGCCAAAAACGAATCATGGATCTGTTTGACTAAGTGTTAATTCTAACTGTTAAAAAAGTTAACAAGAGTCCTGTTAAGATGGATTTCTGAACTCTGACCTGGAGGGGCAGAGGTTCAGAAGGCCAGCCTAGTTTCTTGGAACAGGGTAGACTCTGGACAAGCCAGACCAATCAGGGTAGCTATGGCAGGCGGTCAAGACTAGGTCTCAGGAGGGGTGAGGGTGACTGAACTACCTCAATGAGCACACATAGCAAGGACACTTACAAATTACTCTAGACATGTGTTTTATAAAAAATATAGACACATTTATTACAAGGCCTTTGTAACATAGACCATAGCAGAAGAATCACAGTAACACTACGTAAACCAACATAACACCATCAATACAATGTATATACAAGACTATTGGTGTCTAAAAGGGTTAAATGCACGAAATATGTCGACAACCTACATGGGAAGGAAACAGGCAGTGCAGATAGTCTTTAGGCCGCTTCGACATCGATAATACACCTAAGAGGGAGTCCAAGCCCTAAGAAGAGAGGAGCCTTGTGCTCAATAGTACATGCAATGCCAGCGCACGTGGTTGTTCCAATGGGCAAAAGAGGGTCTCTTCAGGGGTCTCTAGCAGCTCAGGAAGGTGGGTGAGGTGATGAAGAACAAGTTCCCACTATTCAGGGAGGACCTCCACTTGAAGGCAGAGGCAGTTCCAGAGTGCGGGATGGAGGCGCTAGTTCGCACTAGCAGTGGCAAGGAGAGGGGCCCCTAGGGGCCACTTGTGCGTAAAAGGGGCCCTTGGTGCCATGGGCCACCGGTTAGTGTTGTAAGTACTCACCGGTCCCAGGTGCACCTGGACCCAAACTTCACCCATTCAGTCCACTCGGGTTGCAGGTTCGAATGCGACAAAAAGGACGTCTCTGCGGCTTCAGTTCCTGAGTTTCAACGATGATTCCCAAATGGGACAGTGGCGATTCCTCCGCTCCAGGTGGATGAATCAACCCAACTTCACTGCAGCAGGCTTCAGGGGCAGGAGGGTCACAATTGCAGTGTACTTGCAGAAGATGTTGCCGCGGCAGGGCAACACAGTAAACACGTTTCTCCGGTCCTAGCGTATTCGTCTCAGACCTGAGAATGCCAAGTGTACGAAATTCGGTGTGAAGGTGCCGGGGACAGAGAGCTAGCAGTATACCAAGTTTCGAGTGCCTCCTCAAAACAACGGCGGTGACAGAGCAAAGCAACTGGGTAAGCTGGTCAGCACACTGGTTGGCCCAGGGACACTTGCGAGAAAGCTTACTTGCAGGTTTTGGTGAAGGTGCCAAGAATAGTTGGGTCCACTATTCCAATGGGTCGAAGCATCTTCGCAGACCTTCTAGGACGACCAGATGCAGAGGGGTCCCACGGGACGACAGTGGGCTCAGGGTGCCAAACCTTCCAGCGGGTCACCAGCGGTTCCTCAACTCGGCTTTGTAGTTGCAGGATACTTGGATCCTATCCTTTGTTCAGTGAGAACTCAGGAGATCAACATGGTAGGGGTGTTTTTGGCCTCCTCTTATCCAAAGTTCCCTTTGTGCCAAAACAGAGAGGACCCAATGGGAGATCTGCTCACAAACACACACTCCATACGTGGACAAATCACAGACCACGGTGGTCCCAGTCACTCATGGCACTCCAGACTCTCTGGCACCGAGGATGTGTATTGGACTCAGACGTTCCAGCCCACATCCTGGAGGCACACACACAAGGCATGCAGAAGCCCGCGATAGCATTGGGTTTCAGGGGAAAGTGCATGACCAAATAAGGACTGACCCGGGTCGACACGACCTGGGGAAGGTGAAGGGGCAAGATGGCCAAAGGACAGGACAAAGAACCTCGTGACATGGCCATTTTGGAGCCAGGCCCCCTATTCATGCCAAACATGTTTAATGCGGTTAACATGGCAGGAAAGGGTTAAAAAGAATGCAAATAGATAGCTGCCACCAGTTCTGTCCATGATACATCTGCACAGTTCATAAAAAGTCCAACGAGAGTATCTAGGGCCTTTGGAATATGACTACAGACCCAAGTGTGCTGTATGGTAAGACACATTGCACACTTGCTACATGTTGCACAAGAGTTGCAACATTGGAAAAGGACTAAGGGAAACAAAGTCTCCCATACTGACTGTTTTAAGGGCATGTCAGTTTCCCCATAAAAAGTGAGCAAAAGCCCAGGGGAGTGCAGCTGAAGACTGTGCTTCTCTGGCAAAGTCAGTCAATGGTGTCTAAACAGCAGCAAAATGTTTGGGGGTGTACACATGGAGGGAAAAGTACATACAATTATGATTTCTTTCCTAACAAGTCCATATATTGTAGGATGTGGGCAGAATATCTTCAGGGGGGCTTGTAACTGGGGAAAAGAGGTTCACCACTCAAGATTATTTTGGACTCAACCACCTGAAGAACAGCAAAATAGCGTTTCTAATTCTGAATGACTCATTGTCCTTTTGACTTATCCTATGTTTTCAGCTCTTCTTTTAGTTGTATTCTGTGTTTTTGTGAAATGTGTGAATATTTTATACTGTATCTTGTCTGGCATCAAAGGCCATTGGCTGAAGTGTGTTAAAATACATTCATTTCAATGTTTTGCACTGTGACCGTGGTCCTTGGTATCTGCTCATAGATTCCTTGATTGCAGTTCAGAGTTATGGTCCATAATGTCCTTGTTTCCAATCTGTAGTTCAGTTCTTGATTCCAGCTGAGAGTTAGTTCCTAGTTCCTAGTACCGGCCTGCAGTTAAGAGCTTCAATCCAGCGTTTCCTTGCGCTCAGTCTGCATTCCAGCCCTCAGTCCGTTGATTTCATTTCAGAGTTTCCAATCTCCCATTTCCAGGTCTCAGTACTTATATGCAGTGGAGGAGCTAGGGGAGAGGTAAGGGAGTTGGTCCCCCCTCTCTAGCTATTTGCTAGGTCCCGATGCACGCCTGCTAGCTGCCCGATGGGCCGGGGCAGAGCATAGGCCTGCATTTCTCCTCAAGTCTTTTTTTCTCTGGCCCAGTTGTTGCCAGAGATCTAGGCTGGCTGGGCCATGTTCATGCTGGGTCTTTTGGTGTTGAAAGTAACACAGTTGATTTCCCCCAGACTCGCTGGAGCCTGGAGAGGGAGGGTCAAGCAAGGAAGTCCCTTGTGTGATGTAACCACGCTGGGCCCGATCACGTGGGCGAGGGGAGACCCGAGTCACGTGAGAAGGGTGGGAATAAAGTTCAGCGCGGAAGACATGCTTTCCGTCATCATCACACTGGTGACAAGGGGGGGCCAACACCATGCGCATGCCCCGAAAAAAATGAAAAATGAAAGGCGAACGAAAAATGACAGCTTCAATGCATTACATGCTACTGTGCTGCCTGCCCAACACCCTGCAGCGCGTACAACTCGCAAACCCAGATCTGGCCGCAGAACGATCTCATCAGCTGCGCACTGCTCCGTTGCCTGTCGGAAAAGTTTCTTCTCACAATGCCCGACCGCTGGCCCTACGCTCCACAACGCAGGTGCCAGGAAGGCCTAGAACGGCCTTATTTTTTTTTAGTTTTTTTTAGCTAAAATGTTTTGTTTGGTTTTACAAACCTTTCATTTCTGTATTACAAAAAAAAGAAAATGAAATATCACACTACTAAAAATAGAAAGAGAGCATCAGTAACAATCAATATTTGCTATTCATTCATTGATTTCAAATTTTCCTTAGTGATTTCGAACCAAAATTTAATTATTGTCAAAATTAGGCGTTTATCTTGACCTCTTAGTAAATTGTCCCATCTTTCTTGAGTTGTTAATTGCTTGTGCGATATCCCGAAATAATCTCTGTACAAGGATCTTTGATCCTTCAGTGCCGGGCAAATCATAATCAAATGGAATAGAGTTTCCTTGCAGTTAGTGTCTTTACAAAAGCAGCAATCAGGAGTTATTTTATTTGATTTGTCCATCATCGAATGATATTCTCGAGTTGGTAAGATGTTAAGCCTGAAACGGAGAAACAGATCACGAATGTTACAATCCGGGAAAAGATTTAAATAAGCAGGCAATTCATGAAGACCTCTTGTTTCTGTTTGACATTTTAAATATCTTTTGTATTTATTTTGATCAGCTATGGTTTTGATCCAATCATTGGTCTGTATTTTACGCTTTGCGTACTGTGGTCTGTTGATCAACATTTCCTCAGAGATATCTTCGGCTTGCATTTTCATTTTGATATCAGAAGCCCATTTGGTTAGTGCTGTAATGTGTAGTGGTGATTTATTTTCTCTCAGGATTTCCAGTGATGGAATCTTGTCTTTGGAAATTATTTTCCTGAGGAGGTCCATTTGTTTCCACAAAACTATTGATTTGATGGATTGAATAGCTAGTTCATAACGGATTCTTGCCATCGGGAAAGACCTTGGGAGAGATAGAGTTTCCTCCAAAACAATGCTTCATAGTTGGGCCAGTGTATAGTTTCTTGGTTGATCAGAGACTCGGTTGCATATGTCAGGATCGGAATTACTTTTTGTTTATACAAGGCTATTGTGGGTTTTATAGAATATGTTCCGTATTTTCTATGAAAGAAACAGCCTTGTCTGGCCAGGGATCTGGCTTTTCCCTCGATATGATTTTTCCACTCTTGTTCGTTTGCGGAAGAATTAATCATTGCACCCAATTATTTCATTGACGTGGTTGTAGCGATTTTGTTTCTTTCTAGATATATTTTTAGATTAGGTTGGGATTTATTGTTTTTTCGCGAGGCGAGTTTCATTGCCTTGGTTTTATTGCTGTTAATTACCAGGTCATTTTCAAGCATGAATTTGTGAGCTTTATCAAGAGATTCTTGTAGACCTGATACAGTTTTGTCCAAAATAATAATATCATCGGCATATATTAGCGTCTGAATACACTCGTTGTAAATTTTTGGAGGATTTGCCGTTGAATTTTGGATTTTTTCACAAAATTCATGGGTGTACAGATTATAAAGGCAGGCTGCCAATGGGCATTCTTGTTTCAAACCATTGGAAGTGTGAATGGGAGGGGTTACCATTCCGTCGTTGGTTAGCCAGACTCTAACAGAAGTATTTGAGTAGAGCTGCTTGATCGGATTCAAAATAGAAGCTGGACATCCCCAGGCAGTAAGCTTGGACCAAAGCTTTGGTCTGTTCACTGAATCAAAAGCCATCTTTAAATCTATAAAGATGGCATATACTTGATGTTTCTTGGTTATTGCCTCGTGTTTGATCAGGTTCAATAACAGGAGATTGACGTTTGTTCCGATTTTCTTGACAAAATCAGTTTGCCTTTTTTCTTGCTTTGCATTCACCTCAGCCCAGTTGTTGAGTTTTTTTACAAGATATCCCGCAAATAATTTCCCCAAGGGATCCAGCAGGGCTATGGGTCTGTAGGTTGAAGGGCTTTTGCGATCGCCAGCTTTGAAGATAGGAATCAAAACAGCCAATGTCCAACTACGAGGGATTTGTTTCGTTTTTTCGATGAGTTGGAGAAGAAGAATGAAGAAGGCTGCCCATTCGTTTGGACTTGCTTTGAGCACAGCATTTGATAATCCATCGGGTCCCGGAGCTCGAGAGGGGTTCAGAGCCATGATGGTATTTCTTACATGTTCTACGTCCCAATTGAGATTCCAGGAACTCTCATTTTGTATTGAGTCAGTTAATGTGTCATTAGGGTTGGGGTTATAGAGTGTTGTAAAGTGCTTAATCCATTCCTGAGCTTCTACTTCTTGAATCATGGTAGTTGCTTTGGAGGAATCGTTCAGCTACGAGCATAATTGCCTCGTGTTTTTCTGTTTGAGTGCAGCTAGGATTGCTTCGGCATCATTCTGTTGCATTTGGGCCTTGATTGCATTTGAATATTTTTGTTTTTCTTTTTTTCTTCTAGTTTCAAAATCAGGTTCTTTCATTTTTTTAGCAGCCTAATTTGTTTTTGAAGACATTTTTTCCTCAATCCGATTTCTGGGTTAAATTGATGTCTATGTGAATTTTTAAATTTGTTTTTCTTGTACCTTGGTTGATAATATTTCTCGAGAATCCAACTGTAGTTCAGTTTTGTTTGATCCTGGAGCAGGGACTCTTTAAATGTTGTTAATATGCCAGGTATTTGATGAGTTTTGATACAGAGTTTATTAAGACCATTATTAATCTCCAGAGCTGGCAAGGTTATTCGTGGGTATTTTGTTCTTACTGTGTTCCATGTGATTCTTATTTGGTGGTGATCACTGGTGGGCTAAGGAACATTAGCAGTAGAAGTGATTAGGTTTCTTATCCCTTCCGATGCAAAGATATAGTCGATGATAGATGTCGTATTTTCTCGTGACCATGTCGGCAGAGGCACTCCTTTGTTGTTCACAGTGGGTTCAATTAGTGAGATATTACGGATGGATAGTTCTTTAACCCATTTTTTGGCTCTCGCTGATAATGCGTTTGACTCCAATTTTTGACCTTCTCTATCGAATAGATGGATGTTGAAATCCCCTGTAATTATAAATTCTGCTTCATGGTTAGAGGAGGCAATATTATCAATTTCGTCATATATGGAATCAAGGAACTTGTTGTCGTTCATCGCAGTCGGATTCCAATATATATTGAAGATGGTAACACAGATGTTTTTTTGTGCACTGATCTAAATCTTTGTTAGGAGTCGGTATGAGAATGGGCGTGTATTGTGCCCAAGGGTGAATGTTCTTCCTTGATACAGTTATCCATGAAGGAGTAATTTTTACGAGGATCAACATGCCTGATGCCGGTCGGCCTTGTTGTGAAGTAATTGCGGGATTTATTAAGGTTATAAAACCTTCACAGACTACCTCTTCTATTAACCAAGTTTCCTGTAGGCATATTATATCCATTTCAGTAAACTCAATTGAGCCTTCAGTGAGAAGGTTTGTATGGCCTCTAGTATTCCAGGAGCATAGAGAGACTGAGCTCACCTGGGTTGGAGTTCCTGTTGGTTGTTATAGGTAGGTTTTCTTGTTCTGGGTCCGTTGTTCATGCCTCATATTGGATCTTGAGTTGGTGTCAGAATTCCAATCTTGGTCACGCCATATCCCTCGTTTCTTCACAGTCTCCTTTGTGTATGTCAAAGAGTTTTCGCCACCATTATGTCTTGACATAAAGGGCAAGTCGTTATGATTTATCTGTGCATTTTGTGCCTCTTTATGGGTATTCGTTTTGTTGTAATGATAAGAATCGATCATCGCGAGTTTATTGCTGCATTTATTCCGAGCCATTAAACTCGACACAATAATTTCTTCAGCTTCAAAACCTAGAATTTCCAATTGTTGCTTAGTGGACAATACGCGGTACATTAGTTCTTCGCAATAAAAATCAATCTGTACTGCTTCCATGTGTTCTTTATTAGGGAAGAGAATCACATCAATGTCTCGAGAGTTGATGTCAGCTAATTGTGGGATAGCCTGTAGT
This sequence comes from Ambystoma mexicanum, assembly GCF_040938575.1. Classification (NCBI taxonomy): domain Eukaryota; kingdom Metazoa; phylum Chordata; class Amphibia; order Caudata; family Ambystomatidae; genus Ambystoma; species Ambystoma mexicanum. The sequence goes on from NW_027182323.1 coordinate 3,191,022, forward strand.
AGTCATAGAACATTAGCTCTATTTAATGTTATAGGCTTGTCGATATTTGTCGGAATGGGGGCTAGAGATATTCTATTTTGTCGGGTTAAGAAAAGTTGGTCTGACTAATGGTGGATCTGGTTGGGGGGTAAGGTCACATTATTGCTTGATTTCTTTTTCGTTTCTGCATGAGGCCATGATTCGTCATTTGACACCTCTGAGTATTCCAAAGAAATGTTCGTTGAGTCCCGAGTGAAGGAGCACATATCTGAGTGATCGAGAGATGATTCTTTACATTCATCGAGGACAAGAAATGCATCGTCTTGTGGATCCGAGGAGATGGAGTCCTCATGAATTGAATCCTCCTAAGTACCACTCTCACTGTCTGGGGATGGTGAGGTCACTTTAATAGAGGTGCCTTGATTGATTACCGCCAACAATGCATCTAGTGGTTCAGACTGTGGCTGGTCTTCACGTTTACTTTGTGTGTTCACTCTAATATCAGTTGGAGTAGTGGTGGCAGCAGCTACCGGGTTTGTGGGCTTTGCCGTTGTTTTTAATGCATTCTTGATTGTGTTCTCTTGCAAAGAGTTTTGCACGGATTGCATTTTCCTTAAGAATGCCCGTGAGCCTGTCTGGGTTTTTTTTGGGTTCTTTCTTGTATTTGATTTGGGGTGAGGTTCTTTTCCCACTAGGCCTCGTTTGGTCAGATCAAAGCTATCAAACGGGGTGCATATTGCCGGTTCAGCATTAGAGATAGGCATTGTTTGAATAGTTTATGAAATACCACTGTTGAATGGTTGTATTTCATATTGGGTCCACTGATCTATTTTGAGGACATCTGTTTGGACAGGACTAGTTACAGTTTGGTTTTTTTTTGTTGTCCAAACAGATTGGGGCAACACCTGCGACTGCTTTCTGATTTTTTCCTCCATCATTTTTTTAGTAATAGAAGATACAGTCTCCATCAAGTTTTGTTTGTCAGCACGATCGATTCTCGCAACTTTAGCCAGACGGCTTTGCCACAATCTCGATGCCTCTGCCTCATAATTTAGTCATTCCTGAATGGTTCCAATAAAGCTTTCTAAGTGAGTTTGCTTTGTCATGATCATGGCTAGTAGAGTAGCTTGGTCTTTAGTCGAGTCCACCATTGCTTCTTGTAATTTTAGAAAAGGGATCATAGCTACAGATAATACATCTACTAGCGAGTTTTGAAGATCTAACATCGTGGTTGGAAGACTTTCCGGTCGCTCCTGGGCGTCGTTGGATACTTCAGAAATCTTATGTGAAGAAAAGGAATCGTTCTCCATTAGTTCTTGGGTGGACTTTGGGGAATTTCTTGCGGGTACCTGAGATCCTTTCGGGGGAATTGGTGTTGAAGTATTGACTTTTGGAATTGGAGTATGATTCAAGATTTCTCCAAAAACTTCTTCTCTTTTCTCTTGTGAATCCATAATTGCATCAATCTCGGTTATATCGAGCGAAAGATGCGCGATGCGAACTGAAAGTGGTTTGGAGTTCTCGCTATTGATCGCATCAATTGGTAAATAAGAAGATTGCCATTGTTGTTTGGCTGTTTTTGCTCGTTCCCTAAGGGTTGGTGTGTAGCAAGGATCCTCTAAAATGGGGTTACTAGCTAATTCAGCTGGTTGATGAGGATGAGCTGTGGTAAGCCATGATTGTTTTGATGTAGGATCATGGTGGGTCTTAGGTGTTGATCTATCAGCTTTGTCTTGGATAGTCGTTTCCGTTTCTGTTTGTATAAGTTCAGTAGAACTTGCAGGTAAAGGCAATTTTAGATTAGAGGTTGGAAGAGCGTGAGGAGGGCGTGTATAATTTGATTGAACTAGCAGTAAGAGGGAATCAGGCTCAAGGGCCTGTATTATCTGTAATGACGACAATGTGTGTACAGGAGTTTGCGAAGTTGCTAATGGATTTCGGGCCTGATCTTCGGGCCAGTGTGTATCCGTCATCACATCTACTTGCGAATTAGAGCTTAATTTCAGTATTTGCTTTCCTTTTATCAGAGTTTGAATCAGGCTTTTGTTTGCCAAAGTAACCGTTTCTTCTAATTTGCCTTGAAGGCGGGTGCGAGGTTTAGTGAGTTCTATTTAGTAATTGATCACGCACACGACAGAGTAGAAAAATGGTCGACTGAATCGTGTAAGAGAGCTGCTGTTAGTGAAAATAGCACTTACCGCCACACCCAGCCGCAAACAGCAGAAAACAGCCGCGCCCTTTACTCCACAGCGGGCTTCACGCCACAGTTTTTATGTGGATTTCCTGGGGGAGTGGCAAGAGTGGGTCATGTGACTCCAGTCACGTGACGAGTCAGGAAGCAGTTCTGGGTACCTCGCTCGCTTCAACTGCTGACGGCTCCACCCGTCAGACTAACACGAATCGGAGCGGAGCAGAACTTCCCAGGTCAGGTAAGCAAGCAGAGACAGCAGAGTCAGTTCTCCAGCCGCACAGCAGAAAACAGCTGTGCCCTTTACTCCACAGCGGGCTTCACCACGGCCTTATAACACCTTGAACTGTCTAAATACTCGCCCAGCAGTCCGTATCAAGACAACATGGAGGCACAGGGGAGGCTCAGCAAACACCTCCACCAGTCTGCCATAAGGGAGCCACCCAATAGACCACGTGGGCACACGTGCTACTATGGGCACATCAAGGCTTTAGGTCCATGCTAACAAAGTGCAGTGAGCCACCATGTCAAGCCCACATGCCAGCCCATCCAGAGCAAGCAACAGCAGTGCTGTAAGAAGAGACGGTGTATTCAGGCCAGAGAGCCAGGAAACCACGTAGACCACCCTTTTGAGGCCATTTGACCCCTACACCACAGGAGCGGCCCTCAAATGGGGCATATGGCTTCAGCAATTTGAGCTACATCTGGAAGCCAAAGATGTTACGGAGGAGAAGAAGAAACGCACGCTCCTGCTACTAAACCTTGGCGCTGCAGCGCTAAGCTTGTTCAACACACTTCCCAACAGAGGGACAGCATATGAATACAAGCTAGCTAAAGCAGCGCTTACCAATAAATTCAAGCCCAAATTGAACCCAGTCTATGAAAGGTTTCATTTCTGCATGACGCACCAGAGGGGGAAGGAGACAATTGACGATTGTCAAGAGAACTAGCGATCGAGTGGGAATTCCCTAACGAGGAATTTGAGATCCGTCTGGAGATCACAAATGGGCTGTCCTCAGAGAAACTACGATGGGCAATACTGTCAGAGAAGAACATCCGGCTGGATCGCATACTGGCAATGGGGAGACTCCGAGAACTAACAGATGACCAAGTAGCAGTCATGGAAGCTGCTATACAATGCCTGGCACTGGACAACCCACAAAAGGAAGAAGAAATAGCAGCAATACGAGGCTGACAAGGCATGCGATGACAGGATGAAAAGCGGCCCAACAAGGACGCCCGCAAGGCCAGAACGACACCTGCAAGTGGTGTGGCGGCCCCTGGCACAGAGGCAAACCGTGCCCAGCATGGGGAGTAACATGTTGAAAGTGCAAGCGACTGAAGCACTTCGCAGCCGTATGCCTAAACCCCAATGACCCGAAGGACTCAAGCGTAACAACAACACACCTCCAACTGGCAATAAAAAGGGAGAGGAAAAGCCAGAGCAGTCGCCACTAACCAGAGATCGCCCAGCAGCAGCAGGACAGAAGAGTCCTCTGATGAAAGTGCATCCCCTGAGAGACAAAGGAAAGAAAGGCGGAAGAAAACAAGAGGCAACTAATATTGAGTGCACACAATCTCTGCCATAAAGCCAAATAGAACGAAACTGGCCGATGGAAGGAGCAACATAAGCGGCCATCGGACACATCCTGTCAGACGGAAGCCCCACACAGGGGCGACGGTGAGTATCATGCCCGTACACAGGTACAACAACCTAGAACCGAAGCCGTCATTCCAAAACAAGCGGGTGAAACTGTTTGCATATGGGTGCAAAAAGCCCCTGCCAGTGAATGGATCATTCCGGTCAAACCTGGCCTATAATGGAGCCACGTGCAGAGCAAGAATCTACGTTGCGAATGCAGGGCTGGAGGTGCTGCTGAGCCGTCACACCACAGAGAAACTACGCCTAATACGTTTTGCATTCAGCGTCAACCCAACAGAAATAGACTACCTGCTAGCCAAACACCACAAAGTATTTCAAGGAATAGGGTGTCTTCGCAGAAGAACAATCAAACTACACATTGATCCTACGATAGAGCCCAAGGCCGTACGACACCGCTGAGTCCCCTTCCACATGAGAGAAGTAGTTGAACAGGAACTGGAGAAGCTGGAAAGGCAGGGAATAATTGAGAAAAGGTCAAGCCCTACTGTGATGCTGGAAATACATCGGAGGGACAGGGCCTCCGTTTCCTTGTCTTTACTGCTTTTTATCGTGTGTTCTGTCGTGTTTTCCGTGCAGGAGTTCATGTGGGACAACTGGCGGTGCAGCTCTCTCTTTTGGTTTGGTGTACAGACACATGGGATACCCTTATGGTTGGGGGTACAACCCTGTGCCCCTAGTGTATGTTTTTGGGCACCTGCGGGTGGCCCACAGAGCAGGGTATGGGCTGGTGGCAGCTCCATGCTGAATTGACAATTGCCCTGAGCATCCTCCATTTTGGGATGCCCAGGCCCTGTCATTGGGATCGGTAGATTCCTGATGGAGACAAGATGGCCCTGTGGCCTCTTGCCGTCCATCGCCTGTTACCTTGTTTTCTCAAAGTCCCGGGAAGCCCTGACTCTGTCTCTTCCCCCTGACTGGCTGTTGGGTGGAAGTTCTATATATGGTAGTGTGGGGAAGTGCCTACCAGACTGGCTGGAGCCTTCCCAATGACTGCATGTTATGGGTACACCTGTGGGTGGGACCTGGGTGAATGGAGTGTGTAACGAATACACACTTCTTGTTGTGTATGTCTGGTATCTGGTGTTTTTACACAGTGACTGAGACAGCCCTGCCGGAAACAGGTATGAATGCAGTGTGTAGTGTTGAATGGCGTGGTACTTGTCCGAATCCACATTCTGTATTGTGAGTGTCTGGATGGAGAAGATTGGCCTGAATGCACCGTGCGCCTGATTGGCTGACTGACTGCTGAATGCCCTTCTGAGTGATTGGTTGCCTGAGTGTGACCGAGCAGAATTAATGGGAGATCAACTAGTATATCTGGGGGCCTCTCACTGCTAGAAATCATTCAGAAGCTAAAGAGAAACTGGAGTTGAAACTGAAGCTTGACCTTGACGCCTTGCTGAAAAAGAAGAAGTGCTGTTGCTCTACTTCGCCGATTTGAAAGCGGTTGTGTCTCCAAGAACTGATCCAAGAGAGGACCTGGTAAGGAGACCTCTTCCCGAGCTACGAGGGACCATCGTGCAACAGCTGATCTTTGCCAAAGCTCCCTGGTAGACAGACCTACGAAAGGCAACCGACCAAAGACTGGGACTGCTGCGGAATCCCAAAGAGAAGCACCCGGACTGTTGTCCATCACCGTCGACGACCGCCGTCTCCGACCGGAGCCGCAGTGCTCCCGTTGCCTAAGAACATTTGATCCAAGGACGCTCTCGTCTGCACCGTCGACGACTTTGTACCGCCGGAGAAAGTCAAGGCTGCCCACGTGCCAAGGACTATCCACCGGTGGGTTTCCCGCCACCTAAATACCACAGAGACGCCGGACGACTCGACGACCTTGCTGGGCCACAGTTCTTCAAACTCTTTGCGGTCCTGACCTATCGACATTGAGGTGCCCCGCACTCCTCTTCCTTGCAGGACGTCTACACTCCATTGTCGACGAGCACCGCTAGGAACGAAGCTGCCACTTCACCACCGTAGTTCACCCTGTTCATCGCCAGACGTTCGATGACCCGTGGCTCCTGCCTTAAAGGGAGTGCACTCAAAAAGGGCTGTCGATTTCCCGACAAGGAACTCTACAACACCAGGTACTTTGGGGTTGAGGAACTATTGGAAAGATTCTTGTGAACAATATATGGACTGGGCTTATGATATATCTTTATTCTACAGGTTGCCCAGGTGGGGGATCTCCACACAGAACTGTGTCTAGGTAACGGTGCCAGTATTCTGCCAATTGTTCTAACCAACTGCTTTCCCCTTATATCTATTGTTGGTTTCCTTAACAAACTGATTTGTGTGACATTTAACCATACAGTTGATGCACTTTAAAGAGATCGATTAGTGATTGTGGTACCACTTAGAACTGTATATTTGCCATTATAGATAACCGAGTACAAAGTGAGCTATCGTGATATTGTACATAACCTTGAACATTAATTATATAAAGACTGTGTTTTAACTAATACAGTGTGTGGACATTCCTTTGTGGGTTCTTGGGGACTACATTGTACTTAAGATCCAGCCTGCATCACCTCCTGAGAAGCTAGGCCTTGATTGCTCGTCCATTGCTACCAACAATAGAGAATCTTGGCTGGGGTCCTCTGTGCCTCTCCTCTACCAGATAGAGAACACGGGTATAGACCTCTCCCTCCAGTCATTACACTGGTGGCAGCAGTGGGATGCTTATGGTTTAAAGAAACTGTGTATAACCGTGCCACTTACAAAATATCTGCACTTGTTAAATTGAGGTTTATTTGTGTACAAGATAACTGCATTACAAGCAATGGAATCTATTGCTAATGGTAAATTGACTCGGATGAGCTTAGAGGCTCTCCAGAGTGCTTGTGAAGCCAGGGAGTTAGACTTTGTGGCTAAGTCTAGGGCTGAGCTGATAGCTGCCCTGGTGGACTACCAGACTGATGGTGAAACTCTTGAAGGGGGGATGCAACCAATGAGGACTCTGCCTCTGGGGTTGTTGCCGAATCTGTTTCTGGGAATGCCACCATTCCTGCTGCCTCTGTTCCGACCTCGAGCAATTGCTTGGAACTTGAGTTATTAAGGAAGAAATTGGTCTTTGAATAGCGCAAGTTGGAAATAGATGCTGAGCTTAAGAAAGAGGAGTTGGCACAGCAAGTGAAACTCAAGAACAGGGACATTGAACTCAAAGGCAAGGACACTGAATGACAGCAAATCCAGTTAGAGAAAGCTCGAGTGGAGACTTCAGCGAAACCAGCTGAGAGTGTCAGGGCCCCAGCCACCAAGTTTATGAAAGATTTGGTGGGTGTGTATGCAGAGGGTTCTGATATCCTCCAGTGGATTGAAGTGTTTGAAATGGCTTGTGCAATTCATGATGTTGATAAGAGAGATTGGGCTAAGTGTTTGTTAAGCAGAGTGCCTCAGACTGGATATGACTATTCTGAAACTGAGTGTGGAAGAAAGGGATCACTATAAGTGCATGAAGTATGCTTTGATTGCCAAGTTTGGCAAGACACCTACCCAATACCTTAAAAGGTTCAGGGAATTTAAGAAAAGAGCGAATGTGTCTTGGGTTGACTGGGTGAGTGCTGCGCACATGAACATGATGGGGTGGATTGATGGATACAAGGTGAAAACTTTTGTTGAATTGTCCCACCTTTTGTTTTTTGAGCATTTTTCTGAAGCCTGTTCACCAGAGCTGAGTCAGTATATTGCTGACCAGAGCATTTTGGATCCCTTTAAGCTGGCTAGGTTGACTGACAAGTGGGTCTCCCAACGGGTGTGCCCCAAGGACTCCAGTGGGAAGGACAAAGAAAAGGGGACCTCTCAGAAAGCTGAGGAGACCCACAAGCAATCACAGTCGGGTAAACCAAAACCTTCCTCTCCTAAGATCCATAAACCTAGTGGGGATAAGTCTGTTGTGGGTGGGAGTAAGAGTAGTGGTCCGCCTGCTGTGAAGCAGGGTCCCAGTGGTTCTGGTAGCGTACCCCGAACTCCCGGCACTTGTTGGGATTGTGGGGCTCTGGATCACAGAAGGGGTTACCCCAAGTGTAAGGGTAAGGCACTTGGAGTCCAGGCTGTCAGCCTGACCTACCCCTACTCTGTACCTGAGGTGGAGGCCACTGTCCTCCCATCCTCTACCAGGATCACATTCGGTGCCCCGTAGAGATTTCCCTAGTGTCCCTTGGGGCCTGGGACCAGTACGCAGTAGTACTGGCAACTATCCCACAGTACACCCATAGGTTTTTGAGAAGTGTCTTCTTGAATGGCCAGCCTTCTACTGGTTTGAGAGACACTGTGGCAAGCATGACAGTGGTGGACAGGACCCTGCTCAAGCCAGAGGACTATGTAGGTGCTCCTCTGAGAACTACCAGGTTAGCTGGTACAAATTATTGCCTAAAGCCTTAGTCCACATCACGATTGGAGGCCAGACAGCAAAGCTTCCGGTCCTGGTTCAGGACAATGTGCCTGCGAACATTTTGTTAGGCAACGATTTGGTCGACTTGTGGATGATCATGGATGGTCTTCTGTAACGCTCACCTGGTTCCCTCGGAGGCGCTGGTCTTGGGCTGGGCGCTGCAAACGTCTTCAACGTTAGGCGTAGGGTTCGTTTGGCTCCCGGATTTGGCCCCTTCCTCACCGAAAGCTTGACCTGCAGAGTGAGGTGTCTGCAAGTGGAAAATCAAGGTATTAGTGGCTGGAAGGATGGGAGAAGTTCCTAGCCCCTCTCTCCCTTTCTCCCCGTAGTACTCAGATGATTGTTGTGCTCACCTTAAGTAAGTGAATGCTGAGCTCTCCATCCTGCGTCTTGTGCAGGGGCGCTGGGTCCAGTTACTTCACTGGATGTGAGTTCCGCCTCTTGATTGCAGAGGGTAGGTGAGAGCGATGCCGCCGTTTGCTGCACGAGCGTGACTTGTAAGTATTGAAGTTCTCTTTAGATTGCTCTCTTTAAATGTCTTTTTCCTTATGTATATGTTTTTTGCCTTTAGGATGCTGTCGATGCCAAAGATGATGCTCTCCCGGATTCGTGGCAGAGAGCGTAACAAGAAGATGGTGAATTCGAAGGCACGTAAGTAGGAAGACTGCTTTAGGGCCGTAGAATGCACCTTAGTGTCCCCTTTTGTTTTTACAGGTGCCGGAATGCAGCGCGAACAAGGTTGGAGCAAGCGCTACACAGGTAAGCAGTATTGTAACTGAGCGTTACTAACCAATGTTCTTTGTCTTAGCAGGCCCGATGCCGGATGCGGAATGCAGAAAAGAAAACGACTTGGATGCTGCCGATGGATCGGGTGAGTTGAAGCGCTAACTTTGCCTTTGTCTAACCTGTGCCTTTTGTTTTGCAGGAGCTGCTGAAGATTGAAGATTGGTTCCCAGCAGGTAATTTTCGTGACTACAGGATCCGGAGCTGAAGATTCGCTGGAGCTGACACGGTGAGCGTCCTGCTGCAGATGCAGAATAACGCGAAGCATGTGGTACCAATCGGGTGTGGTTTAAATAGCCCATAGGAGTACTTAGGTGTCTTCTTCCACAGCAGCCGCGCCCAGGTAAAAGAGTTCCTGCTTCCAGAAGAGTTCCAGCCTCAGTGATCCAGGGAGTGGTGCCTGCCCCACCCAGAAAGAAAAGTAGTTCCTGTTAGAAGAGAGTAAAGCATCATCTGGCTGGTAAGTAAGCAGCATGGTCTGCTTCAGGTAGGTTCACCCAAGCACGTTTACACTTGATATGAGCCCGGCGCTTCCTGTGCCGGGACGGGTCCTTACTATGAGCCTGGCACCACCGGTGCCAGGACAAGGTCCAAAAGGTCCCTATTGGGACTTGCTGGTGCCGATAAGGCATGTTATGAGCCTGTTTCCAAGGATGTTGGGTAGGTCCTGACTCCTTGAAAGCAGTGGTCATGACATCTACCCATGGCTGCTGTTGCGGTCACGCGATCGCAGGTCACAGAGGGTCCGGCTGCGAGCCTGGTACCCTCGCCAATGGGGAAACCCAAGGCACGAAGGAAACGGAAGGGTAAGAAGGCCACCTCTGTGGAGGGGACTCCTTCTCTTCCTGCTGCTGCTGCAGCATCTGCTTGGACTCAATCTCCGGACGGGCTGAGTCCAGTGGTGAACCCAGTTTCAACTCCTGTGGGAGAAGAGCCAGAAGACTTTCCTGTGGGAGAGGTACTCAACCAGGAGGACCACCCCGACCTTCAATGCTTGTTAGCTAAAGGGGGACCCTCCCGAGCATAATTCTGTAAGGGTCAGAGAGAGTGCCATTCTCTCGAGGGTCTGAGGAAGCAGGCCCTGTCCCAGGCACAAGGAGAAGTGCCTAGGACATTCCAGATCTATTGGGAGGGTGAGTTCCTTGTTAGTGAGCCCACTAAGCCTGAACCTGGTGCCCTCAAGAGGTTGGTAGTACCCCAGATTTACAGGCCCTTCCTGTTGCAGTTGACGCATGAGGTGCCCTTAGCTGGTCATCCTGGTACTAAGAAGACTAAGCAGAGGCTCTCTGCCCATTTGTACTGGCCACGGATGGGAGTAGAAGTGGAGTCTCACTGCAGGACCTGCCAAACTTGTCAGTTATCTGGCAAGACTGGAGGCAGTGTCATTGCCCCACTGCAGCCATTGCCAGTGGTTGTCACAACATTTGAGAGGGTGGGCATCGACATTGTTGGTCCCCTGACCCTCCGACTGCAGGTGGACATCAGTTCATCCTGGTCTTGGTTGATCATGCCACCAGGTACCCTGAGGCTATACCCCTTCGGACTGTTACTGCCAAGGTGGTCGGCAGGGCTCTCCTGGGCATTTTCACCCGGGTTGGATTCCCTAAGGAGGTTGTCTCTGACAGAGGATCCAATTTCATGTCTAGTCACATGAAAACCATGTGGAAAGAGTGCGGGGTAACCTACAAGTTCTCCAGCTCTTACCATCCCCAGACCATTGGTCTGGTTGAGAGATTTAATAAAACTCTCAAGGGCATGCTACACACTTTGGAAGAGCCCCTAAGGAGGAAATGGGATCTCCTCCTGCCATGCCTGCTGTTCGCTTACAGAGAGGTACCTCAAGAAGGTGTTGGTTTCAGCCCCTTTGAGTTACTCTTTGGATATCCCGTGAGAGGGCCCCTTGCCTTGATCATAGAAGGTTTGGAAGCCACCCCTCCAGGTCCCGCTAAGCAAGTGGGGGACTATGTGTTAGGCCTCAGACAGAGGATGACACAGATGATGGGTCAGGCGACAGCGAATCTCAAGGCCAGCCAGGAACTGAATAAATATTGGCATGACCTTAAAGCCTTGCAAGTGGATTGGACTCCAGGACAGGAGATTCTTGTGATGGAGTCTACCAAGTTTCAGGCTTTGGCAGACAAATGGACTGGACCCTTCAGTATAATCTCCAAGATGGGCAAAGTCAATTATCTAGTTGACATGGGAGTCCCTGGGGTAGCCCCTCAGGTATTCCACGTTAACAGGCTCAAGCCTTTCCACAGGCGAGCAGAATTCTCATGTCTCTTGCTAGCTTCAGAGCAAGAAGAGGATGAGAGTGAGCCCCTTCCTGATTTGCTGCATAGCAGCCCTCAGGATGGCTCAGTGGAGGGAGTGCATCTCTCTCCAGATCTGACGAAAGAGCAGCAGAGGGCCTGCAGGGCTTTGCTCCAGCAGTATGCCTCTCTGTTTTCACTGACACCAGGCCTTACACCATGGTGTAGGCACGAAATTGACACTGGTGACAGTGTGCCTGTCAAAAGCAGGTGCTACCGTATGTCAGATACCGTTAAGAACCACATCCAGGCTGAGGTTGCCAAGATGTTGGATCTGGGTGTTATTGAACCCTCAACCAGTCCCTGCTCCAGTCCTGTGGTCCTTGTCCCCAAGGCAAGTTCCCAGACAGGTACCAAGGATTGGAGGTTCTGTGTGGACTACCGAGGAGTCTATGCCATCACCAAAACTGACACGCGCCCATTACCCAGGACTGATGAGCTCATGGACACCAAAGGTGCTGCCAAATTTGTGAACACCTTTGACCTTACCGCAGCCTATTGGCTAATAGCCCTGCAGACCATGCCAAGGAAAAGACTGTGTTCTCAACACCCGAGGGACTCTACCAGTTTAGGGTCATGCCTTTGGGTTGAAGAATAGTCCTTCCACCTTCCAGAGATTGGTCAATCATGCGCTCAGTGGGCTGGAGGCCATTTGTTTGGCCTACTTAGACGACATTTCCGTCTACAGTTCCACCTGAGAAGAGCATTTGACACATCTGGATAAGGTGTTACAGGCCTTGAAAAGGGCGAACCTCACTATCAAGGCCACCATGTGCCAGATAGCTCAGGATAAAGTCACATATCTTGGTCATGAGGTAGGAGGGGGTCTAATCCAACCTTTCCCCAGTAAACTACAGGATATACATGACTGGGAGACTCCCACTACTCAAACCCAGGTGAGAATTATTTTACGGCCTCACTGGGTATTATCGCAATTTAATGGCAGACTATGGAACCATAGCTGCACCTCTGACAGCTCTGACTTCACCCAAACACCCTAGGAAGGTTAATTGAACTGAAGACTGTCAGAGGGCCTTTAATGGCTTCAAAGAATGTCTGTGTAGGGCACCTGTGTTGTGTGCACCTGATTACAGCAAGCCCTTTATCGTTCAAACTGACACCTGCAACACCGGAATTGGAGCTGTCTTGTCCCAGTTAGATGACAAAGGAAGAGAACATCCAATCATATTCATCCGTAGACAACTCAAGGGTAGAGAACTTAGGTGGGCTACTGTTGAAAAGGAATGTTTTAGTATAGTTTGTAGCCTTAGGCATTTTAGACCCTACTTTACTGGGTCTACCTTCAAGGTCCAAACAAATCATAATCCCTTCAAGTGGCTTATGCAGATAAAGGGTGAGAACCCGAAACTGCTCAGGTGGTCCATTAGCCTCCAAGGGCTAGACTTCACCATAGAGCATAGATCAGGGAAGAGTCACGATAATGCAGATGGCCTTTCCAGAAGGTATGTTGACCGTCTGGATGAGGGTGTCTATCCCGTGGGAGATTAGGCACCCTAACCTCAGTCTGGGAGGGGGGGTGACTGAAATGCATTGGAGGGACAGGGCCTCCGTATCCTTGTCCTTTACTGCTTTACTGCTTTACTGCTTTTTATCATGTGTTCTCATGTTTTCCGCGCAGGAGTTCATGTGGGACTCCTGGCGGTGTAGCTCTCTCTTTTGGTTTGGTGTACAGACCATGGGATACTCTTATGGCACCCATGGGTGGGGGTACAACCCTGTGCCCCTAGTGTATGTTTTTGGGCACCTCTGGGTGGCCCACAGAGCAGGGCGCGGGCTGGTGGCAGCTCTGTGCTGAATTGACAGGTGCCCTGAGCGTCCTCTATTTTGGGATGCCCAGGCCCTGTCATTGGGATCGGTAGATTCCTGATGGAGACAAGATGGCCCACGTGTCCTCTTGCTGTCCATCGCCTGTTACCTTGTTTTCTTGAAGTCCTGAGAAGCCCTGACTCTGTCCCTTCCCCCTGACTGGCTGTTGGGTGGAAGTTCCATATACGGTAGTGTGGGGAAGTGCCGACCAGACTGGCTGGAGCCTTCCTAACGACCGTATGTTGTGGGTACACCTGTGGGTGGGACCTGGGTGAATGGAGTGTGTGACGAATAGACACTTCTTGTTGTGGATGTCTGGTCTCTGGTGTTTGACACAATGACTGAGACAGCCCTGCCCTAAACTGGTATTAATGCAGTGTGTAGTGTTGAATGGCGGGGTACTTGTCCGAATCCACATTCTGTGCTGTGAGTGTCTGGATGGAGAAGAATGGCCTGAATGCACCGTGCACCTGATTGGCTGATTGACTGCTGGATGCTCTTCTGAGTGATTGTTTGCCTGAGTGTGACCCAGCAGAATGAATGGGAGATCAACTAGTATATCTGGGGGCCTCTCACTGCTAGGAATCGTTCAGAAGCTGAAGAGAAACTGGAGTTGAAACTGAAGCTTGACCTTGAAGCCCTGCTGGAAGAGAAGAATTGCTGTTGCTCTACTTCACCGATTTGAAAGCGGTTGTGTCTCCAAGAACTGATCCAAGAGAGGACCTGGTAAGGAGACCTCTTCCCGAGCTATGAGGGACCATTGTGCAACAGCTGATCTTTGCCAAAACTCCCTGGTAGACAGAGCTATGAAAGGCTGCCGACTGGAGACGGGGACTGCCGCGGAATCCCAAAGAGAAGCACCCGGACTGTTGCCCGTCACCGTCGACGACCGCCGTTTCCGACCAGAGCCTCAGAGCTCCCGTTGCCTAAGAACATTTGATCCAAGGACGCTCTCGTCTGCACTATCGATCACTTTGTCCTGCCGGAGAAAGTCGAGGCTGCCGACGCGCTGAGGAGTATCCACTGGTGGGTTTCCCGCCACCTAAAGACCACAGAGATGCCGGACTACTCGGCGCCCTTGCTGGGCCACAGTTCTTCAAACGCTTTTCGGTCCTGAACTATCGACATTGAGGTGCCTCGCACGCCTCTTCCTTGCAGGACATCTACGCTCTGTCGTCGACGAGCACCGCTAGGAACGAAGCTGCCACTTCACCGCCGTAGTTCACCCTGTTCATCGCCAGACGTTCGATGAACCGTGGCTCATGCCTTAAAAGGAGTGCACTCAAGAAGGGCCGTCGATTTCCTGACGAGGAACTGTACAACACCAGGTACTTTGGGGTTGCGGAACTATTGGAAAGACTCTTGTGAACAATATATGGACATGGCTTGTGATATATATTTATTCTACAGGTTTCCCAGGTGGGGGGATCTCCACACAGAACTGTGTCTAGGTAATGGGGCCAGTATTCTGCCAATTGTTCTAACCAACTGCTTTCCTCTTATATCTATTGTTGGTTTCCTTTACGAACTGATTTGTGTGACATTTAACCGTACAGTTGATACACTTTGAAGAGATCGAATAGTGATTGTGGTACCACGTAGACCTGTATATTTGCCATTATAGATAACCGAGTGCCAAGTGAGTTATCGTGATATTGTACATAACCTTGAACATTAATTATATAAAGACTGTGTTTTAACTATTACAGTGTGTGGACATTCCTTTGTGGGTGCTTGGCGACTATACTGTACTTAGGAACCAGCCCGCATCACCTCCTGAGAAGCTAGGCCTTGATTGCTTGTCCATTGCTACCAACAATAGAGAATCTTGGCTGGGGTCCTCTGTGCCTCTCCTCTACCATATAGAGAGCAGGAGTACAGACCCCCCCCTTCAGTCTTTACACCTACTCCATGGGTGTCACTGATGGTAGTCGCACAAAAACCAAAGCAACCCAATGCGGTAAGAATATGCATTGACATGAGGCTACCCAATGTGGCCATCGGATGAGAACTCCATGTGACACCTACCATCGATGAACTGATCGTAGACCTGACCGGAGCCAAAGTCTTCAGCAAGCTCGATCTACGGTCAGGCTGCCACCAGCTATGCCTCGCTAAGGAGTCAAGGTGTATAACAACCTTTCCATCCCATCTAGGCCTCCAAAGATATAAACGACAGAAATTTGGTATATCATCTGCGGCAGAGGTCTTCCAGAATGAAATCAGGAGAGTGCTCCATGGCCTCACTGGAACCACCAACATCAGTGATGATATCCTGGTGTACGGTACCTCAAGAAGCGAACACCATGAGCGACTGGCGGCTGTCCTCAAATGACTAGAGGAAGCAGACCTCACCCTACACACAGAGAAATTCAAATTCAACAGGAGTGAACTGAACATTTTGGGTACGTATTCAACTCCGACGGAGTATCACTGGACCCAGCCAAAGGGAGTGACATATAAGTAGCCAAAGCCCCTACGTTAACATCAGAGGTAAGACATTTCATGGGCATGGCTACCTACTGTACGAGATTCATACCCGACCTGGCCACCCTGGCAGTGCTGCTGAGAGAGCTCACGAAAAAAGAACAAGCATGGGAATGGACAGAACAGCACCAACAAGTGTTCCAATGCATAAAAGACTCTAGTACCACAAAAATTACATTTTTCAACACAGACTGAACCACGGAACTCCTGGTAGATGCCAGCCCAGTAGGGTTAGGGGTGGTCCTCACGCAAGTGGACAGGGACGGCAGTGTATACCCAGTTGCATTCGACAGCCGAGCATTAACGAAGACAGAACATAAATATGCACATTTTGAGAAGGAAGCATTGGCGATCCTATTGGGCTGCCGCCACTTCAGGGTATACCTACTAGGACAACCGGCAAAAGTGTTCACGGATCACAAAACGCTGATAATGATCTTCAAGGGGTCAGCACCGCACCCTCAGCACTGCAGAAAAGTGGATGCTCCAACTGCAACCGTTCAACAATGACATGGCATACAGAGCCAGTGCGGACAATCCAGCAGATTATTTGTCCCATAACCCACTACCAGAGGCGAAGAGCAACACGCAGTTGAGACAGAGGAGAATGTATCCCACGTGGTCACTTGCGCACACCCAAAAGCCGTCACACTGCAAGAAATAGCTGACGAAACAAAGTCAGACACCTGCTAGAGCATACCATCCAAGCCATCCAATCTGGCGAATGGAAAAACTACTTAGCCGCAGTCGCACAACGCACAATAACAGACCAAGAAAAGCTGCAAGCACTGTTTGGCATCTGCCATGAGCTCAAAATGTCGGAAGAGGGCATTGTACCGAAGGAGCGCAGAATCGTCCTACCAGAGTCTTTGGAAGCAAGAGCCCTGAAACTAGCGCATGGAGGGCACCAAGGCATGGTAAAGACCCAAGCAAACTTAAAATCAAGAATGTGGATGCCGCGGATGCAATACCGCGTGACTTAATTGGTGGAAACCTGCATAGCATGCCAGTCTTTGAGGCCACTAACAACGCCTGAACCCATCACCAGCGCAGTACCTCTGGCAGTACAGCTTTTCATTGTATCTTTTGGTGAACAACACCCATGGGATACCCTTATGGCACCCATGGGTGGGGGTGCACCCTTGTACCCCTTATGTGTGTTTGTGGGCACCTGCGTGTTGCCCACAGAGCCGGTTATGGACTGGTGTCAGCTACATGCTGACTTGGCAGTAGCTCTGAGTGTCCTCCATTTTTGGGATAAACAGACTCTGCCATATTAATGAATGGATTCCGACACAAAGACAAGATGGCCACTGTGGCCTCTTGCTTTCTAAAGCCTTTTAACGTGTTTCCCAAAGTCCTGGGAAGCCTTGACTCTGTCCTTTCTCCCTGACAGGCTGTTGGGTGAAAATAACATATATGGCTCTGGGAATGCCTCCTGTCAGGCTGACTGGAGCCTTCCCATGAGTTGTGTGTTGTGGGTACACCCTAAGGGTGAGATCTGTGTGAAAGGAGTTGGGAGTCAACTCGCATGCTCTGTTGGGGGTGTGGCTGGGTACTTGCCCCAATCCACATTCTTTGTTATGGGTGTCTGGGTGAAGTGAATGGCCTGAATGCCTGTGGGCCTGATTGGCTGTCTGCCTCCATGAATGCCCTTCTGCGTGATTGGCTGACTAAGCCAGGCTCAGCCAGAGTGAATGGGGAACAGATGTGTATATCTGGAGACCTCTCACTTACCAATTTGTTCAGAAGTTGAAGTAGAAGCGGAAGCAAGTAGAATCTGTTCCTTGAAGCCTAGCACGAGGAGAGGTCTGCTGCTGCAATTTCTTCAAGTAATCCAAAAGCTGTTGTGTCTCCCAAGGACTGATCAAAAGACGACCTGCAAAGGAGACCTCTCCCGAGCTCTGAGGGACCATTTTGCAAAGCTGCTGCTCTTCATCAAAGTATCCTGGAAGCCACTGCTGTGTACGTGCAGACCAGAGAAGGGGTCCTCAAAGTCCAGAAGAGGAGTGCCGGCCATCTCAAGCCACAGAAGTCCATTGGTGTCTGCCAGTGTCCCGAGGATCATTTAGTGACCGCTGGAAGCTGTTGCTGCCTACCGCCCAGATGAGGGGAAACCCTGGCATAGTGCTGCTGGACACCTGGAGCTGCGAAAGTTCCAAACTGCCTAAGAACATTTCAAAGGACATCCTTGCCATCATCCCTCACCATTCTTTCCCACCGGAGAGGTCCAGAGTTGCTGGAAGCAGAGGAGGGTCCGTCTGTGGGTTTCCCGTCACCAGAAGCTAGCGAAGATGTCCCGAGCGTCCAGACTTGGTGAGGGTCTGAGGTCAAGCCCAAGTGATCAGAAGTCATCCAGAGGTCCATGTTGCGGCTGCAGCACCTAAAGATCTGAAAGTCGGAAAGCTGCAACATTCCCAAACCCGACATCAAAAGTGACCTATGGACCCGTAGCCGCCAGAAGTCATTGAAGGGTCCCAGGGATATTACTTTCATCGGCCAAGCATTTAAGGAACCCACAGCAAGTTTCATCTTCACCGGGACTCTACAGTCAGAGAAATCGTCGACCAAAGGAGAGCACCGCGAAGAGCCAAACTGCTGCACTTCTGAAAGACTTTTGTTCCTTTTTATTCTTGGACTCAGCATCCCAGTAGCTCCTTCTTCCAAAGGGGCTCCATCCTCAGAGGGAACCACCGAGTAAAGCCAAGAAACTGTGCCACGTCGCCTGCCAAGGCACCAAAGGGACTGTGACGAGAAAGAGCATCTTCTAGCCTCAGGAGTCATCCAGGGGTCCCAGATTCATCTTGGATCCTGCTCTCCTGTGGCCTCTCAGGTACTTTAGGGTGGTAGAACCTTTTAAAAGGAAGCACAAGGTTATTGAACATTATTGGACTGGGCTGTAAAAGACAACATAAATTACTCCCCAACTTTTCCCTTACCGGTTGCCCAGGTGGGGGTTCCTCACTCAGAATTGCTTGTCTAGTCTAAAGAAAGCATTCTGCCACTGTTCATAACTAACCTGCCTGTCTTCCCTAATCTGTGCTGTTACACCTAACTTAAGAAACCACCTGCCTATTTAAAACTGTCTGCAGTTAGTGTATCTATTACTGGATTTAAGTCATGTGTGGTACCACATAGAATGTATGTATTTACCATTCTTTGAATACGTATTCCAAGTACAAAATGTTATTATTTATATGTATATTGGGTACAGGTAGAAAACCTTATTTTATATAAAGAAGCTGTGTTATCACCTAACATAGTGTGTGGCATTCCTTTGTGGGGGCTTTGGGGAAACACTTTACTTAAGAACCTGCCTGCATCACCTCCTGAATGCTTAAGCCTGGCTGCTCGCCACGTTCTACCAAATTGAGAACCTTCAGTCTTTTACAGTTCCCTACCCCACCTCTTACAAATCCTGCTGCTCCAGAAAACTGTGTAAATGGGAAAGGTGTGGTATGCAAGACACTCAATAGCATAGCAGAACAGGGCATAGCAAAGAGCTTCACTCATTCTCATCTGTGGTAGTACTCTGAACTGCCCAGGTAACTTCAGTGAACGGCAACAAAAGGGCAGAAAGTTAATGTTAGTTTGGTATGCTATGAACTCTGGTGCAGTGACTGGCTGCTGAGACTGTGTTCTGCCTGTCACATTTGGTTACTTGTGAACTTAGGCAGGGCCAATGCGTCAATAATGCCATTCTAGGTGACAGCCTGAGGGTACTCCAACAGATGGGCACGAGGAGACCCAATTCTTCCTTAAAGGAATGAAATCTGCCCCATTGTAAGGTAGCCGTTTTTTTTAATGTGAATTTAATCACTTCTAAGACTCCACTTTTTGCAGTTGTGCCATAGCAAGATGAAATAATTTGCCCATGATCACACACTTTGGTTAATCAGTGAATCAGAAGGTTACCGCACTCTGCAATTTAGGCACTTGACTGCATTTGTTCTGAGTGCTCTTTGGTACATATATTTAAATTTTGGTTTTCAAGGATTACAGTAATATGGTATTGCAGTGCTTACTTGGAAAATACACAAATCCTATAGTAAACCAGCCTGACAACCTGTAAATACTTCTATACACGTGCAAAGGCAAATGAATATAATCGCATCTTTCTTGTCCACATCCTGGAGAGAAAACTACAAGTTCTAGAATTAAAAATAATCATAGCCTGGAAAATGTCATGCCCTTTTGACTAAAGCTTCACTCCCGAGAAAGGCACTGCTGTTAACAAAGGGAACGTGATTATGTAGACCCAGACTCTATTTATCATCTGCATTCTATCCTCCTCACAATGGCTCTGAAGGTGAGGAGGTCCCTTCCCAAATTGTCAGGGTGGACAGGTCAGGGGCTGCTGAAGCACAATTAGCGCAATGGTGGTGCGCCCCTGGGGCCAGTTAAACTAATGCATTTCATGGGCTGTGTGACGCCTGTCCCATCCGCGCACATCCATCCTGTCTGGGAAGGGGTAAAAGCCCCACTCTGCTCCTCTGAAGCAGGATCGCCCATCGTCAGCTGTCCAATTCCGTCCCAGCTCAACTTCACACTTTTTCGTGTGATGTTTAAATCGCAGGGAAGCACAGTGGCTCCCCCTGAGGTTGTGCTATTTGTCAGTAAATCTAATGCACCACTGCGTCTAAAGTGTCCTGCAAAACCATTTTGTAAAATTGGCTACCTTAGTAATAACATAATTTATGTGCAAGGCAAGACACTTGTTTGAAGAACCGGCCTGGTCACAGGGCACATTATGGGTTGAATTAAAGTTGGTTGCAATGCTTTTAATAAAGTGGTCTCTGCTCCCTTTGTCACACACAGAGGGCACTTCATTCTAAGTATCAGAATTCGGAAACCAACTTTAAATGAAATCATAATGTGCTGTGGGCTAGCTCTTTAAACAACCGCCTAGCACCATGCACTTAAATATGCACGTCAATAGATGGTCCGTTCAGTAGTCGGCCCAGTGCATTCGCGTCCTTGAATGCATAACGTGACTATGTTCTCACACGTTATCGGATTGTTTCATTATGATGTTAGGGTCTTTGCTCAATTTGCCATTAGCTTGTTCTTCCCTATGTGTCACATTTGTTCTTGGTTTGCTGTCTTCATAGATCTGTGTTCTAACTGACGGACTTCTTTTGTCATGACATCAATAAAGCTTTCGATACAAAAGCAATTGTTTCATTCGGTTGGAATTCTATCCCTAGATCAAAAGGGATGTGTCGTCTTAAGCGTGGTTGCATTTCTGCTTTATCCAGAGGCAATTTGGTTCTGAAATCTATGGGTTCTCGATGTACATTGTGAATTCAATTTAGGTCCTGGTGTTTTTAGTAAAGCACTGTGACGAATCAACTTCTGGGGCACCAGTGGTCCAGGGATGAATATTGGTTTCTAAACCATCAATCAGCCCTTTACCTCTAGTACAGCAGAAGGGATGCGAACAGATTGGAAACACAAGCCAATTATAAACCTCCTTGTCCAATTTTGGAAACGTGGACGAAACGGCAGGCCTATCCCAGAAAGGTCGTGGACCATTGGTTAGTTGCAACACAGCAAAAATATAATTATTGCCCAATGATAAAGCGACTGTCCAGTCAAGGTTGTAAAAAAATATCTACTTTGTTATTAACTCAACAGACAGTTCTAGCAACACTTCGAAATAGAACCCACCCTTTAAGGGAATGGAGACAGTTTCAAAGAAGGAAAAGGGATGCACTCTGAATACTGATGGGAGGGTAGTTGGTATGGTAAATAATCACAACATTTAAAGGTTACTTGGCTTCAGCACAAAGGGAGAAATGGGTCTTAAAATGTCTCTAAGGGCCTTCTGGGAAGGACCAGGGGGGCCGAACCACAATGTACCTTGTGCTGTAGGTGTTCTTGGTGCTCGACAGGGTAGAGTCCACTACAGTGCACTTTGCAGGTTTCTGTGAAAGTGTTCAGGATGGGAGTCAGCTGCAGATATCGGTAAGACAGTTCGGCGAGCGAAGCTGGATGAATGACTGCAGGCTGGCCTACACGGCGGCTCAGGGTCAGGAATCGTTGTCCCAGTGCTGGTCGGCGGTTCTGAAGCACTGGACGAGATATCTCGGATGTCTTTAAGAGACTGCAGCATAACAATAGTGAGTGTTGCAGTCGGTTGCAGCTCGAGGAACTCAACTGGCTCGAAAATGTCCTTCAAGGCGGATGTCGGTAGATGATCATAGATGCACTTCTCCCAACTTCTTCACTGGGCTTGTGTCGTCCTTTAAGGCAGGTGGCCCAAAGCCGAGGAGTGTGTTATAGGAAGCTGCCTTGTCATTGGTTTCGGGTTCAGAGACTTTCTGGCACTTCCTACCTAGGATTATTGCTGCAGAGCCTAGCGAGGCACGCTGTGCGCTGGCTGAGTATCAGTTCTGGAACTGCTGGAGGGTCCACTGGATTCAGTATCTCCCTCTGTTCCCTGTAAGATGTTCAGGGGATGGATCTTCCTTTCTTCTTTGGAGGCCCTGGCCTTCCTTCAATGGTGGAAGATGTAAGGTAGACTGTTCCTTCAGTCAGGGTCCAATGATGAGTTTGTCTTGCTACTCCTTGCAAAGTTTTCAGATGATCTGCCAAAAGAGGGGCTCTGCCCTTTTTTGAAGCCAAATGGACCACAGGGATTGGCGTAGGCTAAGCCTACCTTAATGAACAATCCTGTGTCCCCACCAACAATCTCCTGTATGCGTGAGGTAATAACCAGAGTGCTTTGCAACAGAAAAGGTAAAGGGGTGAAACATGAGATACTAAGATCAAAGGTTCTCTCTGGTTAATGGAGCTCTCTGTGATTCTTGATTAAAGCGGCAGGTCTCCATTGAAGTTGCAGTGACGCCAGACTCTGTGGCTCCTGCAAACCACCTTTTCATACCTTATGAATGGGGTCCCCATGCAGGGAGGACGACTGTAAAAACGCAGTCCCATACATGACAGTTCATTGCCATTAATACTGAGGACGGGAACTGGCTTCAGGTTGATACCGTTGCATATGAAAGGTTGTTGGGGTTTTCTGTCTCCTTTGTTAACCTCTTCAGTCAGGCCCCATGTGGATCTGTTTACATTACCCTCTAATTGGTATGCAAATCACTGGGACCAGCGGCAGGGCCCAACAAAAGTGCCGGGCAGATCCATGGAGCCTTGGTTGGTTAATCAGGATAGCCATTGCAGGGGAAAGTTTGGTCCTCCCCCTTCTGGAGATGCATTGTGTTCTCCTGCTGTCATATCCCAACTAAATATGTCAGGGCGGGCTGTGCCTGTAGGCCGTGTCTACCGAGAGTACACAGGTCCATGCATGTGTCATGCTGTGAGCATAGGAAAATGTGTGTGGATTAGCCCCACACATTTTCCGGAGGTTGTTCTCCCATCAATCTATTTAATTAAACATATCAAAAAAGCCCAGGCGAGCGCACACCCACCATGCGGATGGTCAACTTCCTCACAAGTACTCACCATATATTAGAATACATTGCACCTATAGGCCTCCTCGCCATTTAACATTGTACGCACTTTATACCCACAAAAGATAGTGATGGCATGGCAATGACCCCTTCCGATCTGTGCCCTTGATGAGCACTTTGCCCCCCGCTGGCACCAAAGCCTGGCTCCACCACTTCTTATATGTATGCTCTTACTTCCTTTTCTATGTCGAGAGCATGGCTTACATTGACTTCATGTGCTTCCCTGGATAGCTCTGTGAAGGTGTGTGTTATTGTTCTTGTCCTCATCTGTACTTGTACTATTTCTTACTCCAGAGCTTGGCTGCTGTGTTTTCCAGCAGGCAATCCATGTGCTTTTCCTTTGTCATATCGCACTGTTGTCATTGTGCTATATATTTCAAGAGTGTGCTGGTTACGTACAGGCTTTGGTCTTGTGAGTATTGTTTCCATTCCTGCTGCTTCTTTCCATGAGCATTCAGAGAGAGGCACGGTAACAACAAGCTGCTCAGAAGGTTAGAGTGTTCCCTGACACCATTCTGTATAAACTCTAAGTGGGAACCAAGAGCGTTTTCTTAGTTGTATTTAGTGCCCTGTTCTGTTCACTGCATTTGTTGCTTGTCTGTAGTTACAGCCCATCCTTTCTTGACTGCAGAATTATTTTAATTCCTTTCTCCTGTGTACTATTCTCCTTTCAACTTTGGAGCCACTACTCCGCTTTTGGGCCTTTGACATAGGCACAGGCCACAAGAGTGTGTTCTTACACAGGCAATGATAGAGGATTTTGGCAGAGCCACCACAAGTGTGTTCTAACTGTGGAAATACTGCAATATTAGTCACAATCAGTATGAATGCTCTTACAGCGACACTACCCACCTTATTTGGCACAGCTAACATGAATGTGTTCTTACAGTGGCAATAATGGAACTATTGGGCACGGCCAATATAAATGTTCTTAAGTGGTAATACTGGCATTATTGGGCACAGCCAACATGAGTGTTTTCCTATAGTGAGGATATTAATGCCTGCCGCTGGTGGTTTATCCGGCCTGTAAGCACTCTCTAGCACAAGGTAATAGGCAAGAGCCTTTAGAAATGCCTAAAGATCATGTCCGTCCAGGACATATGGTCCCTTTGGTGGCCATTAACTCCATTAGCACCCAGCATGAGTAAGAATCTTGATGAAGTGAGCGGAAGACAGACAGAAAAGAGACTGATGAAAGAAGCAGGTCAATCTAAAGCTCAGGGATGAGTAGCAGCATGTGGCACAATGGTGAGCTAAGAAAGAAGGAATGGCACAGGAGGGGATGAAGGTAGTTCACCTGGACCCCATCCATCCAGGAGGGAGGCACTCCCTGGCATATGGAGTTGCAAGGTAGTATGTAAAAATGGTGTGAATGATGCAATGCTGGGAAGAATGATGGTGGCCAACTGTGGACAAGGACAACATAGAACGCGGGGCAGTACGCCCGTTTTCATCCCCTTCTCCTTGCATTGTGATAGGCCAGTGAGGATTCTAACGGTGCTAAAGACATATATGTGCATAGCTAGCAGTAAAAGGTGTTATTACAGTGGCAGAATCATTGTAGATATTGTGGACACTGCAGAGGCATCGTGAACTGTCTTTTATACTGACAATCCTGACATATATTGTGGGCATGGAAATGTGTTGGAAAATGCTACTAGGTACTGTTGGTGACCAGAAAACTGTTACAAAAACCCCTTCAGAACCCAATATTTCACACAAAAATGTCCAGTAAAAAGCATATTTAACCAATTATTTTAAAATATTTCTATAAATGACCCCAAATCCTCACTGGTTGGCTGGGGTGCCCTTGCTTCGCTCTGTTGCTTATACTCTTTAAGGATCAACTCTAGCACCCCGTCTCTATATCACTGCATTCCAAAGCAAAATGTTCCCATTCCGACACTGCTCCACCCTGCTCCCTCTGCCTGACATCGAAAACATGTTTGGGCTGCTTGTGGTCTACTGCAGAAGGGAAGTGACCAAGCAGTTTTTCGCAGTGCTGCATCTTTTGAGGCGGGGCCGAGCCTAATTTGCATATGGTCTTTTCACTTTTTTGTAATGGCTTGGCAGGCGAAGAATGATGGTCTGGAGGGTGGCCCAGAGCAATGCCAGGGGTTCAGATTAAGTGGAGGGCTACTCTACTGGCACAGGGGCAAGGCGCTAGTCTTGGAAGCAAGACCACGCACAGTAACAGCAGTTTGAATCCCCGATCCAGGCTTAGAAACCAAACTCAGGTACAGTATTAGTTGTGTTATAAAAAAAAAATTAAATAAATGACCCTATTCACTGGATTTGAAGGATCTCCTGTCTGTGCCAGCTAAGCTCACTGGAGTTGGAGTGCAGGGCAGAAGGACTCATCCTGTCCCTTGAGATCCTGGAGGGGGCCTCCCAGCAACCCAGAAGTCAAGCAACAGCTCTGGGCACTGATTCCTGCATTGCACCATTTCTGAGCTGTCACTGACCCAAACATAGCCTGCCTGTCTCAAGCTTCTTCATGCCATGTGCTGTTTCTACATAAACTGCAACGCGTGTTCCCCAGTCGACAAGCTCGCCAAATCACTGCTTCCGGATTCTGCTCAATGCTGCTGAGGCCCAAATACAAGAAACCAAAGGTATTCTGAAGAGCCCCTGTCCCCCGTTCCACTTTTTGGAACATGGGACCATAGTGATTAGTTAGCCTCCTTCTCTACTTTTGTTCTGCAAAGACATAGCCTTGAACTATTGGCATGTTTGCCAAGTCTCTTGCTTGAGCAACCTGATGATCAGCCCAGAGTGCCCTTTCAGATCACATTCTCCATTCTCTGTGTTTCTTTTATTGGGGTGTGTATGTATTATTTTAGTTAGCTTGTTGCATTGACTGCTTCATTAAAGTCCCTATAGTTCTGTAGAACATTAATTGGAGATTCTTTCATTTTGGAGCCATTGTACTAAAGCAGTTTGTGGAGCTACTGTTATCAGCTCACATCCATTGTGGAGAAAATAGCCTGCCCACGGCCCGCGCTACCAAAAGTACTGAAGGAGGTATACCTTTCAGGATGTTCCTCATTCCCCTTTATGATTAGGATCACTGCTGGTTTAGTAATAGTGTGGGGCTTAATAGGCGGTTTAGCCACTGCTCATCCCTGTACTCCTGGAGAGCGGTAGTCATTTTGTCACATGCTATTTAAGCTATTCACTGTTTATGCACTGCCAGTTTCGACATTTAAGTCGACTAACGCACAGAAGGAGAACATTGAGGTGCACTGGATCACACCATTTTTATAATGTTAGGAATCAAGCTATCCAGTTTCCATAATATACACTTGTGCCTAGGACAGTTTGACAGAACTATAAATGTATGTATCAAGCAAACTTAGCAGGCTGCCCACCCAAATATTAAATATTGTGTTATTGTGCATAAGAAAGAAATTATTGGTATAACTTTGCATGTTTAACCAGAGGACAAGATGAATGGGTGGGAAGATCCATCACTCAATGAATCTCCTCACCCACAAAAAAGTAGTAGCCTACCAATTGTTTGGCAACTGAGGCTAATAATAGAGCGGGGCAAGCTGGGTGAGACTTGTGACAGCCCGGGTCAAAAATGGGAATCTGTCCTGACCCTCCTTTCGGGTCACTGCCTGCCCAAAGAAGGGGTCAGACTCGACCCCACCAGCTGCTTGTGACACCTGGGAACAACTCCAAACATTTTATTTATTTTTTTAAAAATTCTTCCCTGAAATCAAGAGGCGTACAGGGGTGCTGTTACCAGACCCCCCCTTCCTCCGCTTACCCCTCCCCCTCTCCATTCATTGATTGGATGGGGTGGGACACGGAGTCTACGGTTGTGGGAGTGGATCCACGATTTTGAAACAGGTAAGTGCTACCTTGTTTTCCACTCCCCAGCCCTTACCCCACTAGCACTGCCATCCCCCACGACCCCAGCCTCCCAACAGCCTTACCCACGTCACCACCCACAATTATTGAACCGAGTGCCGACCCCCATCTCCCACTTACACGTGCCACAACCCAAAATTCCCCTACCTCTCACCAAGAGCAAAATGTCTGCTTTCTGCTCCCTTCCCCATGCTATCATCCACAAAATACTGGCACAGCCCCACCTCTCCCCTCTCCCCTCCCACAAGTGCCACGATCCCCTTTTCGCACCCCAGCCCCTTTTATCGCCCCAGCCCCTTTCTCACATCTACCCACTGTTCTCGCCCACAGGTCCCTTTCTCACTCCCAGCGTTTTTCTCGCACCTTCTGTATGTCCCCAGCCCCTTTTATATGGGCCCCCCATTTCCTCACACAGTCACCCACCCCGTTCCCTTATGTTATGCTGCCATTTCCCTGGCTCAGCTCAGGTTTGGGCCTAAGAGTTGGGCCAGACCCGGTGTCTTGGCCCTGGCTTGTTCCTGGGCATGAGATTCCTGGCTCTCCCAGCTCTAGCTCGTAAGTGAACCTGACAATATTTTTTTTTTCTTTTTTTTTACTTTTTACTCATTTATTTTCAAGATTTTCAAATAATCAAAAAATACATCACCAAAAGTTCAATAGAGTATAAAAACATAACACTCTACATTAAATAGGTAAGGAAATAAAAGTAATCCGAAGCATGTATAAATACTGAAACATCAGACATTTCAAAACCAAGTACTAACCTTTCTTAAAATAAAATACCTAAACACAGTCTTACATTTTGAAAATTCCAACACAGAACAACACAAAAGACATACAGACATCTCACAGACTCACACAAAACAGAACAAAAACAAGACTGACGAAGAATCCTCAATTAAAGCACATATACATTATCAGGTAGTTGGATCCAACAGGAACAACTAACCATCAGATACACAGTCACCATATAAATCCATAAACGGCTTCCAAAGAGCTCGATAATTACTTTCCTTTCCTTGCCTCACAAACATCACCCGCTCAAAGTTCGATAATACTAACAGATCATTAATCCAATTCTCTACTCTAGGCTTCTTCCTCGTCTTCCATACCATTAGTATTTGCTTCACTGCAACCACAAGTGCTTTATCAATCCATTGTCCATATTGACGAGCAACCGCACAACGCCCCCTACCCGATAAAAGCAACACCTGCATAGGCATCCTGGGAAAACGTATAAACAAGACCGCCTCCAATCTATCTAGCATTCGCACCCAAAAATCTAACACCCGAGAACAATACCATAACATATGAATCAACGTTCCCTTCTCCTTCCCACATCCCCAACACAAGTCATCACCAGCCAGTCCTAAATGATACAGACGCAATGGAGTCCAATACAGATGTCCTAACAATTTCAAATTAATCAATCTCAACCTGAGATCCAACCTACTTCTATATCCTATACCCCACATAGATTCCCACTCCTTTTCTGTAATATCACATCCCAATTCCTGCTTCCACCTCTCCAATATTTTACTTCTAGCATCAACATCCTTAGAACATACCGGCATCAAGCTAGTATAAGTGCATACCATCCGTGGCGATGACATAAGAATCTGACCACCCGCTGATACCTCCTCCATGGCCCTGTCAACATTGCCAATCTCTCACTCAAAAGTGCTTTCAACTTCACAAACCTATTCAGTTTCCTCTTTGCTAAACGAAACGTCCTCTGCAACTCCTCGAATGACAATATATGGCCATCACTCATCACATCCCTGATGCATAAAATCCCTTTCGAGACCCAACTTCTCCAACATAAGGGCTTATTGGCTATTTGCAAGCTCGGATTAAGCCAAATAGAGGTGCCATAGTGCAAGTACAGGTTCCCTTGAAAAAGACTCAACCACCAAACCAAGATCTCTTTAGTCACAGTAATAGTCGGCAGTCTACTACCCCTCCCAGGCAGATGTCCCATTGAGGCAATAGCATGTAATGGAAAACCATTCAATTTACATCTTTCAATTAGTACCCAATAGGGTTCCGGCCCATTCCCCGCTGAAAAATAGTATGCCGCCTTTTTCAAAATAAACCTGACAATATTTGAGGTTAGGAAAAACAAGCATGGTTCACTTTTAGAGGAGAAATTACAACAGCATATTTCCCAATGAAAATGCAGTCAAAAGGTAGAAAATATGCGGTGCTATTATACAACATGGAATGTAAAATGCAAGGAAATAAACACACTATGAATTACGATTAGAGAATGGGACAAACTTGATTTAAAAAAACATACTTTGGCGCAGCAATAGAGGCAATGAATTGCTGTACTTGCAAAGCAAAAGAGACCAGTCATGTAAAAGCTTGCTCCAGAGTTGGATGTCTGTAGACCAGTGGTTTTCAAACTTGTTCATAGCCAGACCCCTAACCCCCTTGAGTACAACTACTGTTTCTGGGCTCCCCCACCTAGGGGTTGCCCCCCTAAAGGCGCCCAAAGGATGTCCAGGAGGGCCCGAAGCTTTATAAAATATGAGCAGATTTTCTACTGCTTATATTTTCTATTAAAAACAGTAACCGTCATCCATTTCTAAAGAGTGTGAACCCCCCTGGACATGCTTCTGGCCCCCCAGTTTGAAGACCACTGATTTAGACACATGTAGCTTCCAGTCCATTCATGTCTGCCCTTCAGTCTGACATTCGTGAGGAGAGAATGGCCCTGTAGAGGGGTCCAGTAAGTGTCTTCAGATGCTGCAAGAAGTCAACTACTGAATGGGAGGCAGGGAGGAGATAATATTTCACCCCATGGGAAGCTAAGTCAAGCTGCAAGAACTACAGAAAAAATCTCACTTCTGATATGCCCCCACCTCCTTCACCCTGCTGCCATTTAGAAGGCAGCAGCACTCCCTGCCTGTATCCATCTACCTCACATGATGCTGTCAATGGCATACTGTTCAGCTCAGAGGTTTCTTAGGAAGGCCCTCGGCTCCTAAATGAGCATTTCCTTGTGAAATTTAACATGCTTAAATGGCCCCACAACCTTGGATATTGTAATAATTTTTGCATAGCATTGGAATGCCACATTGCAGGGTTGGGGCTTCATAGTAGACTAAAAGGTCGTTTTTTCTAGCTTAATCAAAAGGGCTGGCGACTGCCTGCAGAAATAGGTGGTTATGAAGGCAGGAGACAGAATCTAATAGCCAAAGGAAGGCATAATATGAGGAGGGGGGAACTGGCATTCATGTATAGTCTTGCAGCAGGTGACTAAGAGACTTTTCTGGTTAGTGGGTTGATTTAGGGCGATCAAAGGAGTGACTCCATGTCATCGGAAGACAACTGGGTTTTATTTTGAACATCATAATTTTCTGGTATGTTAATCCAGCTGAAACAAAAAAAAGACTACAACTCCCATTGCATTGATCCGGTACATTAAAGCCCAGGACTGGAGAGCACGTGCTCGGGGGTGTTCTGGTGCCACAGAGTCACATTTCCAGACTATGCTGTTTTCTAGGAAGAAAAAATCTTTGAAAGAGTAGCCAAAAAAATTATGTTTATACGCATTATGTTTGTTACTGCCCTTTAAGTTTTAGCAAACGGGCCAGGAGTTGGACAAATGAAAGGTTTGAAGGTTGAGGGGATTGCACTTGAGGTGATTTCTTTGTAATTTTGGTGCCGTGCGTGTGTCCAGGAGCAAAGTATATGTGCAAAGGTAGAAAAACAAGCATTAATAAAGCCAACGGTTTTGATGTGTGTTGTGAAAAGATGTTATTTGTTGCTACTGTATGTATTGAAATCACATGCTCATGTGCCCACACAATTTGCCTAGTGTTACAATTGCATGTTCAAGTTGCCATCATTTGATAGGCTTTGACAGGATCTGTTAACATACAACCTATTACAGGTATTGTTATCATACAATAAGTAAGTAGCTCCCGTCGTTGCTGGGTAGTCGCACAAATTGCCAGCTTTTGCCATCAGACCACAGCAACTAGCAAAATGTACCAGACATTTCAATATGTGTTCACTGAACTTACATCATATAATTATAACTTGGTGATTTTCATGTAGATACCACTTCTAAGCTCTGCAATAATCAGTGTTATTATCCCCCTCTGATAGTTCTCGATGCATCACCCTCAGAATGATGAAGGCCCTAGTCGGACAACCAGGGTTTCAAATCAGTCGCATGGCATTGTCGCATTCTCAGAAAAAGCATGTTGCACATGACCTGTCCATCGGCATGCAGCTATTTGCCAGATGTTAACATTATATGCCGAGGAACTCTTCCTATTGGGCAGCTGTTGCCATCACATGCATAAGTACTCATGCCATTTTCTAGATATTGCCATCCTGTACTCTTGTACTTTCATCATATACCCGGTGTTCCCACTAAATGCTCCTGCACTCACACCATTTGACAAGTATTGCTATACTTTATCTAGGTACTCAGATCCTATGACAACATGAGTGTTTCACCTCATAGTCTCCTTAATTCTCTGATCTTACCCTATAGTGAGGGGAGGGGGATAGCTCAGGGGCAAGCATTTGTCTTGGAAGCTAGACAACACAGATTTGAATCCTGTTCCGCTCTTAGAAAACAATCTCTGGTATTAAGCTATAAAAGAATAATTATAATTATAGTGCTTCGAAGTCATTTAAAGGCACTCTTTGTGACAGACGGTTAGTCCAGTGTATATGTTTGGCATAATAGAGCACATCCAGGTCTGTTTTGTAGACTAGTAACCTGGCAATTTATCATTTATGTTTTTCAGAAATACTGGAAAAATAATGCAATTCATTTAACCTGAAGAAGGGCGAGACATGCCAGAAACGCGTAGTTAGTAAATAGATAGGGCACTGGATCCTCTTTCCATCTGCAGAAAATACCAAAAGGTCCATATCAAGGCGATTGGATAAACACCTTGTCTGAACACAGTTTCTAACATATGAAGTTAATATGTATATGAAACGATATAATCATTGATTGAAAAATCAATACAGCAATTGAAGATATGTATTGCAAACAAATTTGACTTCAGACTGTGCACAAACTTTTATTGAATGTGTGATGATTATAAACCTTTTGTTTTTGAAATGCAAAAATTCTGTATTGAGTAATTGAATTCTAAGGAAGACTGAGCAAAATCATATGATTGGCTTATCGTTGTGCCCTAGTTTTTTCCTTGTGTCATCACGACGAACCACCCAGACTAGACTGTATCTTGTAGAGGTAGCACTCTACCAACTGGGATCACTGTTGAATCACACTCTACCATAACGAAACATATACTGGATTATCTTTAGAGATAAAAAAAAGGACCTGTGTGCTCCTCCACATACCCATACTCTTTGTATCATAGCCTCACTTAGGGCCTAATTCACAGAAGTGTTTTATAATGCAAAATCCCATTGGAAAACGCTCTGTGAATCAGGGCCTTAATATAGCTGGAAACTGCCTTCTTTTTCCACCACCGACTCTTCCTTTATTGAACACGCCTCTTGTTCAAGCATTTGAAGGGTCCCTAAGCACTGTGCACACCAACTGAAGAAAGCAATTGTTCCACTTTCAATGGAGAGCATCATTGTTAGAAAAATAGATTATGCAGCAGCAATGGGCGCTTTTGTGTCAGCAACATCTCGGAGAGTGCCCTTCATTTAGAGAAAGAATGGGATAATGACAATGAATTACTGTTTTATACATTGACCACTTACTTGTTTTAAGTACATGTCAATATTATTTGTTTAAATTGCATTGGCAATGATTATGGAGAGGGAGTGCAGTTTGGGGTAGCATGAGAGGCGCAAGGGGGGGTGGTGGGGTATGTATTCTGGTGTTTCGCCCTGGATACTGTCCTGCATGCACTGTACAGTGTAAGGTTGAAGACAAAGCTGGGGACTAGTCTATGCAGCTGCAAGCGTCAGACTGATAAAAGAGAGGGTAAAATAACACTGACCATGGTGTGTTGGTGGTGGCAGACATGGAGGTATCCACCCGGAATCTTTGAGGTCGTTTTGGCGTAGTTGACTGGCAAAAGGATAGGCTTTACTTGCCCGCTGCATTAACATTCCCCTGGATATTAAGGATGCCATTGCTCTAAAAAGTTTGAAACTGAACATAAGAAAGCAAAACCACTATGTTAAATGTTAAAGGTATTTGTACCGCGCACTGTCACCAACGGAGTTGGTCCACAGGCGCTCAGGCAGATCTGTAAGGGATAAGGCGGGGTGGGTTAGTAAGGTGGAGAGGGAGTAGGATAGTGAGAAAGGTGGTGTCCTGTTGGCAGCTTCAGTTCAGTTAACACTGTGCGCTGAGCTTTGGTGCAGGTATTGGATCGATGCCAGTCCTCTTCTGCTGTTGGTGCGGCTTATGTGTTGTTTGTTTGTTGTTGCGGTGTGGTGAAGTGGGTGCGGCTTGCTGTGCGAGAGGTGGTTGTGTGGGTTTTTGTGTGAGTTAAGTATGCAGATATTTTGAGCTTTTTGATTAATGGATTATATCTCTCACAGCAGATCTTTGCACTTTGGTTAAATGTTTAGATTTGAGAATCCTGTATGGTGCTGGAGAGGCCTGGGATTCTAAATGCGTTACGTTCCACCATACAATGGCCAGAGATGGCGGTTACACCTAGGTTTCAGAGTCCTGCGAAGTGGGAGAGAGGTCTAGGCTTCACAGTGCAGTACGTATCTCCATTCAATAGACAAAGGCAGAGGCTACACCTAGATTGACGGTCCTGCAAAGAGGATGCAGTGCAGGCTAATGTTCACAATTCTAACCAAGTGTGGCACTTGCTCATATTCAGAAATCTAGATGCGAAGCAAGGCAGCATCCACAATCCTGTCTAGATGCGACGTGGGCTAATGTTCACAATTTCCATCCGGGTGTGGCACTTGCTGGCATTCACAAATCTGTCTGGACGCCACGCGTGCCAACGTTCACAACTCTAACTAAGTGTGGCACTTGTCAACATTCCCAATTCTGTCTAAGTGTGGCACATGCTAACAATCACGATTCTCTCTGGATGCAACACGGGCTAACATTCACAATTCTGTCTAAGTGTGGCACATGCTAACAATCACGATTCTCTCTGGATGCAATGCGCGCTAACATTCAAAATTCTATCCAAATGTGGCACTTGCTAACATTCACAATTCTACCTAGATGCTACTCAGGCAACATTTACAGTCCTGTCTAGATATGATGCAGGCCAGTGTTCACAATTCTAACCAAGTGTGGTAATTGCTCATATTCGCAAATCTATCTAGATGCGACGCAGGCAACATTTACAATCCTGTCTGGATGTGACACTGGCAAGCATTCACAATTCTAAGTGTGGCACATGTTTACAATTCTATCCAAGTGTGGCACTTGCTAACATTCAGAATTCTGTCTGTGTGCGACGCGGGCTAGAATTCAGTATTCTGTCTAAGTGTGGCACTTGCTAACAATCACGGTTCTATCTGTATGCAACACGGGCTAGCATTCACAATTCTCTCTAAGTGTGGCACATGTTCACAATTCTATCCAAAGTGTGGCAGTTCTATCTGGCTAACATTCACAATTCTGTATAAGTGTGGCACACTTAGCAAGTGTATACCTATACTTGAGAGTAGATTAATAATAGGTAATTGCTAGTGTTCAGTATTCCCAAAGAAAGTGATTGAGGTGGCATTTGCCTGGCAAGCTATGCTCTGAGGTAAGTAATGAAGAGTGGCAGGGCTTTCTAGAGTCGAGTGTTTGCTCTACTCCCCGCCAATGCCACACTTACTGCGGTAGTTGGTGCTGGTTGACGGCTGGCATCTGGCTTCACTGGCTTCCCCTGCTGACACCTGCAGACACTCTATGGAGCTGCCTTTGTTGGCGCCGTCCTTTGCCTTGGGGCCCTTAGCCACAGGGGCTTCCCGGGCAAAGGGCTGCCCGTGTCATGTCCAGGATAAGGAGGAGTGGGCCAATCAGGGCCAGTGGGAGGGTGCAGGAGGCGGGACTGCAGTGGGAAGCTCCAGTGGGGCATTGCTGGCCTCGCGGGATGCGCCGGGTTGGAAATACAGGCACCATGATGTGCAGAATGGGCAGAGGCACCAGGGGACTAACACTTACCTGAAAGCCACGAACAATATTGCTCAGGAAGCGCATGCGCTGGGGAATATTCCCACAGAGCACAACAACAGGCAAAAAGCAAAACCACTATTCTGGTGAAGGAGGCGCTGGCCTGGTTCGCGCTGCTGTGACCTCTTCTAAGGTGATGCGCAGGGTTCGGAAGACGGACTGGACCAGGCCCCCAAATCTGGCTTGTCTGGCTCGCAGAAGTGTCCTTCTGTAGGCGAAAATAAGGGAATTAACTATCTGCGGGGTAATGCAATCGGCCTCCCACTTTCCCCTCTCACCCTCCTCGAAACCCTTCTGTGATTTCTCGTAGCGTCTCACCTTAGGGTCTGGAAGGACGAGCTCTCCATCCTGCTTCTGATGCAGGGGCGCGTTGGTATCCAGTTACTTCACTGGATTTTCGGATTGGTGAGAACCATACTTGCTTGGCTTCCAGGTAAGTTTTTTGATAAGAGGTTCCCCTTGTGTCCATGCATTAATGTACTAATGCTAGTGTCTTTTTCCCCATAGGGGCCGGGGTACGGAATACCGGGGAACAGGCACCGACCCGAGATGAGAGGTGAAATCCTTGTAGAAATCAGGTAAGTCTTTAATGAGGGTTTTTTTGGTAATGTCTTTTCATTCGCTCATTAAAGCTGATGTCTCTTTTTCCCCTTAGGGGCCGGGGTCCGGAAATGCCAGGATGCGGCGCCAACCCGAAATAAAGAGGGAATGAATCAACAGGCAAGTCTTAACATGGAGATTTAGCTTTCCTTATTCCCTTCTCTCTCTCACCTTTTGTTCTGGTCTTTTCTCCCTAGGCGCTGGGGCGTGACTGCGAATCCGGATGATCGCTGCTGAACATGGAGGCGCCCTGTAAAGGTGAGTGGAATGCGGCTCTGCAGCGATCGACGCGATGAGCTTTTAAATAAAAGTCTTCCTTTTCAGGATTGTCGGCGAGATGTCTCCGGGATGCGGTTTTAGCAGGTAAGGACTTTTCCTTCTTCTGTTCTCTTCTTCTCTTCCTTTGCAGGTGATCCAGGATACTGGCAGGCGTGGCAGAAGTCAGGATGCAGAAGCAGACACGGTGAGCGTCCAGCTGCTAGATGCAGAACAACGCGAAGCACGTGTGGCTGTTCGGGTGGGGTTTAAATAGCCTTGGAAGAAGTTCCAGGTATGTATCCTTCCTCCAATCAGGTATGTATCCTTCCCCGACCACGGCCAGATGGTAAATTAGTCCCACAGGTAAAGTAGTTCCTTTCAGGCCTCAAGAAGGCCGGGATTCTGCAGCATGGTCTGCATCAGGTAAGTGCACCCAAGCACTCCCATAATGAGCCTGGCGCCTATGGTGCCAAGACTGATGTCTTTTATGAGCCTGGCACCATAGGCGCCAGGACACTGTCCAAAGGGCCCCTATATGGGGTTGCTGGGTCCTTCTTTGGGGACTGGATGTCCGCTTTCGGGAACGCAGGGCTTGAACCGGCTCCCCGGGAGCAGGCATCATGACAGCACTCCCCCCCAAGGCCCCTCCCAAGGTTGCTCCCTCCGGGGGTTTTGGTTTGTCTGGGAAGAGTCGGTGGAATTTCCTGACTAATCGAGGTGCATGCACATGGTCGCTGGGTTCCCACGACCTCTCCTGAGGTCCGTACCCCTTCCAATCAATTAGGTAGAACAGTTTTGACCTAAACATTTTTGAGTCTAAAATGTTCTTCACTTCGAATTCGGGCTCCCCGTCTATTAGAATAGGTTCTGGAGGTTTGAGTAGTCGGGTTCCGGGTACCACTGGTTTCAGAAGTGACACATGAAAAACAGGGTGAATTCGCATACAAGCTGGTAAATCAAGTTTAACAGCCACTGGGTTAATTATTGCCGTAATAGAATAAGGTCCCAGATATTTTGGGTTAAAAGTTTGAGGCCCTTTAAGTGGTAAATGTCTGGTAGCTAACCACACTTGATCCCCAATCTGATACGGAGGTGCTTCACTCCGATGTAGATCAGCATTCTCCTTGTATTTTCTCTTGGCTTGTTGTAAATGCGTAGTTGCCTCTTTGAAGGCTTGGGTAATTGTAGAATGAAGATGTTCTACTGCAGGCATTCCGAGGTTCTGAGGTGAGTCAAGGTTTGAGGTTCGAGGGTGATGCCCAAACAAAGTATAAAAAGGACTGTGGCCAGTTCCAGAGTGTACCGAATTATTATATGCGTATTCAGCTATCCAAAGAATGTCTTTCCAGTTGCTTTCAGATTGCTGTAACATACACCGTAAGTACTGTTCAAGGATCTGATTTGTCCTCTCGGTCTGACCATCGGTCTGAGGGTGGTGACTGGTCGATAATCTTACGTCGATCTGCGCCATTTGACAACATTTGGCCAGAAGTGGGAAATGAATTGGCTTCCCCGGTCAGAGATTAGTATAGATGGGAATCCATGTAGCCGAACAATATTTTCGAGGAATTCTTTGGCTAGGACAGAAGCTGAAGGTACACCTTTCAAAGGAATAAAGTGGGCCATTTTGGAAAACAAATCCACAATTACCAGAATAGTATTGTACCCGAACAAGGAGGCAGGTCCGTAATAAAATCCATTGATAGGGTGTGCCAGGTTGCTGGTGGTATGTCTAGAGGTTGAAGGAGACCGGCTGGTCTTTTCTTTTGACTTTTATTTTGGGCGCAAACACCACAGGACATCACAAAAGATTTAACATCTTTTCGCCAAGAGGGCCACCAAAATTGTCGTTTCACCTTTTCCTCTGTCTTGGCAATACCGGGGTGTCCCTCTATTAATGTATCATGATAACCGGAAATAACTAGTTCGTGTAATTCCTTATGTGGCAGGAATAAGCGTCCTTGGAAATAAGGTAAACCATTATCTATGGTAAAGTCTGATCCCTTTTGTATCCATTCCTCTAAGGTTGTAGGGTCCAGGAGTTGTTTCACTCTGGCTTGAATGTCTTCAAGCGTCTGTAACAAAGTCATGTCTAGAATCCTCTGTTCGGGAATTATTGGTACTGGTTCTGAGTTTGTATCAGATTCTCCCATTCCAATTTGGGATAAGGCATCTGCTTTGCCATTCTTGCAGCCAGGTCGATAGGTAATCACGAAATCAAATTCAGCGAAAAACAAAGCCCATCGGAGCTGCCGTGATGACTGAGCCTTGGCGGTTTTCAAATACTGTAAATTCTGGTGATGGCTAACAGTTCTTTGTCTGTGATTGCATAATTAACCTCGGGTGCTGAGAATTTTCTGGACCAAAATGCTACAGGATGCAGTTGGTTGGTTTCGGGATCTCTTTGGGACAGGACAGCTCCCATGGCTAGGCTGGATGCGTCAGTCTCGACGACATAAGGGAGATCTGGACGCGGGTGTTTCAATATAGGTGCGGA
The DNA here is from genome assembly GCF_040938575.1 of Ambystoma mexicanum. Taxonomy (NCBI): domain Eukaryota; kingdom Metazoa; phylum Chordata; class Amphibia; order Caudata; family Ambystomatidae; genus Ambystoma; species Ambystoma mexicanum. The sequence goes on from NW_027182323.1 coordinate 3,229,458, forward strand.
GGTAAACTTAGCTTTTAAATCCTGAAAGGCCTGCTCGGCTTCTTCAGACCATTCAAAACGTTTATTTTTCCTCAAGAGTGCAGTAATGGGTTGTACCACGCGTGAAAATTCCGGGATAAACCTGCGATAGAAATTGGCAAAGCCGAGCATGCTTTGAACCCCTTTTACAGAGCTAGGTGATGGCCATTTGAGGATGGCATCCACTTTTCTTGAGTCCATTCGGACTCCTTTGGGTGTCAGGATGAAACCTAGAAACTCGACTTCTGTGGTATGGAAAACACATTTCTCCAATTTAGCAAATAGTTTGTGTTGGCGCAGTTTTTTAGTACTGCCCTGACGTGTTTTCTGTGATCAGATTCCGAAGAGGAGTACACCAGAATGTCATCGATATATACGACAACACAAACATCGATGAGTTCCCGAAGGACATCATTCATGAAGTATTGGAAGGCAGCCGGCGCGTTACACAATCCGAAAGGCATCACCTGGTACTCGAATAATCTGTATTGAGTACGGAAGGCAGTTTTCCATTCGTCGCCTTCTTTAACTCGTACCAGATGATAAGCCCCCCGGAGATCTAACTTGGTGTATATGCAAGCGTCCTTCACCTGGTCAAGGAGTTCAGGGATCAGAGGCAGAGGATAACGGTTTTTAACCGTTATCTGGTTCAATGCGCGGTAATCGATACAAGTTCTAAGGTCGCCTTCTTTTTTGGGCACAAAGAACAAAGCCGAGGATGCCGGGGACTTTGACGGGCGAATAAAACCATTAGCTAGGTATTGATCCAAATATTGTCTCAAATGCAGATTCTCAGGTTCGGTAATGGCATAAATCCTGCTACAAGGGGGTTGTGCACCGGGCACCAGATCGATTTGGCAATCGTACGATCTGTGAGGAGGTAACGTGTTGGCCTGTTCCTTTTGGAAGACGTCCTGAAAGTCTTGGTATTCCGGAGGTAGTTGCATGGAGGCAGAGGTTACAGATGCTAGATTAATCTTCAGGTTTTCTGGGTAGCAGGTTTGTGTACAATCCGGGAAGGTTATTCTCTTAGCTCGCCAACCAATTCGAGGATTATGTGTCTCTAACCAAGGGATTCCAAGAATAACCTGAAATTGTGGAGCCTTGATTACATCAAACACAACACCCTCCCGATGGCCGTCGGGACCAATAAGAGTCACCTCAGTAGTGGAATGTGTTACCGGTTCAGAGGCAATTTCAGTTCCATCGACTGTGGTGATGACATCTTTGCTGGTTTTAGGACGGAGAGGGAGGTTAATCCTAGAGACCAATTCACGATCCACATAGTTTCCAATAGCCCCACTATCGATGTATGCCTTTATTGCATGCAACCACTTAGGCTGTTCTGGATCTACGAGAACCATTGGCACAATGAAATGCGAGGTCTGAGAGTTAGTTTTCAAGCTCGGCAAGCGGACCCCTACACTTTTCGGGCAGAGTCGTTTCCCAAAACAGAGTCTTCATGGTTTTTATCAGCGGCTCCTACCGCCTTTCGGGGCGGTTTTGCCGGGCAATCTCGTAGAAAGTGTCCAGAATTCCCACAATAAAGACATAATTTTAACTGCCGCCTCCTTTCACGTTCCTTTTGAGTTAAGGGTCCTTTAACCCCTCCAATTTGCATAGGCTCAGAGACATCAACTCCCTTGGGATTAGCATGGGTCTTGACCAACACCCGGGTCTCAAACCTGGACCGATCTGCTTTTCTGTTTTGAAGTCTGTGATCCAATTGGACCACTAAGTCTATATACTCTGTGCATTCTTGGGGCGGATTTACAACTTGGGCCAAGACATCTTTAAGTTCTCCGCGAAGGCCTCGATAAAACAACGTGACTCTTTTATCCTCTGGCCATCCCGTTTCCACAATTAGTCTATTAAAGGTTGCAATATAGGATAGGAGGTTCTGATTGCCCTGTCGCAGGGATAGAAGTTCGTCATCCAGAGCCTGCCCCTGAGAGTTTCGAGCAAATAACCTTTCCATGCTTGCTTGAAACCTTTGAAAATCACGGAGAATCGGGTCATCTTGAGTAACCAGTGGAACTGACCAATCGGCAGCGCAGCCGATGAGATATGACAATACAAAGGCTACCTTGGTCTGATCATTAGGGAAGGCCCCAGGTCTGCATAGGAAGTGCAAACAACACTGATTCATGAATACGGTGAATCGTTTGGGGTCCCCAGCAAAGCGTTTGGGTGGGGCCAGCGGCATGTTTCCAGGTAGATTAATCTGCTCAGGGTTACTGGACACCACAGGAGCGGGGCTCCCTCTGGAACCGGGTAGAGGAGTTTGCCCAGCTTGACCTTGCAAAAGCTGTCTGGCCAGGTCATCAGTTCTTTCCTTTGAGATTATTAATTCCCTCCTGAGGGCATTAGTCTCTTGACAAGCGGCATGTACTTCGGCCCGTAATTCCCCCAGTAATTGGGCCAACTGATCAGTCTCAGAACTTTCCATAGCGCCTGGGTGGGAATTTGTAGGAAGGCTTTGCGTTCTGTTACGCTCACCTGACTCCCACGGAGGCGCTGGCCTGGTTTGCGCTGCTGTGACCTCTTCTAAGGTGATGCGCAGGGTTCGGAAGATGGACTGGACCGAGCCCCCAAATCTGGCTTGTCTGGCTCGCAGAAGTATCCTTCTGTAGGCGAAAATAGGGGATTAACTGTCTGCGGGGTAATGCAATCGGCCTCCCACTTTCCCCTCTCACCCTCCTCGAAACCCTTCTGTGATTTCTCGTAGCGTCTCACCTTAGGGTCTGGAAGGACGAGCTCTCCATCCTGCTTCTGATGCAGGGGCGCGTTGGTATCCAGTTACTTCACTGGATTTTTGGATTGGTGAGAACCAAACTTGCTTGGCTTCCAGGTAAGTTTTTTCTTAAGAGGTTCCCCTTGTGTCCATGCATTAATGTACTAATGCTAGTGTCTTTTTCCCCATAGGGGCCGGGGTACGGAATGCCGGGGAACAGGCACCGACCCGAGATGAGAGTTGAAATCCTTGTAGAAATCAGGTAAGTCTTTAATGAGCGTTTTTTTGGTAATGTCTTTTCATTCGCTCATTAATGCTGATGTCTCTTTTTCCCCTTAGGGGCCGGGGTCTGGAAATGCCAGGATGCGGCGCGGACCCGAAATGAAGAGGGAATGAATCAACAGGTAAGTCTTAACATAGAGATTTAGCTTTCCTTATTCCCTTCTCTCTCTCACCTTTTGTTCTGGTCTTTTTCTCCCTAGGCGCTGGGGCGTGACTGCGAATCCGGATGATCGCTGCTGAACATGGAGGTGCCCTGTAAAGGTGAGTGGAATGCGGCGCTGCAGCGATCGACGCGATGAGCTTTTAAATAAAAGTCTTCCTTTTCAGGATTGTCGGCGAGATGTCTCCGGGATGCGGTTTTTAGCAGGTAAGGACTTTTCCTTCTTCTGTTCTCTTCTTCGCTTCCTTTGCAGGTGATTCAGGATGCTGGCAGGCGTGGCAGAAGTCAGGATGCAGGAGCAGACAAGGTGAGCGTCCAGCTGCTAGATGCAGAACAACGCGAAGCACGTGTGGCTGTTCTGGTGGGGTTTAAATAGCCTTGGAAGAAGTTCCAGGTATGTATCCTTCTTCAAATCAGGTATGTATCCTTCCCCAACCACGCCCGGATGGTAAATTAGTCCCACAGGTAAAGTAGTTCCTTTCAGGCCTCAAGGAGGCCGGGATTCTGCAGCATGGTCTGCATCAGGAAAGTGCACCCAAGCACTCCCATAATGAGCCTGGCGCCTATTGCGCCAGGACTGATGTCTTTTATGAGCCTGGCGCCATAGGCGCCAGGACACTGTCCAAAGGGCCCCTATATGGGGTTGCTGGGTCCTTCCTTGGGGACTGGATGTCCACTTTCGGGGACGCAGGGCTTGAACCGGCTCCCCGGGAGCGGGCATCATGACAGCCACCTTCGACATCCCCCCCAGCCCTGTATGATATACATTTCACGACATCACCTGCTAGAGATTTTCCCAGGATGTCTTCAAAATGATGGACAGCCCGCAGTAGTTAGATCTGCGTAGGCTTTTATACTGGCTTCGTAGTTGTAGAAAGAAAGGAAAACAAACAATAATAGGTGTCCAAATAGAAAAACACACAAGACAGTACAGACACATGGTCAAGTTGCAGTCGCCTCAATCATTCGCTATGGGACCTCGTGGCGCAACGGTAGCGCGTCTGACTCCAGATCAGAAGGTTGCGTGTTCAAATCACGTCGGGGTCAATTCTTTTTGGTTCTGCGTGAAATGTACGGCTGAAGTTTTAGTTTCTTCCAGAGTGAATTTGAAATCCAAATCGTGCAAAAAGTTTTCTAGCATTCATTTAAAAGAAATGATTTAGAACAAATGGGTACATATATTATTTAAAACGAGCATACATTTAGCTGCGGTTTCTACAGACCAAACGCTCTCTTATTTTACTGATTTACAGCCCAAACATTATGACTTTCCAGCTTCCACGGAATATTTAATTACACAGCACATTGCAAACCCACATACAGCTTTTACCTGCATTGTTAAAAAAAAAAATACTGGCCACCCTTAGGGCTGCCTCTTAAAGTTACAACTCATCAATATGAATGCAGAGTATGTCTTATTTCACACTGCCCGCCTAATCCTCCAGAAATATACAGTCTTGCGGTAGCAAATGGTCACTAAGTGCTAAAACAACACATGGAGGCAGTTTGGCACGTTGCAAATGCAAAATAACTGGCCAATAAAAATAACGTTCAAGATGTAAATACGTTCGGGGAGAAGATACCGTTTTGCATTGCCTTCAAACGCCACAAGTTGTTACTTCAGCGTTCAAAAGTTACGAACAGATTATATTTGGCACAGTGTGGGCTGAAAAGATGTTGGCAGACTTTGGTTAAGAGTAGGGTAACCACTGGCGATGACAGTTAGATGAGTTAACACTTAAGACACAATATTTAAGATTACAATACTGTAAATGAGAAGAAATGGGAATAGCCTTCATACATTAGAATTTCCCAAAAAACCGACTCTGGTGGGACTCGAACCCACAACCTTTGAATTGCTTCATTAGCTTCTAGAAGTCCAACGCGCTATCCATTGCGCCACAGAGCCAGATACTGAAAATGCACACAATCCTCGTCCATAAATGTAGAACATGGGAAGGTGTGCTATGTCTAGAGTTATTTGTATCAAGAGGACTGTTTAATTTCAAGAACCCCGAATTCCAGACTCGGATACCTGTGGGCAAGGCCAGATGACCTGCGTGATGTCCGCCTCGTTACCTCTACGCATCCAATGATGAGCATTTGCTCGCAAACGTGCTCGACACCTGCTTGAAGTCCAGTGTCAATTATGGAGTTGCTTAAATTGCGAACTCCGATTCCCCGGTTACGACTTACGACTCTACAAAATATAAATTCAGCGAGCATCCGAAATGACCAACTCCCCTGCTTGTCACCCTCCTTACTTTATGAGGTATTCTTTACCTCCCGCAGAACCATAATATAGAGTTTTGTTCTTCTCCTTCTCTTTCTCTTCATAGCTCTCTGAAACACTCCTCCCAGTGCTTTAAGTGGGATAGGAAATCGAGGATGGAGGGGAACGTCCTTCGGAACCGAGGCATAGCCAAATGGTGCTATTTGTAGCCAAAAGCAAGAGGAGCTGACATAGCTCTCAACTCACACGCTTTTGGCGGGTGTCACCCGCCTTGTAAAGGGCTGACTCACCCGCCAAGCCTCCTACATGCCCATTCATTCCAATGGGAGTCTCACCAGCCAAAAACAAAATCGGGTGATTTGACCCGCCTTTGCAACACAATTGGTTGAGAGCTATGAGCTGACCTGGCCACCTGCCCCAAACACACTACAAGGGCCTACAAACAGGTACTTTGGGCCACCTTGCATGGCCTCAGTTGATCTTGTTTGCCTCCAGGCTACACACTGAATTAAACTCTCTGTGGTTAAGTTTCTAAATATCCCTTCATTAAATCTGCATCTATTGAATCCCTACAGGGCAGGGCTAAAAGCATGGATACATTCCCTAGAGGAAAGCCAGGATGTGAGCCTTAGAGCGCAAGTGGTTAAAGTGGGACTTGGGCTGTTATGCTCTCTACGCTTCCGGTTCAAAGTGCGCATGAACCAATGACATCAGCATGAGGCCGTACATGTGACTAGAAAGACAGATCATATTAACAGAGCGCAGGAAGAAGGTAAGTATGGCTACCATTTTCGAATGTAAACTGCTAAATGTTATTATTCCATTGCCTACAAAACAGGAAAGCTTGGGTTCATTCCAGTAACAATGGGTCTCAGTAGTACCAAGCAGATACAATAATAACATTCTCTTTTGAATCTACCATAGCATAGAATGAACTGTAATCAGCCCTGTTAACCCTGGTAACCCGACCTTGAAGTACAGGACTTGGCAGGAGTTACACTTTATGAATATCCAACTATAAAAACAAAACCTTGTAAATTCAGAACCGCATTCACTTTTGACATTGAAACATTGCACATGAAATTAGCCCCCGACTGACTATCAGTCAGGCATGTCCAGCATCGCCTCACTTCAAACCATAATTACCTAGAAATTGATGAGATTCTTTGCACTGCTGACTGTGAAAAACCCCTCTCTCTTGGCTCGCCACTGATAAGGAAGGTCACAATCCTAGCAGCTCCCAGCACTGGCTCTGCCCAGCTCACAGCAGAGGATCCCTGCTTCCCAAGTCACTCCTGCATGTCTGCCTACAAGTCTGACCTCACACTCTCTCCCAGCTTCTTTTAAAACCTCTTCCTATCATTCAAGAATAACCCTTCCCCTTGCTTAGCATGTCACCTCATCAGTTCGGCCCAGTATTTTTCCCCTCGAAAATGAAACATTGCTTCCTGTACGCAGTGGTGTTTTTCAACAGGGTACATTCCATCCTCGCAGCTCATGCCATGCTGCACGTTTCAGAATGAAAAAACATGGCATAATTGCATGCACGTTTAAACCACATGCATTTCAAATCTGGATTCAGAAAATTTATTTCCATGCAAACCTATTTGCACGCTATGTTAAGGATATGGGATTCAGTTTGTTAAATGGGATCCAGTTAAGTTTGTATGTTAATGTATATTAGTTATTACGTTTGGTGCAAATTCAGCCAAATGGCATCTTATCCAGAAATGAAGTAATTTTAACATGTGCTTTTCTTGTTTTGTTCCTAGAATCTGTGCATTTCCATCTGGTGCACACACTGGCTTCATTTATGATGTTTGTATTTCTACCTGAACCCCCTACCACTACATATGCATGACCCCCTGTACCTCAGAGCCCCCAGTTATCCCTACATACTTATCCTCAGGGTCGGACTGGGACAAGAAATAGGCCCTGTCACCCAAATAAAAGTGGCCCACCACTCGTCCCACCACCCTTGACCTCTGATGACATCACTGGGAGTGATGTCAATTGACCCCACCCCAAAGTGACATCCTGGGAAGCGATGAAACATGACCTTTCACCCCTTGACAAAACAGGAAAGGCATCAAATGGCATTGTTCCTAAGTACACTATGAAAAATATGGTTACAATATCACTGTAAAGTGATATATATTGCATACAAGAATGGATCCCCATATGTATCATTAATATCTGTGTGTATAAGCCCATATTAACAAATGACTGTGAATGCAAGCAGACATCCAAGCCTAAATGATAATATGTTATTGTGTAGCATTTACGCTTAAGCTCTTTTTTATAGAACAAATATGCATACAGTATCACCCAACCTGTGTTGGTACTCATTTATCGACCTAAGAAAGATGAAGGGCTTTTTGGAAAAAAAAGAAAGAAAAATAAAATATATATTTTTTTCCCATTTTTTTTTCAAACCGGCCGTGGTGTGGCCAGAAACCAGCCCCCACTCCCCAGGGACGATTCCGGCCTGGCCACGGGCCGAAAGGCCAAGGGGCCAATCCGACCCTGCATATCCCTACAGGCCTGCTCAGATTCCAAACATCAAACTATCAGGAATGCCCTAAACAGAAATTGGCAAGACCCAGAGAGGCTGTTGGTGGCAGAGGTGTTCTTCAAATCTATCTTGTCAAATGCAGAGAGCTGAATCTTCCAGAGCATGCTAAAGTGGACTCCCTGATGCCCAACCTGACACCAAACCCAGGCAAGGCATTTGAGGACATTTCACAGAGAAACCCCACTGACCGCAATGTGGATGTGGCTTGGAAGAAGGAAAATGCAGGGACCTTCCTGCCCTTGCAGGCATGTATTATTGAGGTTTATATACCACTAGCTGGGTTACCTGGTGTTGCCCGTGTCCTGATCGAGTAGTGTCTCATGTGCCCTCAAGGATGTGGCTCTTGTTCTCTTGTCGGCGAGTCTGGCTTCAGTTTGCTCTGGTGTCTCATGTGCCCTGGAGGATGTTGCTCTTGTCCTCATGTCAGCAAGTCTTGCTTCAGTTTTCTCTGGCATGTCAGTTTCCCTGGAGAAAGTTGCTCTTGTCCTCTGGTCGGCAAGTCGTGCTGCTGTTTGGTATTGTCTTTCAGAAGCTCTTGATATTGATTTTCGCTTTGCATCAGACAGAGCTTTTCCAAGTGATGTTCATTTTTTGTGCAGCATGTTTCAGTCACTTAATTGCTTCAGCACATTTGAGAAAATGTTCAAGAAAGATTGATTGATTGTGCTCTCTTCTTCTGGACGAATTTAAGTAAAATGTAGCCTTGCCATATCCCATATTTGGAATGGCGTAAAAAAAAAGTAATTTTCTTTTTAATTCCCTTTAAGAATGCTTTAATAAACACTTTCAAACTGTTTACAGTAGCAATACATTTCAAAGGAATAATCAACACATCAAACATTTTGCTTCAGACACCTTTCCAAAATGTGCCTCCTTCTAGTGCCTACTGTAGTGAATCAGGGTGAGCATCAGTAAATGAAGGTCTCTACACAGTGAATTCTTTGCATCCAAACACAGACAACAATCTTGCCCCAGACAAATGAGGAATCCATGCAAATCTTGGTAGCAATGGTTCCAACGGTATGGATTTGTGTAGCCGGACAAACATACACACACAGGTTTTTTTGCATATAAGATTTTTGCATCCAAACATAGACTACAATCTTGCCCCAGACAAAAGAGGAATCCATGCAAAATTTGGTAGACATGGGTTCAACAGCGTGAATTTGTATAGCCGGACAAACATACACACACACATACATACATTCAGCTTTATATATAAACACAAGCTATCTTCCAAATCCATCAGAGTATTTTCTCAGTTGACTCATATGATTGTAGGCATATAATAATCCAATATTCAACCAAACTGATGGACTCTGATGTAGCACCCTTGTTTGTAAGACAACTTTGGTGGCCTCTCACATCCATGGAATCACTCACAAGAATTATCAAAAATTTGGAATCCAATGGGATAATTTGTCCAATCCACAGTACCCTCAAAAACCGAGTACTGCCAATATTAATACCAAATGGACAATGGAGACTCTGTGCCGACCTGAGGGAGTTGAACAAATGGGTCCATATGTCAAGGTGGCCTCTTCCTTATATCGACCAAGGACTCGCTCAGATCCAACAATCAGGGGTGTATTCAGATTTTGACCTGACGAATGAGTATTGCACGCCACATGCATGTTGGAAAGGCCAGCATAAACATCCCTTTGACTTGCATGGACAACAATAAGCTTGGACCCCTACACCATGTGGGTATGTTAACTCAGGGAATTAATTCAACATGTCCCTCCACAAGGCCATGCCTGACACATGAAAAGGCCTCTGTGGATGAATTGTTGATAAAAAGTCAAACTTTAGAATAACATCTGACAGAGATCAGATATGTCCCTACCCAGTTACAAAAAGCGGGAGACAAATTGTTATTCCAGAAATCCCAAAGGTGTAAAAGCAGAGTGAACTTTCTGGGACATTAAATAATAGCAGAGGGTCTCAATCTTCACAAAACGAACATTGAGGACCTGCTCAAATTAAAGAACCTCACCCATCTGTGTAAAATGCGAAGTCCCATTGGACTAACTAATTATAGCCAAACGTTCATGGAGGATTATGCTGTGATCACTCTCACTTGATCCATTTGTTGAAAGACAGCCTGATGTGAGCAATTGCTGAAGCAGAAACTGATTAAGGAGGAGCCTGTCTTAAGCTCCTTATTTGACTTACCCCACAAGATATAAAGGAGTTCTATTTAGAGGTAGGCTTCTCAGATGCTCGTTTGATGGCAGTCTAATAACAAAAACATGGCCAAGTCAAACAAGATAATCTCCTATGTTAGCAAAACATTATCCTCCATAGAAGAAAAAATGTAAAGATTGTGAGAAAGCACTCCTGGTGAAGACATGGGTATTAAAGAAAATACCCATGTATCCCTGAAGAATACATCATTGTAGAGAATTCTCATCAACTGTTGAAATATTTTCTGAGTAACCAAATACATGTTGGCAAAGTCTCTTATTCAATAATCACTTCTTGGAGTCTATAAATGATAGGCTTTCCTGTGAAGGTCAGGTATAGGCAAAACAAAAAGAGTCAAATTGCTCAAGGAATGGCAGACTTAGATGATTGTGCCTAAGATAACTGTCTTGAGAACAAAGGTCTAAAGGTTACTGAATATATGGAGGCAAACCATAAGCTCCTTCACAAGGTATATGAATGAAATACGTGTCAGGGGATACACAAAGTTTATGTGCACAGGTGTTCCTACCATATTACCAAAGATGGGGAGAGAGAATAGGTCACTGGCGTTAGGAATGCTTGGAAAAATGATCTACTCAAACCCACTTTTGGTTTACATAATTGGCCCCCCAAAGTGGTCAGGTGGCAAAGTTGATAGCCATTTATCAAGCTATTCTAACTGAAATAAACCACCAACTCACAGAATGAGTGATCATCACTGATTCCATTTGCAATAGGTTTGTGGAGCACCTGATTAACTGGAAAAATAGAGGCATGCTTTGTGCAGATAACAAAGTGTTAAAACATGGTAGACTGATCCAGACCATTGATGACTTGGTAACCTCAAATGGCATGACCATGTTTTGGAAAAATTCAAAGGTCATTCAAAGATAGAGGGACTCGACAAAAAAAGAAATTATTTGGCTGACCAATTGGACAAAAATGGAGCTCTAGAGGGCGTTATCATAGATATGGAGCACCTCCTGGGAGAAATCCAGGTCACTGTACTGACCAAATCATAAACTCACGATGACAGTAAACTTCCAGCTGCTGAGTGAGTGGAGTAGAGATGCTCCTGATGCACACTTGATCACTGCTCAAAAAGAGGATCACATAACTGGGATATGCTACAAATAATTAGAGAACCTGACTACATTTCCTCTAACAGAACAGGATTAAATGGGGAGGGAAGATATTCAAGTCTTAATGAAATTCCAGAAGATGTTTAAAATCCAAGACACACAGTTGGTAAGGAAACCCCAAACTGGGTATGACAGTTGGGTGGTATTTACATCATCCGAAGCCCGTTGCTCAATTGCTGATGATGTGGCAACATCAGGACATCCATGCTTTCAAAAGACCCTGGAGATTCCATGTGAGGTTGCTTACTGGCCACAAGTGGTTCAGAATGTAAATACCTATCTAAAGGGGTATCTGGTTTGTGCTCAATTCCAACCAAGGTCTCCCACAATGGGCTCCTACATACAATAGAGCAATGCTATTACCCTGGTCTGATTTACAAATACATTTTATTGGACCAGTAATTAATTCTGCAAGAGGAAACAAATACACGTTAATGGTGTCATGCCCCTTTAAAAAGTGTATTGAATGTCTTTCTGCCCCAAATTATAAGGCAGAGATAGCTGCCACTCTCACAAGTATATAGAGAATATAGGAATGAACCCACCACATGTTTTCACCTATGTAATGTAATGTAATATAATTTGTCTTTTGTATAGCACCTTTTACCATTGGTATGGTTTCAAAGCGTTGTAGGTGAACACCCTTGGGGGATCGAAGAACAAGGTATGGATAATTCACCAGAGGAGTTTAGAGTGCATGTGTGCCCAGTTCAATCTTGAGAAGTCTGCTATCAGGATGAAAACCTGTTATGATTTGAAGAAGATCAGGAGAGGAAAGTACAAGTTGGGAATAAGGTCTATTTCTACAATATAAGGAGAAGAGGTTTGTACCTTCTTGGAGATGATCCTTTGAAATTAAAGATAAAATGTTTCTTGTTGCCTACAAGATTCAAATCCTAAAAGGAGATACAATTGAGGCTATATGGATCCACGCCAATCAGTTAAAAAGCTGTCCTCTCAACTAGCTTCAAGACAGATTGAGGAACCATCTGAAACCAGGATTGAGTGGAATTCTGATGAAAACTAAGGTTGAAAACAAAGAATATAAAATGGATAATATTTTGATGAACAGGTAAATAATGAAAGGTGGAAAGAAGGAATGAATGGATGAATGAAAATATGTAATGTTAATATAGTTTACTCATAAATTATGACAGCAGGATGTCCATTAAGAATCTGTTTCATTATCTGTGATTAAAACAGCCTTTCTTCCCCTTTTATTAGTAACCAACAATCTAATACAGAATAATTGGGCACATGGATAAATGCTGGAGAAAGTTCCACTTCACCCAGCGAGGGACACACAGGGAAATACAAACATGAAAGAGGAAAAGGATTCTGAGAACATTTCTACTAAAGGAAAGTGGACAACCAAAGATAAAAGACAGAAGCTAGACTTGTGGTGCTTATTTTGTAGCCTGGACAATAAATGTGGAATTAACTCTTGTTTTTGTTATAAAGAAAATTAAAGCAAATTCAATCCAGAGAACCTAAAAGGAACCCCAGACGAAGGGGTCCTATTAATGCTTGTACTGAATGTATGCACTAAAAAGTCATTCATAATTGTGTGCATATTATTTGGGGTGGGTTGTTAAATTGCCCTCAATCAGGAACCACCCAAATAATTAATCTTGGACGGTGAAAAATCTTCCTTTTGAAATCAGGATGGGTCTAGGTTCATACAGTCCTGCAGCCCCATTGTGCCTAAGAAATAGATTTTGAAGTGTCAAAATCCACTTTCTCTAACAACAGTGGCAACTTAATAATATTGTCACACATTTGTTTAATAGATGCTCTTGCAATCAGATAACCCATGCCTTCAGCAAATGTCTCCCGGCCTGATTCTTCTCTTGGGGAAGATGGCAATTTAGTAAAGTGCCTAATGGAAGGCAGCACAAATCCCACATAACAACTCCCTTTCCAAATCATTAGAAACCCGCTGTAGGCTGAAACTCCACATATGAAATAGTAAGTTGCATAGCCAAATTCAGTGACAGAAAATACCTTACCAAAAGAGAATGATACACCATTGATAGTAAAGATGTTCCTTGAAGACAGAGAATACTTGCAAATGCTTTTGCCCATGAATAAAGTACCATGATTAGTGTAACAAAGAATGTCTCTGGCAATAGCCGACAATTGAAGAGCAGCAAGATTCTTCCGAAGATTATCCGGAGGGGGAAAAAATTCAACCAACCGGAAAACCCAATACATCTTTGGGTAATGAGAACTAGAGGCAAGTCTCAGGTCACTACAGATATCACATCACTCCAAAGGGATTGGCACCATAGGGAATACAGAATCAATATCATGTGGAAGATGGACACAGGCCAAGCAATCTGACACATTCAGGTTACATTGATATTGCCAGGTATCATAGAGGAAACTGTTCTTAATTTCAATCCAATGAATAGATGTAGGGGCCTGTGATGGATGAGAAGAAATGTTAAAGGTGGCAACTGTCAGGGCAAACAAAACCAGGAAATAAGAAATGGCCATTTTCAAACAGTTTTAGTTTGATATTTTCTCAATACAGCATACTTGGTGCAGTTCAATTATTGCTCTACCTTTGCAGAATTTTGATGAGTTCATATGTTCTGTAGAAGACGTAGCTTCTGTGTCAGCTTTCACTGATGATACTCCACTGTTGACTGAAGATGAAAATTATGCATGTGCTGAAGTAACATCACCATCCTGAACAGTCGTCAAAGTTGTGGCACTCACCACAGAAGAATTGCATGCAGAAGAAGATTGAGATGTGAATGATCCTGATAACACAATCTCATCAGGAATTAGTGCAGCAACATCTTTGGAGACACCATAGTTGACTCTGATGTCTCGGATGGAACCTACAACTTCCATCAATTGGAGGTACGGACTCACATCGGATCCCCCTTATACTTGATGGCAGCTTGGATTGCAAGCAGGATCTTATACAGCCCCTTGCCAGCATTATGGCAGCACTGATTGCCTCTGGTACACTCACAGGTAAACCCAATCTCCAAATTTGAGACATTGTCAGAGATGGCCAGCTCCAATGGTCCTTAATTGACCTGTGAATAGAGAAATCAGATAGCCCTTACAAGGGAAATACAATGGTTCATGATAGCATCATCCCCCAAATGAAGATTTAAATTGTCCGCTGATGAGAATTAGATGTAGCCCGGTGCAGAGAGTCCAATCTGAATTTCATGGGGGGACAGTCCATGCTTCCTATTTGGATTATTCTGAATATGAAGCAGAACTAATGGTAAGGCTGCAAGACAATTAAGGCCAGTCACTTGGCAGACCTTGGACAACCCATTCTTTTGCTCTACTGCTGCACTGGATTGAAGATGATAAGCACAATGTAAATGTGGAATATTCAGCCAAATTGAAATATCCAAGGCCTTGCACACATATGTGACCACTTGGTTGGAAAAGTGTGTGCACCTGTCACTATCTATAATTGCAGGAGGTCCAAATTGAGGAATACATTCCGTAAAGCCTTTCTTTGAATCAGTCAGCCTTTCAGGATGGGTATGTCTCTACCCATCCATAAAACATGTCTATGATCAGAAAACAAAATATAAAAGATAAGCATTTGTGAAACTGAATGAAATCCACAGGGGTATTCAAAAAAGGTCCTTCTGGAACAGGGTGCACGGAAGGCAAAGCCCTTACAGCTTATCCCACATCGTGGGCTAAACACACTGAAAATGTGCTACAATAGTTCAGTGAAACAGTAGGGAAATATGGCACAAACCAGTCACTATTGACAATCGAAATCACCATATTTTGTCCAAATGACCCACTGAATGGGCCAGTCTTACGAGATAAGTCAAAAGCAATCTAGGTGCAACAAGTTGCCCATCTGGACAATGCCACAAGTTATCACTATTCAAATTACAGTTCTTCCAGGACGAGTGTTCAATTTAATGTGTGTGCTAAATCCTGAAGCACTGCTAGACTGACTAGAAAAGGTATCAAACAGAGGCTGATCCACTGCAATACAGATATGGGCATTCTTAAGACCTTGGAGAACTTCTAGGGCTGTAGTTCAAGATGATTTGTCAGCAAAATAATGTCTTGTATACACTACTGATACAGACTATTTGTGAGCCTCACAGCTAGCTATATCCAGTGCAGAAGGCCACAACAAGGCTTACATCAATGTGGCAACATGAGAACGATTGCATATAGGGGTACCAGATGACTTCAGGTGTCCACAGTGCTTCTATAATACACAATGTGGGGTGCATTTAAAGGCCCCAAACAGAAGTCCCTTTCACATGAATAGCAAGAATTTAAACACTGAACAAAAACGGCCTGGCATTCGCTTTTGTTTTTCAAGTTAAGTTAAAGAGCCACGTGGAAAGGGGCCTACCTGTCATTACCAATGGACAAGGAGCATTTTAATTTACTAAAGAAAGGTTAATCAAAGATCACTGTCACATGTAAAACAGGATTTTTAAACATTGAAAACAAAAACGGCCTGCACGTGTGTGCAAATAAAAATGGTTTTAAAAAGCAAAAGTGAAAAAAATATCACTGCTCACCGATAAATGTCAGGAAAACAAAATAGGATGTGTGGGTTGACAAAAGCAGTGTATATTATGTTTCACCTACAAACCTCCAGTGACATTTGAAGAGCCACTTTGTCTGCATGGAAAATGTCAGCCCAAGGCAGACCCTGTTTCTGGCTGTGGGCAATACTTCACAAAGGAAAACTCACACTTCCAGCCTGGATGTCAAATCTCCCATCTAATGACCACCCGTCATAAAAATGAATTGTTCTCTAGACCTGCTGGCTATGAAAGCAGGGACTTCAAGGAAATTCACCCTTGGCTGGAGTATAACTACTATGTGTGAAAATGGGGGCACCCACTTCGAAGAGAAAGCTTCCAACAAAAAGGAGATTGATGAAGGTAAAGGCTGATCCTGTGAAAACAAATGGCCAGAAGGCAGAAACTGCCATTTGTCCCACATGAACAGTCACAATTAATTTAAAAGCACTATTATCATTTAGGCCTTTTTCTCATCAACCATAATGTGGATTGATTTCATTTTTATACAATTAGTAATTCGTTTTTTTTTTTTTTACATTTGTATAGCGCACAAGCAGACCTGGGGCATTGTGGCACTTTTTCATGCAAAACTTAAATTAGTTACAGAAACACAGTCGTTCATGACTGTTGTACTTTTTATGAAAATGGCAGAAATGTGTCACATGGCCGTGCTACATCGTACGGATTTGGTGGTCATCTCATCTAATTAATAATAAAAATAATTTCACATTTATATAGCGCTACGAACCCTCAGGTATCTGAGCGCTGCTTATTATTACCCACGGTGTGTGGTGCTCATTTGCTACAATTCTCCATGATTAGTTAAATCAGAAAATATGTTATGGCAGTTTGTTTGTTTGTTTGTTTGTTCTTATTATTTATAATGTGCAAGCGTACCCGGGGGTATCAGGGCGCAGCCTTTACAATAATTTTCGAAAATTGGTTACAGTACAAAGAATATACATAATACAAGAATAAAATACACCAATGTTATATACAAATCAGTAGTAGGCCTGCAGGCCATTATATATAGGTGAGCAGGAAGGCACACACGCAGTTAAGCAGGAAGGCACGCGCGGTTACAGTTTGTGCGGGTGGCGCTGGGCACTTCATAGTCTTAGTGTGTCTCAAGTTTCAACCATGAGACTACCAGTGAACGGAAATTCTGGTAGGGCATGTCAATGCTAAGGTTTGGAGGCAAGGAATTCCACAACAAAGCAGCTTTTACTGGGAAGCTGTTGCCCCCTATGGTGGCCCGCTTGTAGTGGGGAACAGATAAACAGTTTTTGTATGCGGTTCTGGTGGGTCTTAATGAGGACTGTCGGTGGAATCTGTTGATCAGGTAAGTTGGGGCAGCATTGTTCAGAGACAAATGAGTGAGTGGTGCCGTTTTTAATAGAATGTTTATCTTTAGTGGCTAGCCAATTGTTCTGTTGGCTACAATTTGTAATGTGTTCTCTTCTGGAAATGCCCAGAGCTGCTCTTAGAGTATTGTTCCGAAGGGTTTGCAGTTTACTGGTGGTAGCCTTAGTAGATCCCATGTATAGGGCATTGCAGTAGTCAAGGCAAGACAGAATAAGAGCTCTGGCGAGTGTCAGGCAACTGGAATCCGACAGGAAGGGTTTAGCTGTGCGGATTAATTTGCATGTATAAGCCGTGGAGGATGCAAGGGAGCTCACTTGTCTTTTGAAGGAAAAATTGGAGTCTAGATAGAATCCCAATGTTTTGACCTCCTGTCCAACTTTGATGTTGTTTCCATCAATCATGAAGGAATTGTAGGCCGGGCCAAGTTTCTTTATGTTGAGTGTGGTACCTAGGATGATGAGTTCTGTTTTATCATCATTCAGGCATAGTCCATGAGTGGCCATCCATGCCTGGATGATGCTGTACACCCTATGTAACAAGACCAAATCCTTTCCATAATCTCCAGAAAGCGGAAGGTGGATCTGAGTATCATCTGCATAATTAGTGTAGGTGGTACCGAGATGATCCAAATCATCGAAAAGAGGCTTGGTAAATATGTTGTATAGTGTGGGGGAGACACAGGAGCCCTGAGGAACACCTCAGGTGATAGGTATGGGGTCTGCTGCAGCCATGGGAGAGAAGATCCTCATGGTCCTACCTTTAAGGAAGGATATGATCCATGTGATGGCCTCCGTTGAGAAGTGAGCTGCAGTGTGGAGGTTTGAACATAGGACAGAGTGATCGACCAGATCGGAAGCTGCAGATAGGTCAAGGAGAAGGAGTAAGGCAGCTTGCCCATTGTCTCTGAGCGAATCGATCTGGGCTTTCAAGTCAACGAGAACCTTGTCCAGAATTTGTAGGAGAAAGGGAACAGTGGTTATGGGTCGGTAGTTTGTGGGTATGGCAGGGTCAAGAGTGGGTTTTTTCAATAATGGGAGTGCCCAGGATTGTTTTAAGTTAGTGGGGATGGATCCAGTGGCGAAGGAGGCATTGATCCATTTTGTGATGAAAGGGGAGATGTCCCGGGCAGCATCTTTGATGAGCTGAGCAGGGCACAAGTCTCCCTGGCAATTGGATGGTTTCAGAGATAAGATGATGTTTTCCACTTCCAGAATATTGACTTTGGCAAACTGGAAACGGGCTAGGTCGGTGGGCATGGGTTTGTCATGAATTCTTGAGTTGAGAGTGTTTTTCAGGCAATCTCTTTTGCTGGAGATTTTCCTTTGAAGAGTCACAATCTTATTTACTAGGGCATTTTAAATGTCTGAACACCAGCTTTTATCTTTGGTGCAAGTATCAGGGGGTGCTATGGGCGTTTCTATTTCTTTGAGGATTGAAAAAAGTTCTTTCATCTTGGATTTGGCTTGGGATATACGAGAGTCAAATGAAGTGCGTTTGGCCAGGTAGATTTCTTTTTTGTACAGTGCAGCTACTTTGGAGAGTTTGAGTTTGTTTGAGTCTGAAGGGGATTTTTTCCAAATGGCCTCGCAGTTTCTTTTTGTTGCCTTAGGTTTTTGAGGAATGGTGTATACCATTTGTTAAGGTGCATTTTTGGTTTGCTGGATCTGAGTTTGAGGGGTGGGGCGATGCGCTCCAGCGAAGTGGCCATAATCTTGTTATATTCTTCGACCAGGGACTCGGGGTCCAGGTCATCTGGCAATGTGTTGAGAGTGGGGAGTAGATTAGGGATAAGTCTTTCTGCTGTCATGTTTTTCTTGTTTCTGGTAAGGGTGGGTGGGGCCTTAATAGTAGGCGGAAGTGGTGGTCTATTGGTGGAGAGCATGAATGATATCAAGTGGCGGTCAGTCCATGCTAAAGTGAGATATTTGTAATATTCGCTAGGCAGTTGTGGTCGGCCACCCAGTCGAGTGTTCTGCCTTTCGAGTGTGTTGGTAGCGTGCATCTTTGCGCAAAGCCTAATTCAGTGAGAATGTTGGCTATAATGCTGGCAGGATGGTCTTCCGGGTCATTATAACCCAAGTTGAGGTCTCCTAGGGTGAGTGCTTGAGTGGAACATTTAAGGTTGCTGGATAGAATAGAGTTGAGGTCTTCATCGAAGGTACCAATGGGGCCTGGTGGGCGGTAGATCAAATAGATGTTGAGAGTTTGGGTGTTAGTGAGAGGTATTTTGACTGCTAATATTTCACAGGAGAGGGCATCTATGGAGGTGGCTAGTCTCATGGTAAGACTGCCTTATGGATAATGGCGACACCACCTCCATAGTTGCTAGTACAATTATGAAGTTGTGATACATAACTAGTTTTTGAAAGGAGAACAAAGGGGCGATGACAATTGGGAATAGACACATGTTGTTCCAGGCCCCTAAACCAATCCTGACATAGAGGCTGGGTTGGGGCGGAGAGAGTGGGTAACTGTGCAATCCCAGTGGCAGGGATTATTGCAGGGTACATCCCGAAGATTGTAAAATTGGTGATGTCATTTCTGATATATACGGGGGACTGCACCAGGACAGAGGACACAGCATAGACCACAGTAAGGGGGAGTCTGAAAAAAAGCGATAAATCACTCAGTGTTTGTTTTAAACCACAAGTTTAGGTGAAATTATACTATTGATCAGTGTAATTATTTCATGAGGTGAATTGGCAGAAAGTGTATAATTGTGATGGTGTTCTTTTTGTCTGCTGCTAACGTAACTATCATGCAACGCTGTCTTTTAAACCCTGTTTCTTTGCTTCCAATAATGTCTGGTGGAGAAATCCATGATTGTTTTTTTTTAATTATTTATTTACTCTCAGTGTTATTTTCAAAGATGTACCACTGCAAACCCTGAGATGACTGTTTGTTGACAAATCTTGTTTGAGTTATTCACAGTGAGGATTTTCTTCAGGTTAGGCAGTCTGTACTCAGTTTGACATTTTAGAACCATATCATTTGCCAAATGTTCACTCTGCACAGATTGCTGTGGTGTCTTTTCTTACAAAAGCACACATTCAGCTGACGGGTAAATCGTCCACCGTCTATACTGGCTCTCGCTATGCCTATGGTGTCACTCATGATTTTGGTTGTATCGGTTTATTGAGAAGCTGCTCTCAACACGGGGAGTTCCTTCCCTCCCCACTCAAGTGGTTATTCAACAAACTGTTTAACAGATTCTTTTTTTTAGCCCTATCTCAGACACATATCAGGCCCCTTGCGCCCCTCTCCCCTTAGCTAACAATGAGCCAAGAAGTAGGCCGTTGTACGGGAAATATATTGGTATTTATTTAAATTAAAAGTAAAAGAAATTAGCACAAAGGTGTTAAACACCACTTTATCCATGGCACAACACAATCAACTTCTCTCAGCATAAAAAAATCACAAAATTGAGTTAAAAAGAACACAGACACAATTCTTATTTTCTGCAAATTTCACTACATGAAATAATTACACTGATCAATGACAAAGTCTCTTATGTACTGTTGTGTGATTTTGATTTTCCTGCAGGCTTAAAAGGCTAGCAGTAGGATTTCAAGATTGGTACAAATAAATAATGCAATTATAATTTCGCCCACACTTTTGGTTTAAAATAAACACAGGGTGATTTATCACGTTGTTTTTCATGTCCCTCCCCCCTCCTTGCTTTAGTCTATGTTAGGAAGTCAGACAGAAAAATTGGAATGCTTTGGGGAATTTTGGATTTAAGACCCACCTTACTGAAAAGCATGTGTTGGGGAAGCTGGATAAAAAGGTTGGACCGATTTAATAAGAAAGACACCCCTCTTCCTTAAAGAAGTCGGGGTCATCTGGACAACAAGGATTACCCAATGATATTATAGGCTATAGTTTTCAGCACACACTGGGAAGTGATCTTGGTTAATTTAGAATTTTAACATAATTCACCCCGTAGTGTCCTGCTAAATGGGGAATTCATTAAATTAGTATTTTTGGTTACATAGGCTAAGGATCTACACTGTTTCCCGCCCCCCCCCACCCCACTATAAAGGGAAAGGATTCAAGGCAAGCAGATTCCCCCCACCTTTTGGTTTTCCAGGGCTTAGTTCTACTTACATGGCAAGCCTCTGTTTGAAGTTCAGGAAAGCCAGCTGCATCCCAGGACACTCTGGAAAGCTAGGGCAGGGGTCTGGTCACTCCACTCACAAAGATGGCCTCCTGCTCTCCACCACAGGACCCAGTCAGCTTTGAGGCCTTCCTATAGATAGAAAGCTCCACCCAGATGCACTCTCAGCAATCTCCTCCGATGTCTCCTTATAGCTTTTTGATTGTCAGTTTCAGCAGCCTTCCTGATGGTCTGTTTCTTCTCTCTGTCTTCCTGTCTTTCTCCTTTTTTCTGTCCCTCTGTCCTAGTGCAGTCCTCCTTATATAGCAGCGATGACACCACCATTTTTACAATCTTGGGGAAGTACCCTGCAATAATCCCTGCCACTAGGATTAGACAGTTACCCTTCTCTCTCCTCGCTAACCCAGCCTCCAAGTCAGGATTGATTTAGGGTTCTGGAGCACCATGTGGTAATTCACATTTGTAATCGCCCTTTGTTCTCCTTTCAACTTTTTGGCAAAAACTAGTTATGTATCACAACTTTATAATTGTACTAGCAGTTGCCCTATTAAACATATTTTCTGATTTAGCTAATCATGGAGGATTAGATAAGCAGACCACCAAATCCATATGAAGTAGCACACCCATGTGGCACATTTCTGCCGTTTCCATAAAAAGCACAACAGTTATAAATATGTACATTATTGAGCATATCCCTAATTTTATTTTCAACCCACTCACCAACTCTCAGATTTGGAACATGTTCAGAGCAGCCAAAAACCTAGTCTAACTGGCCATTTCAGTACCCAGAGTCACAGGTTATATCCCCAAAATCACCTGGAAATTACATACAAAATGGTACATAGATACAATCCATACACCATATGATGGCAGAGAAAAAGGCCTAAGTTATAATATTCCTTTCAAATGAATTGTACATCTGTATGTTCAGCAAATGGGAGATCTGCTTGAACCAGCACAGCCATCTGTCTCCCTGGGCCACCCCGAGACCAGAGTTTTTTTATGAGTCTCTCTGAAGTTGGTAGTTTGCTCTTTGAAGTTGCAGCCCCCAGTCTTCACACCTTTTAGTCATGCTCCAGCCAAGGGGAACTTGTCATGCAATAACTTCCTTCAGAGTAGGCAGGTCTGGGGAAAACTGGGCTTCAGCAGGAAATGTTATTGCACTTGGTCATTAGATGGAAGATGTGAAATCCAGGTTGGAAGTGGGAGTTTTCCTTGTGTTTTTTTTCCTCAGCCAGCAAAAGGGTCTGCCTTGGGCTGACATTTATTTCATGAAGACAAAGCGTCTCTTCAAATGTCACTGGAATTTTGTGGGTGAAACATAATATACCTTGCTCTTTGTCAACTCACACATGGTGTTTTGTTTTCCTGACATTTTTCTGTGAGCAGTGATATTTTTTTCAGTTTTATTTTTTTCAAATGGTTTTTATTTGCACGCGCATGTGCAGGCCATTTTTGTTTTCAATGATTAAAAATCATGTTGTCCATGTGTAAAGTGCTGCTTGTACATTGGTAATGACAGGTACCTTTCATTCGTCGCGCTCTGAAACACTTGTGTACGAGCGCGATACAAATAAAATATCATATCATATTATACCTTTCCACATGGCTCTTTAACTTTACTTGAAAAACAGAAATAAATAACAGGCTGTTTTTTTCAGTGTTTAAAATCTTGCTATTGATGTGAAAGGGACTTTGGTTTGGGACCTTAAAATACACCCCCACACTATACGGGTGTCTTGTGAATTTGAATTGATGATTTTATAAGTAAAAGCGAACACTAGCAGCATGTACAGATACAGAGAAAATTTCTGAAAACAAATCTATCACAGCAAAATTCATTGGTGTCATGGGAATACAAGATAACATCGTTTTGAGCTTAGGAACAACAGGAAAAGAAGGCTTAATGGCTGCATTACCGGCACAGAGGTCTTGCATAAATTGATATGAACATTTACCAGGATTGTTCACAGGTAAAATATGTGTATTGCAAGTACTACCAGTAGGGGCAGAAAGTCCTTGTTAAGGTAAATATACATAACAGGTTTTTCCTCTTCTGCTACTTTTGAAATGGGATATTCAATGGTGTATGGATTGGCCTCCAATGCCCAGCATATTTACCACTTCAACTGGACAAGGAGCAAGCAAAAATATTCTCAGAGTTGAGTGTGAGTATTTCTTATTAAGTGAAGCAGGTGATGGAGGTGGTGGAAATGATTGTGTAAAAGAAAGAGAGATGTAAGCCAGCTGAACCGTCTGTTGAGAAGGTCAATTCGGGCATTCAAATCTCCAATGCCCAAACTCCATGCCATAATTACTCTGATTTTTGTACACGTTTTACACCGATTATCTTAAACTTTCCTTTGCCGGACATTGATGGGAATTGTTCTTTGTCCATTCCTTCCTCTCCTTCAGGGCTGGACTACTACCCTGTGCCCTATCCTTCCCTGCAAAGACTGCAGGTAATGTTTTTAACTCATTTGGTTGCTCTTGGAGTTTCCTTCGGGCATCCTTCAGAGCTCTGGTCTTAGATTTAAGGCATTTTTTAGTAGCTTCTTAATACCAGTCAGAGAGCACGCCCCACTGTCTTTGATGGACTTTCCATCCCAGGGAACCTAGAGCTCCTCTTAGGCATGCAGCCCTACCAAGATCAAACGTACCTTCCTCAGACTGTGTCACCCCGTCCCAAAATCCAGTACCATTCATGTCCTTTTCAATGCATTTCCCTCAATGGAAAAAGTGAAATAAGTGAAATAATTCATGATATGATATGATACTCTATTTAGATAGCGCCTATACACAATGTGTTTCAAAGCGCTTCACGACAAGGGAGGGAACAAGGGGAAATACAAAACATTCTTACAGGCCATCAACAACAAGAATGTGAAATTAACTATCGTACTCGGCCTAGTGACATTTCAGTTAGTGCAAGTGCTGAAACACAGATAGGAAGGAAATGGGAACAGATGGGCGACTACCGTACTAGGCCTGACGAAATATCTGGTAGAGCCGGAGAATTACACAAGGTGAGGGAGAGGGGAGGAGAGATGAGGGAGAGGAACAAAACATGCGACTATCATACTAGGCCTTACGACATTTCGATAGTGCTGGAGGGGGAGGGGTATAGAGGGTGAAGACAGAAAGAAGAAGACACCGATGATGAAGACAGAAAGATGTAATTGGGGAGGATTTCAGTTTTCTTCAGTGGCTGGCTCTGGCTGGCTCTTTTGAACAAGGCAAACTTAAACAATGGAGGTCTGCTTCCATTCTGTATGAGACAACCCATGCAGATGTTCACATCAAATATAATTAAGTCTTGACACTCCTCTTGTAACATTTTAATGATGTAACGTTATCAATGTGTCCTAATATATTCTCGCAGTTGTAAGGATGTCTCCAAATAATTTGCTAGTTCAGCAGGCTACACACCTATGAGTAAACTCTAGGTTATTCGCAAAACTACCTTTCTCAATTCTGTCTGCAAGCACACACTTTCAAAATGGATTCCTTCTTCAGCTGCACTGGGCCTATTTCCACGTGTTGAGGCCTACTCTTGCTCATATCAACATACCATTTATATTTGCATCAAAATCACTTGCATTTTCATTACCCATCAACATTCTTTAAGCATACATGTCTATGTTTGCATCTTTCTCTGACACTAAATAGATTCTGCAGTGTTCCGACTCAGAGAGAAATAAGAGACTTTGGGGGTCATTACGAGGTTGGAGGTAATGGAAGAACGATGCTGGTAAAGGATTACGGGCATCGCATACCGCTCCGGGCTATTCTGACCTAAGACCCCGGCATTAGAGGCACTGTTAATAACGGTGCCTCTAATAGCGGCAAGGGCGCGGGCACGCGGCCCATCATGCCAGCAATACTGGCATGCCGCTAATGGGAGGACATCACAAGTCAGGCGGACATGCAAATACCGGCATCATGAAGGCGCTAATAGGGGATACCGGCATGCCGGCAATACCGGCATTGTGAACCAACCGTAAAATGCTATGTGCAGTGTTCCCAACTGCCACAGGTGCACAAAATCAGCACAGGTGGAAGCAATGGAGTCTGGGCCAGCACAAAAGGAGCACACACCACACCCCTTCCCACACCAAAATGATTCCACTAGTAGTAGCAATACTGGGGATGGAGGACATGCTTGCATTGCTACACATAATATACTCAAGGGTAATTCCCTACTCTGTCAAGGACTGGGATATCAATAAAGCAAAAAACGGAAAAGTGTCCTGACAGGTTCGCTAAACATACATATAAATTAAATATATAGTAGTCTCCTCAATACCAAGGGCATAGCTCGAAGAGTTTGTCTCTTACTCAGCTCGAGTTACTTAGAGAGTCCTAACATGGACTAGGTATGTGTTTATTATTACCATGTCCACCTAAATCTTCATTGTGGTCTTTTGAGATCTTACGAATCCACAGATTCTCATTTCTGTTCAAGAATTTTACAAAAATATATTTTTTATTATTTCTCACAGGCAAGGTCTGTAAATTACCAAGCACAACTGGCTCAAGAAAAATTCCAAAGCAAGCACAATATATACAAATGGAGCAAACAAGTATCCAAAGTAATATGCACAGTTTTTCATACAAAATCAGAATGCAATTTTTCAAAACATTTGAAAGGGGTCCAAAAATCAAACAAATCAACACAATGTGAATGTTGAACACAATTAGCCCCCTCTTGAAGGTTGAAACCATCAACAGCTAAATTTTAAATCCTCAGTTCAGTTGGGGGCATTTCCAGTTACTAAATCCACATAATGTGAAAAGTTGAACACAATTGGCCCCCTCTTGGAGGTTGAAACCATCTACAGCTAAATTTTAAATTCTCAGTTCAGATGGGGACATTTCCAATTACTGACTAAACTCGGGGTCTACGTATGGCACCAGGGTAGATCTTGACGGTGTCATACTCGTACATGTCTAAATCAAAGAGTACAAGTAATCTACGTTTCGGCGGAGTAGGCAATCCCGCCTTCCTCAGGACCAGTAGAAGTCATGACCCCTGAGGTACAGAAACAATAATAAAAGGGAAAAAGAAAAACATAATCCCAATAAGAATCTCAGAATCACAATCTAAATAGCACAAAATAATGTGAATCCCGTGACTCTTTGGGCATGCAACTACAAATCCCACAAGGCATTGGGCTCATAAGTCTATGTAAGCAAAAAGGTGAATAAGATGTAATCCCCCTTTAGACAGAGCCTATAGGAAACAATTGCCTCTGTGCATAGAAAAGGATAAAATAGAGTAAAAACCAATGTAAAACCATTAGTAGTGTGTAGATAAACAAAGACATATCATGTAGAGAGCGAAAACACTCAGCCAGTAAATGGGTTAAGTGAAGCTATGAGTTACAGCCAGAAAATGGTAAAGATGGTAAAAAGATTTTTTTTTTTAAAAAAGGAGAGATTTCCACTGCACACCACTGTGTGTGTATGCACTTATGTAAAGAGTGCATCAAGAAATGGTAAAAACCAAAGGCAAACACTCACACGGCTAAAGCTTGGGACATAACTTGCCACTTGTTGTAAAGTCAGTGGGATATGTAGCACGCATGCATCAACAGGCGTTTCTATTCAAAGAACACAATGAGGTAAATATGTAAGGGTCAGCATAAACATCATGATAAAAAGGCATATTGCCAACAAACATGAGCTCGGTCTACCTTGGAATTGCTGAAGGTGCTTTCCAATGGCCAGTGTGCATATGTCTCTGTGAGAGACACTGAAGCTGCAATTCAAAAGCCATAAGCGGCTCAGCAGCGTAACGGTAGCCAAAAAGGAACACGACCTTCCGGGAATGTCCGTTTCTCTTTGTGAGTCTACAAAAAATATTGTGATAGTCAGTTCAAGTCTTAATGGTCTAGTCATTATAAATAAATAGACTAGAAAATGCGCAAGCTGCTTTTCTTACCTGAACGCGAATACTGCAGTACACGAGTTGTTGCCTAAAGCGTGTTAGTCGCCAGGTGTCTCGAACGTAGTCATGGTGATCTGACTAACATTCGAGACACGGTGTAGATAAACTCTCATGGTTCTGCAGCGCCACAGAGGCTGCGTGGTGGGTCGCAGAATTGCAACTGGGAATATACAGAATGGAATAGGATATGTGCACAGATACGTCCTTTCAGTGCAACAAATGATGACAAGGGCAGCCTGCATAGGATCCCCTGTGTAGGGAGCCAAGTACTTGTGTGCACACAATGGCGCATCTCTGCTAAGAATGGCGCAGTAGACACGTTGCCACTCTGTTATTGACACCATACATAGAGGCGTTCCTACATCCACCTAAAAGTTTACTCCTCATTTAAGCCTTTAGTTTTGTTAAGGGAGTTGAGCTTTTTTGTTTTTTGTGTATTCATACTGTTTTTGACAACATCGATTACCCAACATTTCAGGTCATCTGGAGAATGTTGAAGTTCGGTAAAGTGTGATACCATCGGAGCTGCATGATTGCGGCATCTAATCCTTGAGCGATGTTCGCCAATCCTTATGGAGATGGCACGAGTGGTCTGACCTACGTACCTAAGACCACATGGGCACTCAATACAGTATATCACATTGCATGTTTTGCAGTTGGACATAAATCTTATGTCCCATTGTTTTGTGCCAATCTGAAATTTTGTTGTTTTACTCGTGAATTTACACGCCCTGCAGTTTCCTCAGGGGAAGTGTCCCACAATGGGGCGTAGGACTCGTTGACTGATATTAGTCCTCTGTTCAGACCTTGCATGGACCAATTGGTCACGAAAATTCCTAGATCCTTTGAAGGCGAACAGAGGCCTCCCTAAATTGGGCAGACAGGTGGAAATCATGGGCCAATATTTCATTAAGGCCTTTTTCACTGCAAAGGATTCAGTGCTGTAGGTAGTAACACAAGCAACCCTATCTTGTGTTGAGTTTTTGATTTTTGGTGTCAATAAACGTTCTCTTGTTGTAAACCGGGCCCTTTTAAGAGCTTTCTTAACAAGTATTTTAGGATAACCCTGCTCTCTCAAGTCTCCAGCTGGTTTGTCCGCATGTTTGTAGTAATCTGAGACTTCGGTACAGCTCCGTCGGAGTCTAAGGAACTGGCTGTATGGCAGGTTTTCCTTCAGTGCCCTATGGTGAAAACTTGAAAAATGTAGCGATCTGTATCTTTCTTATATAGAGAGCAAGATAAGTGGCCCATGTTGGCAGTAATTCGTAGATCCAGAAAATTGATTGAATGATGATCATACTCCATTGTGAAGGTGATAGTGTCATGTAGCCCATTGAGATATGTTAAAAATTCTCCAAGTAGTTCGGTGTTACCTTCCCAGATAAAAATCACATCATCTATGTATCTGTACCATTTAGTGACGTGTGAGATGAAGGGGTTGGTGTCGCTGAGTACAAATCTGTCCTCAAAATTGGCCATAAACATTATTGCCAGACTGCAACAACAACAACAGCAACAGCAGGCACCACAGAGGAGACGCAGGAGGAGAAGGAGGGTTAGACAGGCCCAGCATGGCCCACCAGTGCAGCCAGTGGTACCACGCAGGCAGCCCCCAATCCCTCGCATCAGAGCCAGTCCATTCAACCTAACCCCTGAGCAGATCCACACCCTGTACCGTCTGGACCGGAACACCATCACCACCATCATGGACATGATACACGACGACATTGTCAGCCTCATTGAAATACGCACCACCATCCCCCCTCTACTGAAGGTAGTGTCGGTGCTCCACTTCCTTGCCACAAACACCTACCAGCACACAGTGGGGCACATGCATGGTATATCACAACCCTTATTTTCTCGCATTCTGAACCAAGTGCTGGATGCCCTCCTCAAGCACATAAGGGACTCCATATCCCTACCACGGACTCCCCAGGAGATTTATGATACAAAACTTGGCTTCCATGCACTGGCAGGCATGCCAAATTGTATAGGTGCCCTCGACTGCACCCACATGGAGTTGGTGGTCCTGCATGCCATGGAGGTGGTGTACCGCAACCACAAGCAATACCACTCCATCAATGTGCAGATGGTATGTGACGCCAGCAAGATCATCACACATTATTGTGCCCGATATCCTGGATCAACTCATGACTCAATGGTCCTGCGGAACTCCACGCTACCATGCTACATGGAGCGAAATGCAGGAAGACGTGCCTGGCTGCTTGGTAAGTTGCATGACAGGCACATGGCAGTGAAATGAGGGGAGAGATGCACACACCATCATGGTGTCAATGTTGATGTGGCAGCACGATGTGCACATCACTAAACACTGTGCCCCAAAGCATCCCAAACAGAACATGACAACCAAATCCTATAGGACTGAAGTAAGGTGGACACCTATCACAATATACCAAACACTAAACCACCCCACATCCCACAACACGTGCACCACTCATCAGCGGTTCACCCTCCGTAAAACACCATCCAGCAACATGCAGTGAATATGCACTATGTTGCTGTCTCCAGCAAATCACCACGCAGGACTATCATCCATTAGAGTGCATTGAACAAAACCACCAAGGGAATCCACTGTCTGCCACAGGGCCGCCACAACCACAGGCCACAACCACACGAGTGCAGCATGTCACCATGGGAAAAATCAGCGCTGAATGCCTAATATTGCAGAGCCTACTGGCAATGCTGCCAGTCAGAAAATCTTACAAAACAAAACACATCACAAATTTGACACAAACACAGCTGTATGCGTCCACAATGCATGAGCAACATCAAGGCAGTGCACACCGTGTATCATCTTGGAGATGCAACCCACACCATTAGTCCATGGCACAGGACACATTGAGGGCATGAAATTGGTGTGCATACAACCAGGGACATGTGCATTTGACCAACGATAATCTGCAGGCATGTGTGACTAGTACAGCTGTCCATCATGAATCGACTGACATATACCTTTTATTGCCTCGCATGCAGGTGATAGTGGCTATCCCTTGAAGCCGTGGCTCCTCACCCCTGTCCGAAACCCACAGAACAGGCATGAGGAGGACTACAATCGTTCCCACACCTGTACCCATGTGGTCATTGAGCAGACCTTTGGCCTGTTGAAGGCACGGTTTTGCTGCCTTAGCCGTTCGGGTGGGGCACTCCTCTACAGGCATGAGAAGGTGGCCAAGCTCATCATGACATGTGTCATGCTGTACAACATGTGTATCCGAGGGAACATGCCCCTGCTCCCTGACATTGAACTGCTACCACCTGGTGATGATGAAGGGGATGAAGAAGATGTGGCTGCACATCATCGCGGTGCCGATGCACAGGAGAGACGTGCTGTGCGTCAGTCAGTGATTGCACAATATTTCTGACACACATGGCTGCAGAGGCTGACATGATAGTTGGAAAGAGGGCACTGGATGTGGGAGTACATGTACACGATGCACTGTATATGAATAAATGACACATGCGCAATGAGGAATGTCCACTCAAGATAATTGTATTCCCACAACGGGTGTATTAAACTGTCCAATAAAGATGAAAGTGCACTAACCCTCCACCACAAACACAACCCTCCATCTCCCCCCACAACTCCCCCACACACCCTCATCCCCATGCCCCTCCCCCACAACTCCCCCACACACCCTCACCCCCTCCCTCTCCCCCCTCAACTCCCACACACATGGTGTCCAAGCAATTGTCTATTGCCTTCATCAGGCTGGCCAGTCTACATCCTGCCACTCCCTGCACCTGGTGGCACAGGGTGCGCGCCAACCTACGTAATGGGCTGGTTTGCGTGGAGCTTGAGGAAGATGGGGTGGCCGACTGCTCCATTTGGGGGGCCGGACGCCCAGCCTCCATCAAATCTGCTTTGCGGCTGAGGACCTGCTGCAGGCCAGACACCTCCTCGCACAATCTACCGGTGCTATCCGCGATAATCTTCCCCAGGGAGGCAGTGTTCTCGCGCCACTCCTGCCTTGCTTGGGCATTGTCAGTGACAAACTGTCTCACCAGGGCAGTTAGCCCCTCCAGCCGCTGCAAAGCGTGCCCTGCCTGTTGCCCCCCCGCCGGTACACCAGTGGAGGTGGAGGGTGCTTGTGTGTCATGCTGAAATGCAATTGGGTCCTCTATGGGACTCATGCTCCCTTGGATGTACTCCCCCCCCAGACATCTCCGGGGTGGTGCCGTGGTCGGAGTCGACCAATGTGAGCTGGGGGGATGGTGCCGGAATTGGTGTCGCATGCAGGTCGGAGGAGTCGTCCTCCACGGGCACACACACCTGTCCCTGCACGTCATCATCAGTCAGGGGCGCTGTAGCTGCCGTCTCCCTGACAGAGATGTTCTCTGCAGAGAGTGCCCCTTCTACTGTCTCTTGTGCCGGTGTCACGGGAGTTGTGGGTACAGTGGTGATTGGCCTTGGCGGCACCAGTGCTGTGGCATCCTGAGGTGGATCATTCTTCGGTGCCTGCCGTGGCTTGTGTGGGGCTTTGGAGGTGGAAGGCCTGTTGGCTTCATCCCTGGCCCTCTTCTGGGGTATTGTTGGCTGTGGGGGTGAGTCCCGGGCCTCGCTGTCAGGATCAGAGCCTGTGGGGGTCGAAGGGAGGGACGGCATGAGTGATGGTTTGAGAAGCATCATGCACACTTTTGTATAATTGCTCATCTACACAATAGAGGGGAATAGGCAGTGGAGTTTGGATGATCATGTTGCTTGCTATATGGGTGGGTAATGCAGGTATCCATCGGGGTCACTCATGTTGGGGCGAACGTATGCTATGTGACATGCATATCTGTTGTGGCCTGCATGCAGTGTGACTTATGCCATTAACATCTTAGTGTGGTGTGTGTCAGGTATGGCATTGCCTTTCTGCAGGCATCTGCATGTGTCTGTGCTGCGGACGACAACTAGGCTGGGGATGTGTGTGTATTGGGGCATGGCTTGCCTCGTTAGACAGACATATTGGTGGACTATCATCAGACTCTGCATTACAGTGTTTTCTTAGGACACTCACTTTCTTCCGCCACACTCCATGTCACCCACGCCTTCGATGGCCTCTTTGCCGATCGTTCTGGCACATATCTCCTCCCACCTGGTCAGCTTTATCGGTGAGCTTGTTCCTCCGCCAGTTGCCATGGCCTGGCTCCTGTTAGCAGACAGGATGTTCCTGACTCACAGGCGCAGGTCATCCCACCTCTTGCGGACATCCTTAGTTCTACGGGGGTGTTGCCAACCGCGCTGACTCTTTGTACAAGTAGTGCCCAGATCTCCTTCTTCTTGATGACTGCCTCCCTCTTGAGGCTCTGAGCAAATGCAACATCGCCATTCTCAGCAAGGGTCTCTGCCAGCATGGTGAGCTTTTCTTCATTAAAGCGCTCGCTGCGCTGGCGGGAGGCACATTTTTTCACTGCCTTGGGCATTATATGGTAGTTGTGGGTTGATGTAGGTACACAACAATATACTCCAGGTCCTGGGTGCTGAGTATGGCAATGGATTGTGTTTTCAAAGATGGCCACCATGCTCTTTCCCGTTCCTGTGCAATGACGCTACTTCTGGTTCCGCTTATTTACGGTCACCGTTATTAGCGGTCACTGCTAATAGCGGTGACCGCTATTGCCGTCTTAATTCATGCCGGTAGTGCTGTCTGCGCTTTACATGTTGCCACTAAGGGCCATTTTTAGGACTTTAAAGGCATGGCAGTAAAGTCATTACCGGCATGGCGCAAAGCTTGTGCACGCAAACTCGTAATAGCCCTCTATTAGCGGGCTCTTGACTGCACGGACACGGTATTTGCTCCATGCCGGTAAGGACAGTTACTTACCTCCAAACTCGGAATGAGGCCCTTTGTGTTGGGAGAAAGGGCATATTTTCTGTCAATGGCTATTTATATATGTCATCAGGGACAATGGAAGGCACCTCTGTGGCCGTACAAAGCGTCACGCTTCTGGGGACCTTTCAGCCTACTTATTGGGAAGAATTTGTTTCCTAGACACCACTCCTCCAAAACCTAGAATTTGAATTAGGGCCCCCCAAACTCCCTTTCCACACATCCTTTGAGGTTGAATGAGTCGCTCTTTATCAATGGAGTATGGCAGCAAGTCTCCCTAATTTACCATTAATATTTGGATGTCATTGAAAGGGGACAGCTTTTGCATCTGAAAGACCCCATGCAGCTACAGAGGGCTAATGAAATCTGTGTATTCTATGAAGACAATAAACTGTTCGGCCCCTGAAACTCTTCGGCCCCTTTCTATATGGTGGAATGCATTTCCATGATGTCTCTTTGCCCTTTTAGAACCTCACATGTTCTTCACATGTTGCACTTTTAATAACATATTTCTATTTGGATTTATACATTTGTCGTGTTGGTTTGTTACATAGTTGTTCTAATCAGAGATGAGAAGATATGAGGCCAAGTGTCCAAATTGCAGGCTGCATTCAAGCAGCATCACCACTTCACGAAAGTCCATAGAGGTGGTTGAGTTTACAGTGTATTCTTTTGGAAAAAGACTCAATCATGGTTTAAGACTATAGTCTTGATCCATACGTAATATCAGTCATGCCCCTGCATCGACATAGCACAAAGTTATGTTTCTTTTGCTTCACGCATAGTTAATTCGATAATGTAACTTGCCATGATGCACAAGAGTATCTAAGACTGACTTCATTGCCTGTGACATCTCCTCCTGTGTGGGTATGTCAAGTAGATACAGTGCAGGAGTAAACGCTGCTGGAGAATACACCATGCAGTCGGAGGGCTGTGCAGTCGGACAGATTAATATGGCCAAGGTGGGCTGGTGATGGTGAAAATGGAAGGAAAAGGTGTCACATGTCCCTCTGTAAGGGCTGAGTCTCTGGCAGTGTGCTGGCTAGGAGGAGGATACGCCTCCTCTGTCTGCAACAGCGACGTAATTTCACCAAAATGCCAGGGGTAGCGGAAGTGACATCACATGACCCTTGACCTATCACAGGAAGCGATGGAACACAACCGTTTTACCCCTTGACAAAACGGGAAGTTGCATGACATGGCATTGTTTCTAAGTGCACTATGAAAAATAAGGCATAGCTCTCAACCATTTGTGTTGCAAGGGCAGGTGAAATCACCCGATTTTGTTTTTGGCGGGTGAGACGCCCATTGGAATAATGGGCGTGCAGGAGGCTTGGCGGGTGAGTCAGCCCTTTACAAGGCGGGTGACACCCGCCAAAAGCGTGTGAGTTGAGAGCTATGTACAATATCACTGTAATGTGATATACATTTCATACAGGGATGGATCACCATATGTATCGGCAGAAAAAAAACATGCTATAACTGCAACTTGCGAAAAGCAAAATACATAGTCCGAAATGGATGCTAATTCTACTCTAAATGCTTTTTGGGGGATGTGGTATGCACTGTGAATTTGATGTGTTTAAGAACAGACTAAATCAGGGACTCACCCCTGAAGTGTGCCTGAAATAAACCTTTAATGAGTCCAGCAATTATTTTTTAGTATTCCAGAAGGACACATTATTTGCTATTCCTATTCTTTTCATTTAAGGTCACTACTCAAAGTGTTACACTTGTGCAACCCCCTGTTTTTTTTAAGAAGCCTTAACAAGAAAGCCAGCCAATCCAGAAACTGGGGCACATGGCATTGGCCACAGCCAAGTAACATCAATTTATAAAAATAAAAAAGAACACGTATTTTTTTACTAATATTTTTTAGGGGTAGCAAGGGAGACCTCAGGGGTCACAAGTGTGACCCCTGGCCACCCCTGAATGACGTCCCTGGTCTGCAACTTACCTCTACTATTCTTCTAAAGCAGGAACATAAAAGCAAGATTGCCACTCTGGTGGCACTCACTAAAACCTGGGCCTACTGCTCCGCTTTCGTTTACCTTGATAATGAGCACTACTGTGTTAGCGTCCCTTACTCCAAGGCACCCGTTTGCTTCTCTCCCAACCTCGGCCTCTTTCCTCATTCACCACCACAGAGCCCGTGCCCGTCCAGCGACATGGTAATCACCTCAGAGAGCGGGTATGAAATCATCCCTCCATAGATTTCATTTACCTCAGGGTCCCGCCGCAGTTCAGCAATGAGGTGCATAGCAAGCTACCGCCTTCAGATTGGTTAGTTCTGTGAGTGAGGCAACACCCATCTCAAGCAAATGAGACTATAGTCAGAAAGTCAGCATACGAGACTATGGCCCTCATTACGACCCTTGCGGAAATCGGAAAACGATGGCGGAAATGCAATACCGCCATCGAATAGCGCTCGGTGCGACTATGACCCGTCACCGCAAAGTACGAAGCCATTAGCGACACCGTAGTGAACGCCAACGCTAACTGCACCAAGCACGCGCGCGCGCGCCATGCGAAACCGCAAACACCACCATGGCGCAACGGTACGCCAATTCCGACCCTAGCGGACATGTACCTAACGCCATCAGGCATGGCGTAATGTACCATTCCGCCATGGTGAGAAGTACGGCATCGCGAATCAACCGTAAACGGCCCCACTGAGTGCCTGTACACCGCTCCCTGCCCACAAAGTACAACTCCCCGTAGGTGCAATGAAGCCACAATGCAACCATTGAAATGTACAAGTCACCCATGCATGGCAACGAACAAAAGAAACCCAAGAGGGGCCAATGGGAGCTGCAGGGCACAGATGGCACGAATACAGAAGCCATCCCAATGGACATGACCACAGTCCCCCACCAAGAAACGCACGCAAACACAGGCACCTGTGACCAGCCATATTCCGAGAATCACATCATTCCACCAGTCCACCTGGCTGACCGGCATCTGTTACACAAAACCCAATCCCCCGCCCCTGAGCATGACAACATTCAAACTGTCATATTGGCAGCCCCCATCCCTGACCTCACGGGCTTAGTAGGCAAACGCGCCCAGTACAGTACCACGCAACTAAACTCCGAAGCTGGAACCCAATGCAGATCTCCTCACAATACATCGCCCCCCAAATAGGCATATGCCACATCACTTGCAAAGAAAAACGCTACACGGGCCAAATCAGAATAGAAATTTAATGCACATCAAAGTCACCAAGCCCATACAGCCATCAGGCCATGAACTCCTAAACACCAATCACCATTGTGGGCTGCATCCGCAAGAAATGACCAGCCACTACTTGTGTGTCGTCCTGTTCCCTCATGGTACACAGAGCCACATTCACGTACGAAAAGGCAACATGGAAGCGCACAGAACCGCAGGGCCGTCCCAATGGGGAGGCACTAGTCCAGCTGAAAGGCCGAAATGTTGCTCCGAGCCACCAGTACTGCGTAAGGGCATGTGGGCCATTGGCGATCGTCCCATAAGATCGTAATGCTGCTCCACTGATTAACACGAAGCAGCAGGTGTCGGGAGTAAAACCCATCTGCAGGAGTGGCATACAGATGGCAGTGGCAAAAGGGGAGGAGATACCTGTCAACCAAAAGAAAAGAAAAAGAACAGAATGGCCATCAGAACTACATTCCAACAACTCACTTCAATGATCACACGAAATCCACAGCCATATGCATGCTAGCCCACTCCAAAGGATCATCACCACCCCAAAACCACTTGCGACTCCTAACCATCTATATCGAGGTGCAAACACCATCACAAACGAGTGTACCTGTGCATGCGTCTGTCAAAACAGAATCCATCAGATGGGAATGTTAATGTGCATGGACACAAGTGTCTGAGGGCGTGTCGAGACAGGGAGGGCTCAACAAGGCCAGATAGACGATGGTCCCACCATGGCAGCCCTGCATCACATAGCGTAGGGGAGGCGGATAGATCCCAAGAAGCCCTGTACATGGCAAACTCTGTATCAAATCACCTGCCCATGCATCCATTCATCATTCCCTCATCCCGGAATCAAAACGCCTGAATAATTACTCACATAACATTAGAAACATCCATTGAGTCTGTGCGTTATGCAGCCTGCAAAATCCACAGTGCCCCAGCCCGTAATTCCAGTGTTGTGAAGTAACATGTATGTGGGAACGGCCGGCCTCATCGCCCACGTAGCAATTGCGCATCCCAAACTATTCATATCAATCATTGCTTCCTCGCCATGGGCCCTGTCTCAAGGACATTGAACAACAGAACGTTATATTTGCAGTCAGACCTGTGGGCATCTCCTCGCCGCTAGCTGGGAACCGAAAGCGCCGCCCTTGGAATTCCACATTTGCAACATCACGCCGAAAAGGCATCTGTGGCCGTTTGAAATCACTAATTATTCCATCGAGTGCGGCTGTGTGTGAAAATGGCAACTGCCTTCACCCACAAATGGGACGCCCCGCCCGTCATTGCAACTCGGTACAGTGATGCATGAGGGCCCACCGTTACTCGAGTACTACGTTCCACTGACCCTTCACAAGTCTGTTCGCGACTGCACAGATAGTATGTGCAACAATGGGACCACAGCAGAATGAACATGTCAACCAATGTTACACGGCCATCGGGTACAAATACATGATTGCAATAGCAAGATGCCATTCCCAGATTTGCAGCGTTGTGCGCGGGACGTGCTCGGCCAAAGGGGAGAGCAGCTTGCACAGGTGGAATTAATCGCCACAGGTGGAGGCCATACAGCCTGAAAACACATAAATTGCACAGCCAGTCTCCTCCCACAACCACACCGAAATGCTACCGGCAGGACTCGCGATGTTGGCCCTGGGGGACCTGATAGCACTGCAACTACTCCAACTCCAAGAAGAAGACGAACACCAAGTGCTACCGGCCGCACGAAGGAGACGCAGGAGGAGGAGGAGGCCAAGGCAGGGCCAGCAAGGGCCGCCAGCACAGCCACTACCACCACGCAGGCAGCCCGCAATCCCACGCCTCCGAGCACATCCGTTCAACCTCACTGATGAGCAGATCCACACCCTCTACCGTCTGGACCGGGACACCATAGCCGCCATTGTGGACATGACACAGGCTGACCTTGTCAGCATGATAGATAGCCCAACCGCCATCCCACCCCTACTGAAGGTGGTGTCTGTACTCCACTTCCTGGCCACAGGCACCTACCAGCACACAGTCGGACAGTTGCATGGCATTTCTCAGCCACTGTTCTCACGGACACTATTGCAAGTGCTCGATGCCCTCCTGCAGCACGCAGACGACTACATCTCTCTACCACGCTCGGAGCAGGAAATTACCAACACAAAAGTGGGATTCCATGCACTTGCCGGCATACCGGGTTGCATTGGTGCCATCGACTGCACCCATGTGGAATTGGTCGTCCCACATGCCATGGAGGCCCAGTACCGCAACAGAAAACAATTTCATTCCCTGAATGTACAAATGGTGTGTGACTCCAACAGGATCATTACACATTGTTGTGCCCGATTCCCTGGATCAACCCATGATTCTATGGTCTTGAGGAACTCTACAATACCACGCTACATGGAGCGACACGCAGGGAACAGATCCTGGCTACTCGGTGAGTCTCATTACATGCATGATTATGTGGGGAATGTGATTTGGCAATGACCTGGCAGGAAGGGGGGGGTGTGCGTACGTAGCAATGGCATTCCACATCATACGTTTCTCGTCCACATACAGGTGATGCTGGATATCCACTGAAGAGATGGCTCCTCACACCAGTCCGGAACCCACGGGACCAGCATGAGGAGGACTACAACCATGCCCACTCACGTACCCGTGTAGTCATTGAACAGGCATTCGGCCTACTGAAGACTCGTTTCCGCTGCCTCAGCAGGTCTGGCGGGGCACTCCTGTACCGCCATGAGAAGGTTGCAAAGATGGTCATGGCATGTGTCATGCTCCACAACATGTGCGTACGTAGAAATGTGCCCATGCCCCCTGACGCAGAACTGCAAGCACATGATGATGGTCATGATGAGGGTGGGGATGTGGCAGCACCTCATGGAGTCCGCGAGGCACCGGAGGCCCGTGACATTCGTCAGCATCTCATTGATGTATGCTTCTAGCACTCACGCCTGGTGGCTGATACATGGACACGGGACTCGTGGCACTGTGCGTGTCTGGGACATGCACAATATGGACTGTACGCCTATGATGGCCTAGTACACAGAAATCAATGTCCACACATCTCATTGGTTGATCGTGCACTTTTTATGGCATATGTGATGTCATGTTGAACACCCTATCGACCCGCCACCCAAGTGAGCCCAACACACCCCCTCCACCCTCCTACCTCCCCCACGAACCCCAGTGTCCAAAGATGCTCATTGTCAGTGGGCTGTCGCTATTGCAAGCCCCCTCTGCGGGTATCAGGGGCACCCCTGCCTGTGGAGCGCAGGTTCCTTCCAGATCTACGTTGGGGGCTGCCCTGGACGGAACTTGCAACGGATGATGTGTCTGCCTGCTCACGTCCATGCATGTCCCTAAGGGTTTGCGAGAGCTCAGTGAGCACACGGCGCACTGCGGCAAGTTCGGCACATACGTCTTTGGACGTCGCATGCAGTTCCCCCCTCAGGCTCTCGGTGCTTCTCTCCATTTGGACTCTCAGGCTCTCGGTGCTACTCTCCATTTGTGCCCTCAGCGTCTCTGTGCCTCTCTCCATTTCTGCCCTAAGTGTCTCAGTTGATGTTTCTATGTCTGACTTAGTGCCCCCACATTCATCGGCATGGTCCTTGAGGAGCGTGGCCATTTGCTGCTGTTGCACGATTAACTGGTCGAGGGACTGTTGCCTCTGCTGGGCCATGCCCATTTGCGGGGGTGTCACAGAGGGGCTGTTGTCCTCATGTTGCCTTGCCACAGGGCTTGTGGGGGATGGCCAGTCGTTGTCTTGTGGGTGCCCCTGCGTGGTATCCTCATGTTGTACGGGATGGGACAGACAGGGGGATTGGGACAGGTCATGGATGGATCTGACTTCGACATCCCCGTTTTCTGTGTCGGAGCATGCTGCCATCAATTGGGTTTCACCTATGGTGCTGCTGCCACCAGAGGCAGTGCCTTCTGTGGCATCCATTGGGGGGACCTGTGGTGGTGGTGTGGTGGGCATGCTGGCTGCTGGGGTGCCTGTTGATGTTCCCTCCTCTGTGCTGCCACCTGATTTGTGCTGCTGCCGTGTCTTGATGCGTGCAGCTGAGGTGGAGGGTCTCTGGCCGTTGGTCTTGGCCCTCTTTGCAGGTGTGCTGGTAGGGGTGTCCTGTAGCTCGTCGTTTGGATCGGACCCTGTGGTGGAGTAAAGGAGGGCGAGGGTTAATGATGGGTCTGTGGGAATTGGAATGGCATTGTATCACATGCTCTGGGGTGGTACCTGAGGGTGATTTGGGTCGGGGCCTTGGAGGTGCTTTGATTTGTGTGTGGAGTGAGGGTGCAGTTGTTTGGCAGCCTGCAGTTAGGGTGTGCCTGCTGCACGTGTAGTGCGTGTATTAGGGGTTTTTAATTATTTATGTATTTATTGTGGGTTTTAACGTGCGCTATCAGGCCGATGTGTGTGGCCGTTCTCCTGGACATGTGTTTCTGTTGCACTATGTGGACGCATGGTACTTCACATGGATGGACTGTGTGGATTTGGCATTGTTTTATCTGGTACACCTACCTGAATCTTCGGATGTCTGCACTCCTTTCTCCATCCCTCCGACTCCCTCTATGCTCTCCATTCCGATGGTGGAGGCACAGATTTCTTCCCAGGGGGTCAACTTGATGGGTGATTCAGGACCTCCCCCGGTGGCTGTGGCAATGTTGCGGTTGGCAGAGAGTATGCTGCGGACGCGTATCCGCAGGTCGTCCCATCGCTTGCGGCATTGCTGTGGGGTGCGGGGTGCGGTCCCCACCGCACTTACCCGCTGTGCCACCAGAGCCCATATGGTCTTCTTGTTTGCAAGTGCCGTTCTGGTCATTTGCGTGGAGAAGACGACGGCAGCATTCTCCTGGAGGGTCTCTGTTAGCACGGTGAGTTCCTCGCGGGAGAAGTGGACCTGCCGCTTGCGGTCGCACGCTTTCTTCGCTACTTTTCCCATTTGTCTTGGTTTCGCTAGGGTGGGTGACGGGTTGGGGTGTGTTTCAGGGTAGTGATTTTAGTGGTTGTGTGGTTTTAGTGGTTTTATAGGTGTACGCCGGGATGTTTCCCGTTCCGGGCCCATGTTTTTACTTCCGTTTCCGTATATTTCCGGTCACCGTACTTTCCGGTAGGCGCACACTGCGGTGACCGCTAAGAGGGGTGGCGGTATTGCACCTAGGGCGCCGTACGGCGGCGGTGTGGGCCGTTTTGGGGTCATTTCCGCCATCGCGGACTTTGCACTTCCGCCGTGGCGTGGTGCTCGTGCCCGATGGGTCGGAATGGGCCGCACTTTGCTCCTTCGTGCAATGGCGGAAACGCTATTTACGCTGTGGCGCTCCGGTCAGTCGCTTTCCGCAAGGGTCGTAATGAGGGCCTATGTGCCCTTACAGGGTGTGACCATCCTTCTGTACGCATGCCATCGACGTTTAAAGTTACGGCAAACGATACCCAGCTCGCAGTTATTTGAATTAAGTTGGGCTAGTCTTCCCCTCCGTTGCCTTTTAATGCATAACTCCACACATTCATCTATAGATGTCCAGCTTGTCTTGGCAACCCGCAATCTCTCTTTAACACGGGGGTGTTTCTTGTGAAAGTCTCTGAACTTCAAGTGTCTGCTTGAGCACCTCTCAAGTTCATCATGCAACCACTTATTGACTTGTTCTAGCTCCGTTTTGAAAGGGAAGGTGCACTGCTGTCAGGACAATGAGTGTGCTGCGCAGGAATTGCTCAGCACAAATTGTCCTGCCAGAACCGAACGGGAGAGGTGTCCCAATGACAAATGTCCTGGTCGGCTGGTTCTGAAAAGAGCCACAGGTGGTTAGGGGACAGCCTGTCCCCTCTGTTTCCCTGCCCCCTTTCCGTATGCCATTGGGCCTCTTGTGATGTAATGCTGCTCTGAGCGCACTGTGCGCACAGGCTCTGTGTGCACAGTGTGCTCGGTCAGAGCAGATACGATCACGTCTGAGCGCATTATGCACGATCACGGCGAAGCACATTGTGCACGATCAAGCCCAAGCACATTGTGCATGATCACGCCCAAGCACACTGTGCACAGTTGTTACCGGGGCTGCGGCAGAGGCAAGCCGGATCCCGAGATGCTCTCTTCATCTCTTCGTTCTCTCATTCCTCATGCTCAACCTAGGCACGATGGCCCTGCGCATCTTCAATGCCCTTCCAAACCGAGGCACCGAGGAAGACTACGCAACGGCCAAGGACGTTCTCACGAAGAAATTCAAGCCAAAAGCGAGCCAGGACTTTGAAAGGTTCAAGATGAGCCAGGCCAGACAACACCTTCAGGAGAACATAGACGACTTTCACAGCTGACTGAGAGAAATGGTGCTGTGGTGCGACTTCCCGAACGAGGAATTTTCAGTGAGGCAACAAGTCATACATGGGCTATCCTCAGAGAAGCTACAGCGCGCCATCCTTGCAGAAGAATACCTCCCGCTCGACTCCATCTCAGCCATGGTACGCTTACGAGAAAGAACAGATGAGTATGCGACGGAAATGGAGCAGATCATAAGCTGCCTGCCCCTGGACACCGACCTCTCAAAGAACAACGCCTCGACGATTAACGCCCTGAGAGAACAGAAACCACAGGCAGGACCACCTAGCACAAGACCGAAGGACTGCATATGGTGCGGAGGACAACACGGCAGGAACGACTCATGCCCAGCATATGGCACCACGTGCCACAAATGTGTAAAAGAGAAACATTATGCATCGGTGTGCCTGAGGTCCAGACAGCCCAAAGACACCAACTGCAGGGAGAACACCCGATGACACAGAGACGGCGCAAGAGCTCAAAGACGCACAAGGCACCCAGAGAGACCAGCTCACCGACAAACCGACAGGCCACGGTATGGCAGAAGTGGGCGCGCCCGCGCCATCCATGGCAAGGACTCAGACAGCAGCAGCGAGGAAGACCAATCCAGCAGAGAGCCATCCCCTGACCCCAACAGACGGACCCACAACCACAAGGAGAGAGCGCACATGATCTTGGCATTTGTAGGGGAGGACTGGTCCAGGAGACCCCTCTCGCCTGCGTTTCTTCCCCAGGTGAGGGCTATGGCCCATTGGGCGTTCCCTCATGCCACCCGGGCCCAGGTGGTGGAGGGCTCACCCACTGGAGACATTGCCCACATGTATCGAATGCCCACATGTATTGATTACAACACAAATTTAGTTAGGCCCAAAAACCATTCTCTGCCCGGTAAAGATGGTGTGAGCTCAGCGCACTGTAGCGCGGCCCCCACCCTTGGAGAACATCCCTGTTGCCGCAGCACCCTGGCAGATCCGCTGCGAGCACGTTCCCACGAACAAGACGGACATGAGCTAGCGCAATACGCTAACATTGTAACAGTTCACCTCCCGCAGTGTACCATCACTATCAGCATGACCTAGCCAGCAGGCCTGAACAGTGAAATGAACAGCAAAATGGTCCTCTGATGGCAGACAGTCTTTACATATATATGTATATATGAATGTCAAGTCCTCTTGCATTATTTCTTTCTTCCACAAAATATACACGCCTGTAGAATGTATTAGAATGAGAGAGTATGCTCCCATGATATAAGCTATAGCGAGCCCGCACCATTACAGGTGGATGCTAATGATAAAGGGACGCTCCAGGGATCTGTTCGTTGCGTGTATCACTGGGCAGCCTACCTCACATGGTTTCGCGCCATAACTAAAACTAATGCTGCTAGAGTACGCGAGAAAGCGGATGCAACTATACTATGAACTCATGTCAAGAATGCACAAGAGTGCACTTATCATGTGTGAATGTCTGAGCCCCTCATATGCTACCACCGTCACGTACAGGGGCGGATCGTTTTCTATGTACTCCACTGATCTAACCACTACCTCATTTACTGCAAACATATATGCATGTAACTAAAACACTGTAGCTGCTAGAATATAATGTACAAAAAT
Source organism: Ambystoma mexicanum (assembly GCF_040938575.1). NCBI lineage: Eukaryota > Metazoa > Chordata > Amphibia > Caudata > Ambystomatidae > Ambystoma > Ambystoma mexicanum. Next base: position 3,273,700 of record NW_027182323.1, read on the forward strand.
GGTGCTCGGACTGGGTATAATGGAAACGCACCCAGCCAAGGTTAAATGCATGTTTTGAAGTGATTTTAAATGAGTATTATAGAAAGTATTCAAATGTTTGCGATGTCTTTACCTATATTTGGCAACACACGAGGGAGATACCTTTGTGAAAGCGTACAAGGTCTCGATGTATCCCCCTCCCTCCCTCAGAAGGCTGCCAAGACATGAGAACAGAGCCCCGCTCTGTGCTATCACGCCTCCACCGACCTGACTGGAGCCGCTTCAAAGACTTGTAACCCCACTGCAGCACCCAAGGCCGCGGCCAGCCACCTGCATTATTTACAGCATAGCAGTAAACCTTAGTTTAAATTCAAGCGCCCCCCCTTGTAAACCCCACAAACCACCGGACTGTCTCAGACTTATGGCCCTGTGCAATCAGGACACCCAACACTTTGACGACACACAGCGAAACATCTATAACCACTTCTAACAAGACAGAAAGACCTGTACCACCCGCCCCCAGTCCCCGAAGCTTAGCCCCTCGACCTACGGTCCCGGTCAACAGATCACAAGTAACCAGGCCTCGATATATTATCTCCAGACCCCTCACAAGGTGCATTCCTCCTGTGTTGCATTACCCTATTGAAAGATTTACTAAAGAAAATAGAACTGTAAATGACTGAATGACTGCGGGGTGCATGGCAGAGGGCAAGTAAGTCAGGAAAGGCATTCATCTCTGCCACAGGCCGCCTCAGCACACCAACACCGCCCGGATGAACTCAAGCCGACCTGCCAGGCCCAGCCCAACCCACGAGGGTGACCAGTGACGTCCTCCAGCCAAGACCAACCACACCGCAGCAGCACCTATAGTTAGTCGTCGCCACCCAATCCCAATGAACTTGTGCCCCCTATGGTATGTAGGTTTTGATGACGTTTTTTGTAAATATATACGCCTGTCTTTGCTATTGTCAGACAGAGCGCTCTCGGAGTTTGCAGAGTTCTTTGCATGCCCAATTCTGATTGATAAACTCCCATTTACGCTCACCCGCACTCTGTCTTGGCCTTATTCCCATTTTGGGAGAGTCCTTCATTGTCTCTCATTGCGGGGAGGATCGTGCTGTTTGGGGACGCTTGCTTTCAGTGGTGACCCCGATAGCGTGATTTTTATTTCTTCCTAAACTCCTTCTAACCGTCCCCGTTTGGCACGAGAATCTCCGGTCGAAAAGGGATACGCACGGTGAGCCGGCTCCGGGAGGCTGCCCGCCAACGGCGACCGGTACACTAAGAAGTGCGCACTCAATAGAGAGGGGGTACGGGATCCCGGTTGAAAAATCCCCTTTGAGTACCGCTCGCCGGAGCCGGGGCTGACTGTTGAGCTGACGGCGACACTGCCTGGACGGACCCGGTTTCGGAGAGTATCGGTTCAAGACGGGCACGTGAGTACTGAGTGCGAGCGATCTTAAGGGGAGCGGGGAGTGAAGTGTAGGACAGGAAACGAAGAGGGGGTACGCAGATCTACTAAAGATCATCTTAAAATGTCCTTGCTTTTTCTTTGCATATGGCCATTAGGATTAAGAGGTGAATAAGAGATAAAAGTGACGGGAACCTAGCTCCGAAAGGGGGTGGAAGGCGGCGCCGCATAGTGCTATCTTAACTAGTACTGGGAATATATGAAGAAGTGGAGTATAAAATAAAAGTGTTCAGCAAAAGGGGACACTGAGAATACATTAGTGACCGCTATTACTTTTTTCCTTTTCTTAAGGGTAGGGGGGAGAATAAAGAACTGTGATTAGCACAGACTTGGGGAGACAGTAAGAGAAACAAAGTCCTATTAGAAGGAGGGGAAAACAGGTTAATATCTATATATATATATATGCGCATCTAGATACTCAAATAAGGCGATTAGGGACAGCCGGCTAGGGAGGAAAGGGAGGGCAGCTTGAATGGTGAATGGTGCCAAGAGGTGTGTGCACCTCGTATGTGCTAGAGGAGATTTTGACGTTGTGAATGTGTGAACGATTAGAAGTGCATAATAGTTAAATGGTCATAATAAGTGTGGTCGGATAAAAGTTTTTTCTCTCTTCAGAAAACGCCAATATAGTGGAGTGAGTGAGTACCTTTTTGATTTCCAGTCTGACATTGTCAAACCAAAGGATGGGTTACTCTTGTATGTGCCCCTCAAAAAGAACATAATAGATATTGTGTACGGCCAGTTTTGTATTGTGCAGACAGGGAGGGGGAGAGCCCAAAGGGACCCAACATTAAATGTGAAGTAAAATATAAAGAATAATAGTGATACAACATTTACATTGTAGTTGCAAACACACGAGGCACATCAGCACTAGGAGGGCACAGAGATGGGGGCTGAAACACCCTTATCACATATTTGTAAGAATCTCCCGGGATACGTGGAGCGGATTAAAAAATATCATGACCAATGGGTGACCGAGCTAAAGGGGGAGGGGTTACCTCAGATTTGGCCCAAGGGAGGGTCGTTTGATAAAAGTGTCCTGGATACAGTGGCCACATGCATTTATCTAAAATACAAAGGAAAGCAGCTGCAAAATAGGAGGGAAATATTAGATCTTTGGAGGTTATTTGAAGAGATACCACCGCCTAAGACACCAGTACTAAATCCTGATCTCCCGTCCACCACAGACAATCCACTGCTAATACAAAGAGATGTCAAAGAAGGCTCAAGTGTAGCGCCACCAGTAGAGGTAATAAGTCTGTACCCGATAATAAAGAAGCCTGTGCCCGCAGAGGGGTACAGTGATCCCACTTACATACCTCCCCCGAGAGATACTACACCCCTCCGGCCCACGGCACCTCCGCCATACGAGAGCACGAGGGAGCGAGCCCAGGCAGGCGCACAAAGGGCAGATATAGAGAAGCTCACAGATGATTTAGAATCAAGACTGACGATAGCAAAGGATGAGCTCTCGAGGATAAAAGACATATGCGAACGGACAGCACTAGATGCAACTAGATCAGGGCGTACGTCCAGAGCGCTAGGTGAAAATAGAAAGCCTGAAGAGGGGTGGAAAAAGGGCGAGATTTTGTTCAGAATTGAGGAAGAACCAACGCGAATAATAGAAGTAGGGCCCGGAGAGGGAGATGGTGCAAGCGAGGAAAGGCGGGGGGGAATTAGAGAGGAGTTGCTGTGTGATATAAGGGACGAGGTAGAAGAAAGTGACAGGTTGAGTATGGCAATAGGAGGGGGAAGCGAGGGGGAGGAAGGTACGTGTTCGCTGAGAACCCTGGATGATGAGTGGACGGGCCGACTAAGGAACAGAGTGGGAAAAATGGCATCACTGGGGACATCAACAGCTCAAACAGGTCCGGACGGAACGACAAAAGGAAGGCTACAGCTCCCGTTGATACACAGGGGAGGAGGGAGGCCTAACTATATCCCATGGGCACAGATGGATAAAGCTAATTTATTAAAGCTATTGCCCCCGTTGTCAGGAGGGGCAAGTAAGTGGATATATGCCTTTGAGAAACATACTGCCGGGGTACCCCTAGCCATAGGAGATGTGAAAAGTCTACTCGTATCAGCGGTAGGTGACCAGGCTGAAAGGGTATGGGTTAAGGCCGGTTTCCCGGGAGTAACGTTAGACTGTGACCGCCATGATGGGGCATCATTTAACACGGTGCGTGCCAGGGTGTGGGATGCCTTACGCGAAACATTCCCAGACACACCAGACTTGCAGTCAGTGATGCAGTGTACAATGAATGACGGGGAAGAGGCTATGGATTATATTTTCCGGGTCCAAGAGATGTGGAGGGCAGAAACGGGCACGCCCTGGTATCAATCGACATCTTTATTTTATTTTATTATAAAGAGAGGGCTCCCAAAGGAAGTGCAGAAGGCGCTTGACAAGATAGCAGGTATTGAAGCAAAAGGATGGCCAGAAATTCAAAGCATAATAGTACACCATTGTAAAAGAATAAAGGAAAGGGAGAAGGAGGTGGCGCAGAAAAGATTGGCAGACGAGGCGAAGTTAGTACAGTCAAAGTTAGTGAAGGTTGCAGCAGCAGTAGCCGCGCTCCCACACAGTAGGGAGGGAGATGAGGAGGAGGAGGGGCTGACAGCACTCCAAGGAAGGGTGGCAACTAATTGGGCAGGACCAGCACAGCGGCAGTGGACTGAGCAAGAGCAAGGTGGAAGCCCGCAGTGGCAAGAGTGGACCCCTCGAGGGGGACGAGGTGGGTACAGGGGCCGGAGAGGAGGCGGACAGGGGTATGGAGGAATGGGAGCAAATGGATGGCAGGGTCCCAGGGGCCCCCAAGGGAGTTGCTGGAACTGTGGAAGATGGGGACATTACTCCAGGGAGTGCAGAAGTAGACAAAACAATGGGTTCCAGGAGGGGGAGGCTTATGGTCATCCACACCCGGGAAGCCCATACGGTCTCCCAATGGGACAACAGCAGCTAAGGAACCCTGGCCAGGGTACCACGGGCCAGCAACAAGGACACCAGTATAGGACACAGAACCACCCCCAAAACAATGACAGCATGCAATACACGCCAGGTAACCCTTTCGCGACAACAGCAAACGGGGCCCCCGCGCCAGCGCCTTACAGCGGCATGTCGGTAGTTTCCGGAAATGTCTTTAATGAGGGAGGGGCGACGAGATACCCCGCATAGGACAGCCCACAGAGAACACTTGCGTGTCCAGTTCTATCCACCACCTACAATGCAGCAGAGGAACCATTGGTAGGGGCGCAGATAGGAGACAAGCAATTTATATTCATGGTTGATTCGGGAGCGGAGAAATCATGTATCAGAGAGGGCCGATTCCCGTTATCTAACAGGAAGTTAGAGACGCAGGGGTTCTCTGGGGCTGTAGTTGAAGTTCCTTATACAGAAGCTTTGGATGTAACAGTGGGGGGTAAGACTGTGAAGGCACCCTTATTGTATTACGAACATTCCCCAATTAACTTGCTAGGGAGGGATCTCCTGAGTAAACTCAACATGACCATATCATTTACCGAGAGAGGGATAGTGTGTTCCACACCCGGGATATGCCCCTTGCGTGCAATGTTGGTAGTGCAAGCCTACACAACCACGCAGGAAATACGAGGACTGCCACAAAATGAGGAAATGTTTATCAAAGGGCTGAAGACTCTGGCCCTCATAATTCCCGAGCTGAGGAGCATGGACTGGAGGATCCCGGCGGAGTTCCTCTTCCGCCCCATAGTATGCCCCAACGCAGCACCAGGATCAGTGGTATCGTTAGACTTGCACGCTGTGCAAGTGTCAGCAAAAAGAATAGCTGTGATCGGAGTGGACGAGGAAGGGTGTGAGTGGCGCACAGTGCTATGCACAAACGCCAACATCGCCCTGCGAGAGGTAACAGATGAGGATCTCTTCTCAGACTCAGAAGGGGATGGTGAAATAGTGATGGAAATAGCGATGCCCTGTGATATTTTAATACAAGCAAGGGAGACTCCCGTCCAATTGATGACAGTGGTAGGAGCACCCCCGTCGTTTTTTGATGACGACATGAGGCTCGTACCAAACAACTTATGGACGACAGGCCCCCATGATGTGGGACTGTTGCATGGGGTACAGCCTGTGGTAATAAAGCTAAAGCAAGGAGCAATTTTACCACGAGTTAAACAGTATCCTCTGTCTCGTGAAGCTGAAGAAGGGATAAAAGAGACAATAAATGCCCTACTAGTACAAGGGATAATAGTGCCTTCAAACTCCCCATGTAACACTTGCATTTATCCGATCAAAAAAGCAAAAGGGGGGTCGTGGAGGATGATACAAGACCTACGCCCCCTCAATGATGTAATTCAGAAGGAGTTCCCTCTAGTCCCGAACCCCGCATCAATACTATGCAGCATCCCGAAAGAGGCATCACATTTCACAGTAGTGGATTTGAAAAACGCATTTTTCTCTATACCCCTGGCTGAAGAGAGTAGATACCTTACCGCCTTCACACTGGGGGGTAAAAGGTATGAGCATTGCAGATTACCACAGGGTTACTGCGAGAGCCCGAGCATCTTCAATCGTGTATTACATGAAGACCTAGGAAACCTATCAGTTGAGAGCACCATTATTCAGTACGTAGACGATTTACTAGTCTGCGCACGAAACGAAGAGACATGCAGAGCAGATTCCGTAACATTGTTGACCTTGCTGGCCAACAAGGGGTACAAAGTGGACAAGGGAAAGCTACAGTACTGTCTGACAGAGGTCCTGTACCTAGGACAGCTGATTTCAAGAGATGGGAAAAGAATAATACCAGACAGGGTAGAAGCCATAAGATCAGTACAAGAACCCACAACAGTAAAAGACATGCAGAAATTTTTGGGAATGTGCAATTATTGCCGAGCATGGATATTAGATTATGCGGCATACACCAGGCCCTTATTACAAGCATTAAAGGTGGCCCAACAGGAGAACAGGAAGATGGAATGGACAGAAGAGATGAGTTCCTCCTTCCAAACACTAAAAGAGTTGATTTCAAGCGCCCCAGTACTCGCAAACCCTGATTATGGACGCGGGTTTTACCTATTCTCACACTGCAAGGAAACACTGATGACAGCAGTCCTGACACAAAAAACATCTTTAGGACACAAGCCATTGGCTTACTATAGTGGCACTTTAGATGCCGTGATGCAGGGCCATTTCGCGTGCGAGCAATCGCTCGCTGCAGCCGCGTTCGCGATTGAGAAAAGTGCCACAATAGTAATGGGTTGCCCTGTGACATTGTTTGTGGAACATTCATTATTTGCAATACTCGAGAGATCAAAAAGCACACTGACCACAGAGCGGGCGACCGCCTACGAGGTTATACTGTCCAGTGCCAACATCCATATAGTGAGATGTAAGACAGTGAACCCAGCCACATTCATTACAGAAGCGTGCACGCTCGAAGACATGCAGAACCACGATTGCGCAACCTACACAGGAGGAAGCGGGGAGGAGACAGTGGTGTGTGAGAACGCTCTAAGCGAAGGGGAAGTGTACTTTGTGGATGGGTCCGCATCAATTGACGCGGACACGGGAGAAAAACACGTTGGCATGGCAGTGGTGAGGTTAGAAGACGGTGAGTATGAAACACTGGTACAATATCGTCTCCCATCACATTACTCCGCGCAGGCAGCAGAACTGATTGCACTCATAGAAGCACTACATGCAGCAAAGGGTTGTGCAGTGACGATATACACAGACTCAGCTTACATGACAACGACAGTACATGGAGGACTAGCAAGATGGGGGCGGAGGGGCTTTAGGAGGGCAGATGGAACACCTGTACAGCATGCAGAATTGTTAAAAGAGTTAATTGAGGCCCTGCAAAACCCCACTGCAGTAGCAATAGTAAAGTGCCAAGCACATACGTCCAGCACAGATGTTGTGTCTTTAGGGAACGCGGCAGCGGACGCGGCCGCCAAGGAGGCTTCCTATTTTCAGAAAAATGACACAGGTGAGTACATGCTTAAGGACAAAACAAACGAAGAGCCCCCAGAGGGATATAATATCATGCCCATACCACAAATAATAGAATTACAGGAAGGAGCCAGTGCAGAGGAAAAACTATTGTGGACAAAGCGAGGGTGCAGCAAGTCAGGAACAGACCTGCTGTGGAGGCAAAATAACTCGGGAAAGGTGGTAATGCCAATTCAGCTACTAGAGATTGCATTTCAACAGCTACACTTCCCTGCACATAACACCAAACAACACATCGCAGCAGAAATACAGGAAGAATGGTTCGTGCCCTGTCTTCAGGAGCATGTGTCTCGATTGGCAATGGAATGTACAACATGCCAAATATACAATTCAGGGATGACATTACGCACTCTCCGGGGAACAATCCCTAAACCCATTGGCCCATTCAAGGAACTACACATAGATTACGCAGACATGGGGGAAAGGTGTAATGGTGCACGGTACATGATTGTGGTCGTGTGCCCTTTTTCAAGGTGGGTGGAAGCAGGACCCTGCGCGCGACCCGATGCCAAGAGCGCCGCCAAGTTCCTAGTAAGGGAAGTATTCCCGCGCTGGGGAATTTGTGACGTGATCCGCTCAGACAATGGCACTCATTTTGTGAATGAGCTTTTTAAGGAAGTGACTACATTGCTGGGAATAAAACATAAATTATGCTCAATTTATCATCCTCAAAGTAATGGCGTAGTGGAAAAGATGAACGGACTGTTGAAGGGCAGGTTATCAAAACTATGCTTCTCATTAAAAAAGAATTGGATTTACTGCCTACCGCTTGCGCTATTTGAGTTGCGAAACCAGCCAAGCAAAGACCACCATTTGTCCCCGCACGAGATCGTGACTGGAAGACGGATGAACACAGCACATTCACCACTGCGCGAACACTCAGACGCTCACAGAAGCGCCGCGATATTGGGAGATGAGTTCACAGACTATTTAAAGAAACTGACAAGGGCAGCGCGCGTGATAGCAAAGCAATTGTCCCCACCCTTCACTAGAGAAGAGGGAAATGTAACAGGCGCTGTCACGGAGCCAGAGCAACAACTACAGCTGATGCCAGGCGACTGGATATATGTCAGGAGTTTTGTGCGTCGGTGGAATGCACCACGATTCCATGGCCCATATGAAGTAATATTTTGCACGCCTACGGCGGTAAAGGTGAAAGGGCTGAGGTACTGGGTGCACTTGACCGATGTACGGAAGGCATATAGCAACGTACAAGAGGAGGTAGATGGGGAGGCACAGACAACAGCAAACGCTGCAACTGAGCAGAATGACTGAATATGAACTTGTGTGTATGTGCTGGTACTGAATTTGAAGAAATGCACAACTGATAAAGATGCAAAAAAAAAAAAAAAAAAAAGGGGGGAAAATTTTGTTTTAACTTTGATCTTGTTGAGTATGAATATATCATATATATATATATTAAATGGGATGCCAAACTATGAGCGTGTATACACCCTTGTCTGTGAATACCCCTCCCCGTATCCCCACCCGCTTCCATTCCCCGTCACATGTATATTGGCACTGATGGTGCCAACAAAAATGTTTACATGTATGCACTCAATGCACTTTTATATCTTAAAACAGGAGCTTCCATGGCATCTAACGGGCGGCCTGCAACGGATAAATTTACTAGAATTAGAGAATGGTTAACTGTGAAATGTATATATTCGTATGAATGTGGACTATCTGCGTGCATTATATTGTTTTTTACATTATTATTTGGTCTGGTTACATACTGGTTCATAGCGTTCATCTCTATCGAGATGAACGAGGGGGGAGGGAGCAACACAACTATTGGGACCAATACAACTGCAAGTGTCAACGCAACTACAAGGGAAGGTGATTTTTTGATATGGGATGGAACTAAACTTGTGTGTGGCTACTATACTACGTCACCCAATGTTGTCATCTCACACAATGGAGGGCCAAAAAGTGAAAGACAAAACAACACACTGTCCCCACCTGAGATGTCTAATTACAATGCTCACAGTTTAAACGACCGAAATCCCTCTGCCATATCATGGTTGTATAATACCCCCACCAGCCAACCTGCCCCCACGACCATAGAGAATCAAAGAATGAGAGAAACACATGAAATATTATATGATGACTGGGTGAAGGGGGGCGGGAATGAGAAAGGGGGGTCTAGTTTGTCTCGTGCCCAGGGAATCGGGAAGAATATGAGGAATAAGAACAATAGACGGAAGAGGGAAGCAGGGAGGAGGAAGTATGATGAGTACTATGGGCTAGGCCTAGATAAGATGGAAGACCCACGACACCCCCACCAAACAAATAAGTGGTATGCAGATATGAGTGCCACAGCTAAACAAACAACAAACGAGAGCTGTTATGTTTGCTCCCTCATCCCTCACGCATCAGGTACACCCAAAGTACTGTTACCCAAAGAGTTGCCGATTATAGATGCCCAATGTCTCCTTCATCTCACGTTGTGCAGAATTAAGAACACCTTCCAGGCACATGAAGTGACTTTTCAAATGCTGCAGAACGAGAAAACGTGCTACCCAAAACCGTCAGGGGTTGTATGTCTGAAAGAACCATTTTTTGCAATCGAAGGGACACTTTTTTCTGATAACAAGTGGAAGAATGAAGAAGTAATGTGTAAAGCTGAAGCACTGAGGGGTGTGGCACCGGAGAAATTGCAATGGATAAAAGAAACATGCACACCCGTATGGAGAGAACACATTTCAAAACTAACCTGGGTCACGCCCATCGAAAAGCCTTTCAAGTTGCAGAATGAAATAGACTATGAACTATGTTTCAAAGGAGAGGGGAGAAAGTCCATGGGAACGAACAAGAAGTGCAACAAAACCCTCACTATCCCAGACCTAAGAAAAGGGACTGCGGCCCTTATGGACACGTATTGGGTATGTGGAAACCAGGCATACCTACACCTCCCCCCGTCGTGGAGTGGCAGCTGCTCAATGGCCACTCTGCACTCAGCTCTAATGGTGATACCAGAAAGCCACATCGATGGAAGTAAAAGGACACAGGAACGCACACAACAGAGTGTGGGCCAACCAACTGCAGAACCACGAATGTATGTCCTGTCTTCTGGAAGCAAGGAAGAGGTGCTGACCCGCAACAGACGAGCATCAAACTATATATCGAAGGCATCATCAGAACTATTGGCCCAGATCCCAGACAAATATCGATTATTCAGCTCAGCAGAAACATTCTTTGCCTCGCTCGTATCAAGTGTCCAAGCAAGGGCTAACGCAAAATGGCTCCAGATAACACGCTGGGAATTAATTCAGCTGGCAAACGACACTGAAGAAGGTTTTAACATAATAAAGGTCGAACTAAGAGCCTTGCGACTGATGACCATGCAAAACAGGTATGTCCTGGACCTGTTGACGGCGATGGACGGCGGTGTTTGCCGAAAAATAGGAAGTGCCTGCTGCACTTTCGTACCTTCTGAAGACGCAGAAAACGGCTCCCTGTCCCATGTGATCGAAGCAGTCCACAACCTAGGAGAAAAAATGAAGATGGAAGGCGGAGCAGAAGATAGTACATGGTTCGATAACCTCTTCTCCTGGGTCCCCTCATGGCTTGGAACAACGATGAAATTTTTGATGCCAGCTGTGGTGTTCCTCCTATTGATTTTCTGCCTATGCCAGGTGGGTCTTCGAGTCTGTGCTAACGCAGTACCAAATGGTGCAATGATGATGGTGACAATGGGCAACTCACACGGTACAATAAAAACGGTGCAAGAAGCACAAGTACAAACAGGGGTAGACAACACAACAAGGTACCAACTGGTGCCCATGTACCATGACAAGGATATTGTAGATAAGCTTTGGCACACCACCATCAAAGAGCCCCGCATACTAGAATGGTACGAGGAAGTGTGGGTAGATTTGGAAGGAGATGGTGGGTGCATATATCTTACGTGTACTCCAGATGAATACGCCAGGAGAGGTGAGAGTTTAAGGGGGGTGTGCAGAGCATGGATGCCTATCAAAGGAACTCCTGCATGGGATGAGGCGGTGATGGACGAAGCAGAGTGTAGGAGGATAGAGGAGTTAAAGAATTCGTTAGTTTAGTAACGAAAGGGGGGAAATGTAGGGGAGGACTGGTCCAGGAGACCCCTCTCGTCTGCGTTTCTTCCCCAGGTGAGGGCTATGGCCCATTGGGCGTTCCCTCATGCCACCCGGGCCCAGGTGGTGGAGGGCTCACCCACTGGAGACATTGCCCACATGTATCGAATGCCCACATGTATTGATTACAACACAAATTTAGTTAGGCCCAAAAACCATTCTCTGCCCGGTAAAGATGATGTGAGCTCAGCGCACTGTAGCGCGGCCCCCACCCTTGGAGAACATCCCTGTTGCCGCAGCACCCTGGCAGATCCGCTGTGAGCACGTTCCCACGAACAAGACGGACATGAGCTAGCGCAATACGCTAACATTGTAACAGTTCACCTCCCGCAGTGTACCATCACTATCAGCATGACCTAGCCAGCAGGCCTGAACAGTGAAATGAACAGCAAAATGGTCCTCTGATGGCAGACAGTCTTTACATATATATGTATATATGAATGTCAAGTCCTCTTGCATTATTTCTTTCTTCCACAAAATATACACGCCTGTAGAATGTATTAGAATGAGAGAGTATGCTCCCATGATATAAGCTATAGCGAGCCCGCACCATTACAGGTGGATGCTAATGATAAAGGGACGCTCCAGGGATCTGTTCGTTGCGTGTATCACTGGGCAGCCTACCTCACATGGTTTCGCGCCATAACTAAAACTAATGCTGCTAGAGTACGCGAGAAAGCGGATGCAACTATACTATGAACTCATGTCAAGAATGCACAAGAGTGCACTTATCATGTGTGAATGTCTGAGCCCCTCATATGCTACCACCGTCACGTACAGGGGCGGATCGTTTTCTATGTACTCCACTGATCTAACCACTACCTCATTTACTGCAAACATATATGCATGTAACTAAAACACTGTAGCTGCTAGAATATAATGTACAAAAATGGTGCTCGGACTGGGTATAATGGAAACGCACCCAGCCAAGGTTAAATGCATGTTTTGAAGTGATTTTAAATGAGTATTATAGAAAGTATTCAAATGTTTGCGATGTCTTTACCTATATTTGGCAACACACGAGGGAGATACCTTTGTGAAAGCGTACAAGGTCTCGATGTATCCCCCTCCCTCCCTCAGAAGGCTGCCAAGACATGAGAACAGAGCCCCGCTCTGTGCTATCACGCCTCCCCCGACCTGACTGGAGCCGCTTCAAAGACTTGTAACCCCACTGCAGCACCCAAGGCCGCGGCCAGCCACCTGCATTATTTACAGCATAGCAGTAAACCTTAGTTTAAATTCAAGCGCCCCCCTTGTAAACCCCACAACCCACCGGACTGTCTCAGACTTATGGCCCTGTGCAATCAGGACACCCAACACTTTGACGACACACAGCGAAACATCTATAACCACTTCTAACAAGACAGAAAGACCTGTACCACCCGCCCCCAGTCCCCGAAGCTTAGCCCCTCGACCTACGGTCCCGGTCAACAGATCACAAGTAACCAGGCCTCGATATATTATCTCCAGACCCCTCACAAGGTGCATTCCTCCTGTGTTGCATTAACCTATTGAAAGATTTACTAAAGAAAATAGAACTGTAAATGACTGAATGACTGCGGGGTGCATGGCAGAGGGCAAGTAAGTCAGGAAAGGCATTCATCTCTGCCACAGGCCGCCTCAGCACACCAACACCGCCCGGATGAACTCAAGCCGACCTGCCAGGCCCAGCCCAACCCACGAGGGTGACCAGTGACGTCCTCCAGCCAAGACCAACCACACCGCAGCAGCACCTATAGTTAGTCGTCGCCATCCAATCCCAATGAACTTGTGCCCCCTATGGTATGTAGGTTTTGATGACGTTTTTTGTAAATATATACGCCTGTCTTTGCTATTGTCAGACAGAGCGCTCTCGGAGTTTGCAGAGTTCTTTGCATGCCCAATTCTGATTGATAAACTCCCATTTACGCTCACCCGCACTCTGTCTTGGCCTTATTCCCATTTTGGGAGAGTCCTTCATTGTCTCTCATTGCGGGGAGGATCGTGCTGTTTGGGGACGCTTGCTTTCACATTGAAACCAGGAAACAGCATCAACCACAGTGGCACCAGATCATGAAGATGCACCCTACTGGTAGGAGACATCCCTGTCCCCATGATGATAGAGACAGGGGCCACCGTGAACGTCATGCCCATCTCCAAGTTTGCCAAACTCGAACCTAAGCCGACGCTTCGACGGCACTCAGTTCTACTTTACGCCTACAGATGCAAAAAGCCCCTCGTAGTGTCAAGGTACTTCAAAACAACACTTTCGCATTGAGGCATCAGCTGCAGGACACGAATCGATCTTGTTGATGCCGGGATTGAGACGCTGCTCAGCTGTACCACTGCGGAATGCCTAGAAGTCATACAGTTCAACCTTGCCATCCAGCCCGAAAATATTGAACAGCTGCTCAAGAAACACAAGAAACTCTTCATCGGCATTGGATGCCTCAAAGGCCGATCAGTGAAACTCCACATCAACCAGACCATTGAACCCAGGGCAGTAAGACACAGGAGGGTACCGTTCCACATGAGAGCAGCTGTGGAAGTTGAGCTCAGCAAATTGGAAGACCTCAAAATCATTGAGAAGACCTCAGGAGCCACCCAGTGGGTCTCCCCCATGGTAGTTACAGCAAAACCCAAACAACCCAATGCGGTCCGCATATGCATTGACATGCGCCTCCCCAGTGCAGCAATAGGGCGAGAAAGACACATCATGCCAACAATAGAGAAACTGATCGTTGACCTACAGGCGCAACTGTCTTCAGCAAGCTTGACCTTCGGTCAGGCTACCACCAGATCTGCCTAGCCAAGGCATCTCGTTACATCACCACATTTTCATCACACTTGGGCCTTCGGCGCTACCGTCGCCTCAACTTCGGCATTTCCTCTGCAGCAGAAGTCTTTCAGAACTAGATTCGCAGAGTGCTCCAAGACCTGCCTGGAGTAACCAATGTCAGTGATGACATCCTGGTCTACGGAAAAACAGAAGCTGAGCACACCACACGGCTAGCAGCAACACTCCAGTGACTGGAGGAATCAGGGCTCACACTACACGAAGAAAAATTGCGAGTTTGCTAAGAAATCACTCAGCTTTTTCTGCTACACATTCAACGAGCAGGGTGTCTCCCCAGATCCCTGCAAGGTCAACGACATCAAAAGTGCACAAGCACCGTGCATGGCGTCAGAAGCTTCATAGGAACGGCCACTTACTGCGGCCGATTCATTCCCGATCTAGCCGCCACCGCAGCCCCTCTACGTGAACTCACAAAAGCGAAAGCTCTGTGGCAGTGGGGCACCGTTCAAGAACAAGCATTCCAGAAAATTAAGGACTCCCTCTCTAGCGATGCCACAATGGCATTCTTCGACATCAACCACACCACGGAACTGCTGGTCGACGCCAGCCCGGTAGGGCTAGGAGCTGTGCTGACGCAAAGGGACAAGGACGGCACAGTCTACACCATTGCATTCGCAAGCAGAGCACTCACACCGACAGAGAAAAACTACACCCACTTTGAAAAAGAGGCGCTAGTCATCATCTGGGGGTGCAAACACTTTCATGTGTATATCTTAGGACACCCAGCGAAAGTACTAACCGACCACAAGCCACTCATCCCCATCTTCGGGGGCTCGGCACCGCACCCCCCAGCAAGGATCGATCGCTGGTTACTACAAGTACAACAGTTCGACCTAGATGTCCAATACTGAGCGGGCGCTGACAACCCAGTGGACTACCTGTCCCGCCACCCACGCCCAGCCACTATGACTGAACAAGAGGCAGCAAAAGTCACAGAGGAGCACGTCTGCCAAATAATAGAATATGCCAGACCAAAAACCATGACACTGGAGGAGCTACAAACAGAAACAGACAAAGAGCCGTGCCTGCAATTAACAAAGGCTGCCATCCTATCAGGTGAATGGAAGACATTCCTGACAGCCGTCACTCGAAGGACGCCCCCTGCTCAAGAACTCATGCACACACATTTTGGAATATGCCATGAGTTGTCCTTGTCAGTGGACGGCCTAATACTAAAAGGGCACAGGATCGTACTGCCAACGTCCCTACATGAAAGAGCAATCCAACTAGCGCACGAAGGGCATCAAGGGATCGTAAAAACACAGGCATACCTCAAATCGCTCCTATGGCTACCCCAGATGCAACGAAAAGTAATGGAAAAACCTGCTCCAAATGCCTGTCTACACGCCGACCAGGGTCGCCAGAACCCATGGAATGCCCACCTGCAGAGCACCCGCAGGTGGGACTCCATCAGCATTGATTTTTGCATGATCGCCAACGAAACCTTCCTGCTAGTAGAGATTGATGAGCACACCAGGTACCCCAAGGTTGAACCTGTCCTCTCCACAGACGCCACGTCTGTCACCACAGCGCTAGAGAAAATGTTCACGACACACGGCATCCCGTTGGCAATCCGAAGTGACAACGGACCACCGTTCATGAGCAGGGGCTTCAAACGCTTCATGGACGACCTGGGGATACGCCACCATCATGTGACACCATACTGGCCACAAGCCAACGGAGATGCTGATAGATTCAATGCGTCCATCAAAAAGACTATAAGAATCGCCAAGGACAAAGGTCGCAGGTGGCTCCCAGAGCTCTACAGGTTCCTACGCACCTACCGGCTGACACTGCACTCCGCAACCCATGTCAGCCCAGCAGACATGATGTTCGGCTTCCCCATCCAAGGGAGCCTGCCCCTACACCACACCTGGAAACCGGCCCCAGTCGACCTAGAGAGCGTGGAAGCTAGGAGGCATAGGCACAACGCCAAAGAGGACCTGGTCAGACGGGCAACGCCCAAGGATCTCCAAATCGGAGACACAGTACTGGCAAAGACCAGGGCCCAGAAAGGGGAGATGTCACTCCCGTATGAGTTGGCACTGTGGATAGTCTCCCATCGGCAGCATGGCCTCGCGTCAGCCACCCGAGGGCACATGTTGGTGACCAGAAACGTCTCACACTTCCAGAAAGTCCCACTGACCCTATGGGAAGAGAAAAAGGGAGACAGCAGTCCTGTAGAGGACCAACCGCCACAAGCAGAGAACCTGAAAGAAAGACTTGCAGAAGATCCAACCCAAGGATCTCCAGACCGAACGGAAGAAGAGAGAATCAGTGACACACATCAACCCCCGCCCCCCCCACCGAGAACGACAAGAACATTATGCACTCCGAAAATGACCGGTGCCATCCACAAGGCTAAAAGGTTACGTCCTCAATGGCATCTACATGCGACAGAGAAGCTGAACCTGAAGCTAGCCCCGGCAGGCAAAATGAGACGTTGTTGCAGCTGCAGTCCTGTGAACATTGTTAACAGTTTACATGTTTGATTCTATGACAAGACAGGAGGCTCATATTATGCATTTCAATCTTTACTCTGAAACCACAGCAGCAAAGAAAATACTTTTACAAACAAAAAAGTTTCCACAACAGAACTAGATAGAGTTCAATGTCAATGTATGGGGAACTCCCCAAACCATCATGGAGGACAGGTCATGCCCTGCAGGGGACCAATGAGCATGGACCCTCTTCTATATATGTCCATTACTCTAACCCCAACCCCTCTTTCTTTGCTGCTGCAATCCACAGCTAAGTCAACTCCTCCTAGTTCTTTTCTTAGTGTGGAATTATGGAGTTTAGAGTGCTATTTATTTATGTTATTAATGTTATATTGATGAGTTTGGGGTTTTATTACACTGTACTGTGGAAATGGTCATGTATTTTTCATGTTCCGTTGGTAACTGGCTGAGTGCCGTGTTCGTGTGCGAACGCTGACCTGCAGGTCACATTCATGCTTTGTAATGCTCCGCTGGGAGCCTTCTGCTTCTGCAGTGTTTGTTTATATTTCTTCAGCCCTGAGAGGCGTTCTAATCAGGCTGCGGCTAAGTGTGAAATTCTTTCCCTCCAGGCAGTGTTATTTTTAGCAGCTGCCCCAGCCCCAGTGCCAGTGCACATTTCCCACAGGTGTTTTGGGAACGCTTGAAATTCTTTTCACTTGAGAGGAAGTTTTGTTTTTCTACAAGTTCATTGTGTAAGCGGCAGTAGGAACCTGCGCACATTTTTTCCATGACTGTAAAGGCTGCAGCTTCTTTTACTCATTAACTTCCCGCACGTCGTGTGTGTGTGTGTTTTTATGTTTACATGCGCATTGTCATTAGTTGCATACAGGCTAGGCCTGTCCTGGGGATCCGGCTGGGGGGGGGGGCAGTTTGCTAGGCCCTCCTTTGATGGGAGTAACTTCCATGAGCATTCCTGAAAAGGGCAGCTGTGTCCTCTTTTTAGAGTGAAACGCTTGTATTTCTACTTTTAATTTATATAGATCTATGGTGGTGAGGGATGTTTCAGCCCACAAGAGGCATAGCTCAAGGAGAGGTTTGCAGGTTTACCAGGCCGAGGGGCCTCGGTTCGCTGCCCGCCTTTGGCGGTATACACATGTGGATGCGAATGTGTATTTATATATATGTATTCACATTACTGTTTACATTTATATATATATATATATATTTTTAAAATTGATATTTTATTTTGTGTTTAAATTGATATTTTCAGTATATATTAACACCAGTTCGCCTACTGAAGGGCGCTTTGCCTTCTTGGTAAGTGCTATAACCTGTTTAGCTTCAGGTTCTGCCTGAATTCTATGGGGAGGTTACCCCTCGTACACTGCTGGTTTCCACACCCTGCGGGGGTGACCAGTTTCAGGTACTCTGGAGGTGCTCTGGAAAGGTACCGTCACCTGCTCGGTGGCAGGATTGGCTTGTGTTTCTGCAAGGTGATCCCTCGTATACTGATGGTTCCACACCCTGCTAGGGTGAGCAGTTGAGGTACACTTCATCAGTTTATTCCTCACTTAAAGTTGGCAACTTTGTCGGTGTGCTGCATATGGCGTTGGTGATTACCTTAACAGTTTGTGTGCCATAACCTGTTTGGTTTCAGGTTTCTACCTCAGTTCTAATGCAAGGTTACCCCTGGTGTACTGCTGGTTATCACGCCCTGCTCGGGCAAACAGTTGAAGGCACAATTGCTCAGGGTATTCCTCCCTTAAGGTTAGCAGTCTGTTTAGATGCTGCATATGGCAGATGTCATTATTTCTGTAAGCACACCGTAGCCTGCTTGGTTTCAGGCTTTGCCTGGATTCTGCGGCGAGGGACCCCCTCGTGTACTGCTGGTTGCCACACCCTGCTAGGGTGAGCAGTTAAGGTGCACTTGCCCAGTGCTCTCTTTTGCTAAACATTATGTTTAAGTGATGAATGGAACACATTGGCGTGTTCAGAATTGTCAGTGGCCCGGATAGCTCGGTAAGCAGCAGCTTATAGAAGGGCCGGGGGTTTGGACCCCTGTGAGGGCGTAACCCCTCTTCTTTGGATATTTTATATGTCTATTTTATATAATTTATTAAGTACTTTAAAGAAAAGAGTGTGTGGAGGTTGTGGTAAAACAGACCCATGTGGGGGGTTGTACCTTCCTCTATAGACACTGGTGTTAACCTTCGTCTTTTAGTTAAACTTCTGTCGCCCTTTACCGTAGTTAGTTTCAGGACAACTCAGTCCTTCCTTAGGTCTTGCTTTCCCCGATATCAATTGCTCCACCAAACACCTGTGCTGATTAAGCTGCTGTATTTTCTCCCATCATGAGGAAGAAACAGATGATGCGTTATGCCTCTGTTGAGGTCTGCAGGGCTGGAGGCTCTCTATAGTGGGGACGGGGTTTCCCTTACTATTTGTCCCATTGGACATTCTTTTTACTATTGAACTGTTGGTGGAGACAGGGTCAGCTCGAGGGTAACTGTTCAGTTTTGTTGCATGGCAAATTGAGCAACCGTGTTCTACTTGGAGAAAGTGTTTGGGAAACACTTGATGATATCAGATATACGAGTTGCCAATCAATAACTTTAGGGCACTTGCCCCATGGGTTTTCCTCCCAAATCTTGGCCTGTGGTTCAACTAACCGTCTAACAGTGTGTTACACATTCTCCTCTGCTCGAGGAGTTCAGGCAGGCTTCTGTACCCTCAAGAGCGTTGCTTAATCTCTTTTGTTGTGTATATATATATATAGACATATACATTTTCTACAGTGCACCGATTAGGGTGCTGGTTTTTTCTCATCCGTGCTGACCCTACTGATACAGGTTCCTAATTTTGGAGAGGTCTAAATAAGTATTTTATCCTGCTGAGATCGATAAGTGAACACTTCACGTCACACACCGTTCGTAATAGTGATATGCACCACTCATATACCTGAGGGTTCGTAGTACTGTATAAGTACTGTTTGCTATGGACAATGTGCTTCATTTTTTCTTTTTTCCCTGATTCCCTTAGTGGCCAGTCAGCCTCACACGAATACAGAGACTCAGATCTCGGGTTTGAGGGGACAGTGGTCCCAGATTTCTTTCACAACCTGTATTTACGAGGCATTGATCATTTTTCCCTGAGATCTTTCCCCCTCATTCCCATGCTCGTCATCCTTGGGGGATATTGTATCATGATATACACCACGTGGAGTATCGCCCGTTGGTTTTTCTGGTTTTCTTTTACAGGAGTTCAGACTCAGGGCCAGTGCAGACTCGCACTAAGCATTTCCCTCCCGTCAGTTACTTTCCTTTGCGCTAATTCCTGGTATTTCAACAGGTTAAGCGGAGCCTGTCCACGGTCAGGGGGTAGAGTGTATTTATTTCTCTTAAGGGTGTTAAAAGCGGGGTTGTAATGTGGTCCTCAGGGTAGCCTTCTTCTGGGTTGCAAGGTTTTTTTTTCCCTTGGTTAAGTGGGGGAGGGTTCTCCTCATTTGTGAAGGCTCAATATTCCCCTTGGTGAGATAGAGGGGTCTGGGAGTGATACTAATCTCCCTTCCAAGTTATTATGACCCTCTGTCACAATGTGTTCCAGCGTCTCTACATTAACTATCAGAAGGTGTCTGCCAGTACGATTCCCAGAGGGCTGGGATATATATATTCAGTTAATGATTTGATTCTCCTAGTCACCTGCATGGCAGGTGGACCTTTGGGTTTTCACAAGAGTTTGTTTTTACAATAAGGTGCCAGCTCAGGGTGCTGTGAGCTTCAAGGCTCTCCAAATTGACTGAAATAGAGGTTAGACATCTTCTGGTGTGCAGCTTCAGTTTAACTATTTAGTGATCACTTCTTTGCAGTTTAGAGTCTTGCTAAGACTTGGAATTGGATGTCACTATGATGGTGGCGATTGGATGTAAGATACATTCTTTCTCCTTGCCAGGTTTGGCCTCTTAAGGATCAGGTTTGTAAATATCTGCTTCTTGTCATGGTAGCAGAGTTCTTCTTCAAGTGTTCGGAAGGTCTGACGGTCTCCGGTTGGCGGTTTGACAGGTTTAGCTTCTCAGGTGGGGCCCCTCTCTTCCATTCTGCTTCGGCCTCCAGAGGACATCCCTCCTTAGTATACACATATGTCTGAAGACAATTGTGGGTTAAGTTTATGGCTTTTCAGCTCTGCTCAGGATGGGTTGTCCTGTTACAAATTTATAAAATGATTTTTACTCCCATTTTACCTTTTTTGAAGATTTGTCTTTCCCTCTTGGTTCCCCAGTGTAGTTATGTGACATGCCCTGATCCTAATGCAATATCTTCCTTTAATGCATGGGATGGAACCTAAAAGACTTTCCCCTTTGGGGTACTTTTTCTTTATCTCCAGGTGAGCTCTGTGCTTATTTTCATTGGTTTGCTTTCTAGGATCCCAAAGATGATATTAATTTAAATGTTTTAAATGTTTGATTGGACAACAGAGGTGTTTTTTACAGAGGAGTTTTTGTCCTAACCTATTAGTATAGGAAAACTTTGTTTAAGGGTTTTTTCCCCTCTTAACCAGTTGGTTTTGGCGGCCTGTAAGGAACACTGGAATTGGCACAATTTCCTGTTTTCTTGCTTTTGACGATGCCTTATAAGACAGTTTTCGGGCAAACTAGTCTTGGTCATTTCTCTTGCGGTCAGCTGATTGATTTAATGAAAGCATAAAAATGTTTTTTCCTTTCCTATTATTTTATTATATTTTATTATATTGGCTCTATTGTATGGATCATGTTGTACTAATAAGATGCAAGGGCTTTGAACTTGCATAATATGAGCCTCCTGTCTTGTCATAGAATAGCTAATCCCCCACACTAACGTGAGATGGGGGTTTAGATTCTATTAAAGACAAGGAGGCGATTATTATCCCACCCACCCACCCTGGATATGATATGATATGACAATTGTGACACGCATGTACACAGGTGGTTCAAGAAAGAACATTCTTTGGTTTGTTGTTTTTCCCAACCACCCACCCTTCTTGTTTGTTGTTCTTACAGCCACGAGTTGAGGTTCTCATCAGGAGTGTGGCTCGCAGTTACAAGTTGTGGAGTGCGTGATTTTGGATGAGAAGTCCTATCCAGAAGAACTTCGGCATAGATTCAGGCTGCGGGAAGGTGGAGATCTCCAGTTTCGATGGATTCTTTCTCCGCGCTACGCAGTTCAACCGTTTCATTGGACTTCTGGTGAAAGACAGCTGCAGAAAGAGGGGTTGGGGTAAGAGTAATGGACATATATAGAAGAGGGTCCCTGCTCATTGGTCCCCTGCAGGGCATGACCTGTCCTCCATGATGGTTTGGGGAGTTCCCCATACATTGACATTGAACTCTACCTAGTTCTGTTGTGGAAACTTTTTTGTTTGTAAAAGTATTTTCTTTGCTGCGGTGGTTTCAGAGTAAAGATTGAAATGCATAATAATCGCCTCCTTGTCTTTAATAGAATCTAAACCCCCATCTCACGTTAGTGTGGGGGATTAGCTATTGTTTATCTAAAAAGTTGATGAGGGATGTGATGTCCACGTGATCGCGATCACGTGGACGGGGGAAATAGAGATGCGCGAGCAGTTCCCGCTCCTGTTACCAACCAAGATGTGTCCGTGCCTTTGTACGCGCACCCTGCCCTGCCCAGGCACACTCTGCACACTCCACAACCATAAACACAAGACTACGCTCCATTCATTAATTGTAAGAACACTATAGGGTCCGTATAATCCGTTTTTAGAATGATGTTCATCCACAGCTAAATGTAGTAAATATTATTCTGTAAAATGCCTTCTTTATGCATTAATTGCCTCTTTAACTGCGGCGCCAATCCCCACCAGGCTTCCCTTTCCAGCGAGCATCACCCTCTCACCCGAGCAGCGAGGGTGAAGATCGCTGCCTCTCTTTACTTAAAGAGATGTCTGGCAGAGGGGGTCCGCGGTTCAGTTAAGGAAGGGCAGAATTGGCGGTTACAAGCTAAGGACTCTTTCCCTAAAGCCTGCAGCTCAGGCGCATGCGGCGCGAGGCATTGAGACATTGGCAAACATGTCTGCCCAGCTGCAGCTGCCAGGGAACTTTTAGGGAGCCCTTGAAGCGCCTTGGTTCAGAAACACTTTTGGAAGACTGCCGGGGCCCTGCCCCCCACGCAGTGTATGCTATGGTTTAGACTACAGTCAAGTAGAAACTCTGTAAGGGGTAGCATAGCACTGCTGAATAGACACTCTGCACTCAGAGGCCACACTTGACTTAACATTTACAAAACTTAAATAAAGATGTGTTGTTGCAATTCCTCTATTAACCACAAGATGTCACTTTAGCGCTCAAAAGTCACTAAGAGTTAAGTTGGACAGAAAAAGTAGGAGTAAGCTCGTTCCACCAAACAGCGGGGAAGTGCGTAGATGATTAGCACGTTCGCACTGTTCTAATGCATTTACGAGTCACTTGCAGTGATGGCAGCGGAACTGAGTTTTGAAGCTACAAAAAATATCGACTCTGGTGGGACTCGAACCCACAACCTTTGAATTGCTTCACAGCTTTCTTAGAAGTCCAACGCGCTATCCATTGCGCCACAGAGCCCGCTGGTGAATGTTTTCGTTTCTCTATTGAGCAACCTAATTTTGGAATTTAATTTACTCAATTTTATAATTATGTGCAAGTAAAGATACGCTTGAGGTGTGATCCCCAAGAGGTCGCTTGTCCATTTCCTGCTACCAGTTTTGAACTTTATTACAGAATCGGAGACCCTCTGCGTCCACCGAAAGCCCTGTTCACGCACCTTGGAAACTCAACAGGTTCAGAGCTCTGCACAGGAGCAGTCTGAGCACTGATGCCATGTCTCTGCTGGCTCCATGGAGATCGATTTGCACTGAAGCAGACAAATTTCCATCAAGCACCTCTGTTGACTTTCTATAAAATGTACCCACACCTAAAAGAAGGTATTTAGGCGATTATGCGATTGCATACATTCGATAAGTTTACAAATGTCAGAAGTGGTTTCATGGTCACCCTGGATAAATGCATTTTTCTGTTTGTTGTAAGTGGAAAAAGGACAGAGCCCCTTTAAGAAGGAAGCCCAGGACTATGGGAGGGGGCGGGAGGCAGGAGGAAGGGGAGGAGCAAGGGAAGGGAAACGGCAGTAAGAGCATGGAGGAATAAAGGGACGGTTGGAGAGGCAATGCTCCTGTGTCTGTCATTCGGCGTGCGTGTGAATGGCCCACCTCAGCAGTATAACAACTGGCGACGAAGGGAAACGTCCCACGCCGTGGAGGAAATGGTACAGGTGACACCCCATGCAGGAGGTAGAAGGGCCTGGGTGCCCAGCAGCAGTACGGGCCTGTGCGCCCAGCAATAATGGAGGGCCCGTGCGCCCAGCAGAACAGGAAGACGGAGGGCCCGGGAGCCCTGCAACGGAGGAGTACGGGTGCAGGACCTGCATACCCACCAGCATCCGGGGGCCCGTGTGCCCGCAGTGACCGAGGGCCGGCGCGCCCGCAGTAACGGAGGGCCTGTGCGCCCGTAGTGTGGAAGGGCCCGTGAGCCCAGCGATGAAAGTGGGCCCGTGAGCCCAGCAGTGAAAGCGGGCCCGTGAGCCCAGCAGTGACAGCAGGCCCGTGAGCCCAGCAGTGAAAGCAGGCCCGTGAGCCCAGCAGTGAAAGCGGGCCTGTGAGCCCAGCAGTGTGGAAGGGCCCGTGAGCCCAGCAGTGGAGGAGGGCCCGTGAGCCCAGCAGTGGAAGAGCCCGTGGCCGTGAGCCCAGCAGTGGGGAAGGGCCCATGCGCCCAGCAGTGGTGGAGGGCCCGTGTGCCCAGCAGCAGTAGTGGAGGGCCCGGGTGCCCAGCAGCAACAGGGGCCCGTGTGCCCAGCTGTGTCCGGGGGCCCGAGAGCCCGCAGTGAAGACAGACGGGCCTGCGAGCCCAGCAACCAATGGTGGCCGCGTGTGCCCGGCAGCTGCCGAGAGCCGTGCGCCTGCAGTGAGGAGGGGCCCGTGTGCCCAGCAGCTTGAAGGGCCCGTGTGCCCCGCAGCCCAACAGCGGCCTGTGCGCCCTGTCGGAGGGCCTGTGAGCCCAGAAGTGACCGAGGAAGGCCTGCGTGCCCGTCGCTGATCTGAGGCCCAGTGTGCCTCGAGAAGCTGAGGCCCGAGCGCCTTTAGAAGGTGAGGCCCGTGCGCCTCGAGAGGAAGAGGCCCGTGTGCCTGGGAGGACGAAGAGGGCCCGTGCGCCCGTCATCGACCGGAGGCCCGTGTGCCGTGAAGGTGAAGCCCGTGCGCCTCGAGACGGAGAGGCCCGTGTGCCTGGAAAGCGAGGAGAAAGCGCCGGAGGATCCAGGCGGGCCCGTGCGCCCAGGAGAGAAGAGCCAACACCGTGACGCGAGAAGACCCGCTGGCCCGCGGCAACCACACAGCAAGTAAGGTGTCGGGGAAAGGGAACCTCGCGTCTCCACATGTGACATTCAAACACGTACGGGAAAACCACATTCCGACCAAAAGGGAATCCCCGTGTCTCCCGCACGTGACACATAAAATAATACGGGGAAACTACAATACGGAAAAGGGGAATCCCCGTGTCTCCCCACGTGACATCCCAAGGGACAATTAAGTAAGAAAGATACGAATCCCCGTGTTTCCCCACGTGACACCCAGGGGGATAAGAAGCTAAGAACGCTACGGCAGAAGGGAATCCCTGTGTCTCCCCGTGTGACACTAAAGCAATTGTGCGACAGAGACCGCCACAGCAGAGAGGGGAACCCTGTGTCTCCCATGAGTGACACCTACAGACGACAGAGATAAACCAAAACAAAGAAGGGACTCCCAAAGCCAAAGAAGGAGGGAAACCCCATGTCTCCCCAAGTGACATTCAAAAAAATAAAGGAGTGAGCCACGCTACGAGGGAGAAGGAAACCCCGTGTCTCCCCACACGTAACATTTAAAGAGACCATACAGTTAAACCAAACCACAACAAAAGAAAGAAAGCCTGCGCTTCCCACGTGAGACCCACACAGGAACCCATAGCACCAAGAGTCAACTGTGACCAACGCCCACGTGCCACCCGACTAACGAAAGCAGACCAAGCGACACCATCATGTCGGCCCCGGATGCAGCGGACCCCAATGCCCAACCACCAGTACCAGGAGCACCGTCCTCTCATGCAAGCCTAATGAGGAGGCCTGCCCCATTCACATTAAACCCATGTCACGACCAGGGCCAACGATGGGAAGAGTGGATGGAAGAATTTGAGGACTTCGTAGGTGCAATTGGGAACAAAGACCCGCCAAACAAACTTAGCATATTTAGGAACCTGGTAGGAAAAGAGGTAAAGGACATCATCAAGACAATCCCAGCCACAGACAAAACCACGTACCAACGTCTCCTCGGTGCACTAAACGACAAACTCATAACAGGATCCAACAAAGACTACGAACGCCTTGCATTCAACCAACACAGGCAGCGTCCACACGAATCGATTGGGGAGTTCGTCATACGTCTCCAGCAGAAGATAGGAGACTGCGACTTCGCCAACTTCAATGATGAAGAAGCTATAAGACTAAGGATCATAGAAGGGTGCACCTCGTCAACGCTCAGGAAACACCTTCTCATAAAGCCCCTACCCCTAGCGAAAATACTGAATATGGCAAAAACATACGAGAGAGTTGAGGTACAGGCAGACACCATTGAAAGGAAAGTAGAACACGACGCCATCGCAGCCCTCACGGAAGAGCGACCGCAATACTCTGAGCCCACTCGACCCTGGACAAGGAGGAAACCGAGAAGACACTGGCCAGAAAGCCCAGACACAGAACAATACCACGGGCGAGGGTGGAAACACACCCACAGACAACCATACCCAGCCTTTGGAGGAACATGCTGGCGCTGTGGCCAGGAAGGCCACCTTCAGAGAATGTGCAGGGCAAGACCACCCACAAGCTCGACATGCCAACCCACACCCCAGGCAAGAGACCCGAGTGCACCTAGAGCACGGTTAGACATCAGGAAAGACATCAAGGCCGTGAACACCAGCCCACCCAGAAGTCTCAGGAATGCACACCCCCTCGACCCTTACGGACCAGCACTTAGCGCACGAACCCCACCCGTTCTGCCAGAGGACTATGAGCTTCGCAACTGCCCAGTGCCCTTGGAAATATCGTACGAGGGGGGGGGAAATAGAAGTCACAGAAAACTGCACTACAAGACAACCGTACCAGACAAGAGTGGAAGAATACCCCCTAGACAAACCCCAAGACCATGCCGCCCAATGGAGGACAGCACAGACAGAACAGACCAAAGGACAGTCACGACGTGACCCAAACCAAGGAGACCGCAGAGTGCTGGACACCATCCGCATGATACCGAGTCCCGCCAGAGGACACAGCCGTCTCAGTCACCGTACAGCACTACAGCACGCACTCATCAACGTCCACTACAGGTCATTCAAAGTAACCCACAAGAAGGACTACGTGCCCAAAGAGCAGGTGACAACTATGACAGAGAACTACGGCAAAATGACGCCAAAGGACTCCCTCCTCCACGAGCTATACTTTGAAGAGCAGGAACCAATGAAAGGAGAAGAGATCGAGAGAAAGGAAGAGGAGAGAGCAAAGACTTATGAAACACTGCAACAAGAGAGCGGGGAAGAGACCCACGAGCAACCAAGCAGGCCCCACTGAGCCACAAAGAGGCCCCAACGTCTCATCGAACAAATGTGACCCGGGAAGTCTCATGTTAAGCAAGGGGGAGGTGTTGTAAGTGGAAAAAGGACAGAGCCCCTTTAAGAAGGAAGCCCAGGACTATGGGAGGGAGCGGGAGGCAGGAGGAAGGGGAGGAGCAAGGGAAGGGAAACGGCAGTAAGAGCATGGAGGAATAAAGGGAAGGTTGGAGAGGCAGTGGCTCCTGTGTCTGTCATTCGGCGTGCGTGTGAATGGCCCACCTCAGCAGTATAACACTGTTAGATTTGTAAGATTTTGATATTTGATGCTGAAATAAAAACCTCTATGTGGGTATAACTTATATAAAAAGCATCCAAATAATAAAACTGATACCTAATCTGGTGCACAACACATTGTGAACAGCGGCATCTGCCACATTCCACTACACAAAGGCCTGGGGTTCGTGCATCTGAGCAGTAACTACCACCTACCAGACAGCTAGGTCTGCTCACTGATCAGCAGCAGCAAAGCACCTTATATCAGACACATGCCTGGGCATTGAGCACACCAGAAGCTAGCACATTCTACTTCACAAGCAGCTTTGTGCACACCGGCAGCTACCAGCATCTCTCAGACACAGGCATGGCGGCCCTTTGTACCACAGTACTATCGGTTTTTGGCAGACACAATTTGAGCCTTGTGCACAACAGCAAGTGATCCCTTTTACCATACAAAACTCGGCCTTGTGTGTCATCAAATCCAGAATGTTCAACCAGATACAGGACACGCCTTGTGAAGCACAGCAGCTGACACCTTTGCCAGGTAAAGCTTCACTCCTCAACATCACAAAACCTGACACCTTCTGTTGGACACAGCCGAGCATTGTGCACCACAGCATCCAATACATTTGGTTGGACGCAGGCTGCTCCTTGGGTATCAGAGAACATTCCCCTGTGTAGAAATCACAGGCTCCTGGCTCACAATTGAATGCACCACTTAACACCGTCACCAAATCACAGGCAGAACCCAGTGACATGCAGCATTCTACCCTTTCCGCAACACAGAGGCTGTTCTTTTCACACCACCCATCAGCTGACAAAATAGAGTCTTTCGTACCAGTGAAATCCAGCACACTATGTGTCACACTCTTCCATGCACTGCAGAGGACATAGGCTGTGACTTGTCCAGTGCTGCATCTTCTTTCAAATACAGGTAAGTATCGAATCGGGGCTAGCCCTTTTGGAATGCAGCACCCAACTAATTATTTCTAACAGTGGCTGGGAATTGTGAGCCACTCTGCCTTCTCGCAAATAGACTCTGGATCTTGCACAAAAGCCTTGTGCAATGCTGCAACCACCACCTTCCAGTGGATCCTGTCTGGGCCTCATGCATTGCACCTCCTGGTCCCTTCTCTCCAATACAGGCAGGGCATTAGGCATTGCTGCACCTCCTTCCAACACACGAGGAAGTGGGGGAAAAGAGTATTTATATGGTCCACACTTCCTGATTTTAGCAACCAGCCCGCCCACGAATTCCACCGATTGGCCCATACGCAACTTAAAGCAACCAATCCGTAGCCGTGAGGCGTGAGCCGGCATCCGGAACGAAGGCAAGGAATAACAAAGGCTACTTCCTGCCTTAGCCTGTCCATGCCTGATCTTGCCTCTTGCCAGAATCCCTGCATCGCCGGACTTGAACTCAAGCCAGAAACCTAAGGTACTGTCTGACTACACGCCGTACTACTACTTCATAATACAGCCACTCTCAGTGACCTTATTTCCCGGCTGCTATTCAAGCATATGGACTATCAATAATATATACCGCCACATGTCACTATGCCTCTGACTGCTAGATTGCATACTGCACCCCCTCTCTGATTATTCACGCAATGAGCAACCTGCACGAATATCTGTTCTACGCTTAATTTCTCCCACCTGCTCTATGCCTCGCCTACTAACACACTGCCCTTCAGTAGTAACTCAGGTGCCTATGGCCGCAATTGTTTGGATGTACTCAGCAAAATGCACACGCCTAACTCCTGTTTGATTGTCGAATATCGTACTATGGTTTCTCCTAAGAGAGAAGAGGTCTTAAACTCGACCCTGCTTATGCAAGCCTGCTAATTGAAATTGCTGTCCGTACTGTGACATCTGAAATTATTTATAGCCAGATAGCTGCACCTAGTTTTGTTACATTCTGTCAGATGCTACTGCATTCAGCCGCTAATAGCATAATTATAGCATATCTGCACTTGGACTTACGAAATTACCCCTAGCCCATTAACTGCACCCAACCTACCTATGTCCTGCTATCTGAAACTGCACCAAGCCTGATAGTCGCATTTAGCCTGCCTGTACTTAGCCATTTTAAATTGTATTCCAACAACTGAAATTGCATCTAGCCTGATAGTCGCATTTAGCCTGCATGTACTTAGCCATTTTAAATTGTATTCCAACAACTGAAATTGCACCTAGCCTGATAGTCGCATTTAGCCTGCATGTACTTAACCATTTTAAATTGTATTCCAACAACTGAAATTGCACCTAGCCTGATAGTCGCATTTAGCCTGCATGTACTTAGCCATTTTAAATTGTATTCCAACAACTGAAATTGCATCTAGCCTGATAGTCGCATTTAGCCTGCATGTACTTAGCCATTTTAAATTGTATTCCAACAACTGAAATTGCACCTAGCCTGATAGTCGCATTTAGCCTGCATGTACTTAACCATTTTAAATTGTATTCCAACAACTGAAATTGCACCTAGCCTGATAGTCGCATTTAGCCTGCATGTACTTAGCCATTTTAAATTGTATTCCAACAACTGAAATTGCACCTAGCCTGATAGTCGCATTTAGCCTGCATGTACTTAACCATTTTAAATTGTATTCCAACAACTGAAATTGCACCTAGCCTGATAGTCGCATTTAGCCTGCATGTACTTAGCCATTTTAAATTGTATTCCAACAACTGAAATTGCACCTAGCCCGCCCCTACTCAACCACTTAGCATGTACACCCTGGGTCTCGCTTACAGGTCACCTTGGCCACCACTGTATATTACCTTCTCCATCAAATTAGGAGTACAAACACTTAGCCTGACCACCAAAGCTAACACTCTGAGTCCCTGCGCCACGTCCCATCCCACCCATCTCACCTACCCCATCATGCTCGTCACACAACATCCTAATACAGGACTTAAAATAAACCAATATCAAGATAATACCACTATGCAAAGGCCATGTAATACTGTAGACAGAAACCTAAGATTACGCGCTCGCCTGTCCAAACTGGATGAGCCACCAGCTAAGAAAGTTGAACTACTAAATCTCCAAAAAAAACAGTCACCCCTGAAGGTTACTGCAGAACCCACCAGGAAACATTCCAATCCCAATAGACCTATACTAAACGGCACCAAACAGACCACTAAAAATAGTCATAATACTACCTGCCCTAATTTAGAAAGCCACAAACCTTATCACAAAGGAGCGCTCATAAACGCCAGGTCTCTAGTCGCACACACAACAGAGATATCAGATATTATTATTACAGACAACCTAGACTTCCTGGCCATCTCAGAATCCTGGCTACATGATGCGGCAGGCCCTGCCCTATCATTAGCAGTCCTGGACAACTATACAATTCTATGAGCGGACAGACATATCTCCCGAGGTGGAGGCCTAGCAATCATAGCTAAGATCAGCCTAGATATGAGAATTGTCACAACCACCGCTCTGAAATCCTGTGAATGCCTCACGGTCAAAATAACCATCGCTAACTCCCAAACTCTAAACATCGTCCTTATCTACAGACAATCAGGTCCTATTGGAACCTTCGCTGAGGACATCTCGACATTCCTGTCCAATAACCTAAAAAATACATCCCAAACAATAGTGCTAGCGGACTTCAATCTAGGCTATAATGACACTAAGGATATCCAATCTCCAGCGATTGCCCTGACCCTGAAAGAGCTGGGATTCTCCCAGAAAGTTAAATTACCCACGCACAATAAAGGTTGTATCCTTGATTGGATAGCAGAACATAACTGCGAAGTAAATATCACGGATTCCATACCTCAGATCTGGACTGACCACTACCTGCTATTATTCACAGTGACGACCAACCTTGGCACTGCACAGTCTTCACCTGCCCCACCCTTGCCTACGAGGAACAAAAAACTCATGACAGCGGAAAATCTGATGCCCATCCTAATACCTAAATTGAACTCACTACCAGACATTATGGACCCTAATGTGTTAGTTGAACAGTATAATGAAGCTATGAACTCAGCCCTCGACCACATAGCTCCGTTCAAACTAAGAAAAAGCAAACCGAAAAAAACACCTTAACTCATGGTTCACGCCTCATCTAAAAAATCTCAGGATGACCAAAAGAAAACTTGAAACCAGTTGGAGACTCTCCCCATCAGTCGAAAATAAACTCAAACTCTCCAAAGCCTCCTCCCAATACAAGAAAGAAATTCTATTAGCCAAACAGGAAACGCATAATACTAGAATATCTAAATCGAAATCTAGTGTCAGAGAACTGTTCAGCATTCTGAAAGAATTGGAAACTCCCGTTGTACCTCAAGAAAACTGCACCAAGGACAAAAAATGGTGCTCTATCATACAGCTTGCCTTAACAAATAAAGTAGCTAATTTACAAACCAGAATTGCTCTCAAGAAGGCATCCCTAACGCCTCACATCCCTCAGAGCTTAGCGCCACCACCACAGCCTAATCAAGAAGCCCGATTCTGCTTTTCTAAGGTATCGACCACTGAGGTAGAAAAGGTCATCCTGGGACTTAAACCGTCCAACTGCAAAGGCGACCAATGCCCAGCACAACTTATCAAGGATGCTGCGAGAGACCTACCGCCATTTATAACCAAACTTATCAACTCCTCCTTTACCACAGGCACAGTACCGAATAACCTAAAAGAGTCCTGGGTACTGCCACTATTAAAGAAACAACACCTCGACCCTGCCATTCCCACAAACTTCAGGCACATCACAACTGTGCCCTTTCATCTAAAAATTCTAGACAAAGTGGCTTACATGCACATACAAAACTTCCTAGAACCCAACCACCGACTCGGAACCCGCCAATCAGGATTCCGCCCGCAACATGGGACTGAGACAGCTCTAATAGATCTTAAGGCCCAAATAGACGAATGCAGAGATAATGGCCAAGCAGCCCTTCTCCTCCTTTAGGACCTATCAGCGGCATTCGACTTAGTTGACCACACAGTCCTATGTAGCCACCTTGACTCTGCAGCCCATTTCTCAAAAGAGGCGATAATATGATCAAGTAATTTCTGAGTAACCGGACCATGAGAGTCTTCGCTCCATCAGCCTCAGCAGACCCGATCCCTATAACATGCGGTGTACCACAAGGATCTTGTGTGTCACCCACCCTCTACAATGTTTTCACGAAGCACCTCTTTGATGAAATGGATCATCTGGGTATCGCCTACACCAACTACGCAGACGATACCCAGATCCTCCTCCCGCTCTCAGGAGTTTACGCCAGGGATCTGGCCCTAGTGAACAGAATCTATAGCATCGTTCAGGCATGGGTGGCCACACACGGCCTATGCCTGAACGAAGATAAAACCAAGCTTATCATCCTAGGCACCCCAACCTATATATCCAAACTCAGCCCTGATTATGCCAACTTCATTATTGATGGGAACAACATAAAAGTAGCTAACAAAGTGAAAACCCTAGGATTCTACCTAGACGCCACCATGAACTTTACCAAACAAGTTAACTCACTAGCCTCTGCTACAGCATACACATGCAAACTTATCAGAGCTAGTAAACAATTCCTCTCCACAGACAGCTGCATTACACTTGCCAGAGCCCGTATACTATCCAAATTGGATTATTGTAACGGTCTCTACATTGGGGCTAATGAACAGACCATCCACAAAATTCAAGTCCTCCAGAACAATGCCTTGAGAGCAGCACTCAAGATTAACAGAAATGAGCATATATCCGCTATAAGAAGAGAACACAAATGGCTTTCCACCTCTGATAAAATTCAACTCAAGATCGTCTCCCTCACCCACAAATGCCTCAATAATAAAGCACCACCCTACCTCATGGACAGAGTATGCAAAAGAACCTCTTCCAGACCAACAAGATCAGCTAACGCAAACTGCCTCCAAGTTCCGCGCTTCAAACTCTCCACTATAGGAGGACATAGCTTCCCAGTCAAGGCTGCGCAGCTATGGAACTCCCTCCCCCATGACTTCAGAGAACCTCAGCCCTTCGCCAATTTCAGACAGAACCTAACTAGGTCGCTGAGAGCCAATGACATCTAATGACTCTAACCTGCATGACCCTTTAAATTCTCCTCCCTTGACTCCCACTCCCTGTTCCTGGAGCCTACTTACCATGAGATTGAAGCTCCGTGCGCAGCACATCACTCTGAAATTGGTGACCTGATATGTCACACTGTACATAACTGTATATCACTACCTTATGACTATGTAGAAAACATGTACCCGGTTACCCTTTGTTCCTTGACCCTGACCTTACCTTGTACATACCTGCCTATATTGTAACATTGTTGATGTCTGTATTTTGTTCCTACTTTTCATGTACTTGTAACTAAGTTGAGCATATCCTTGTCTGTTTGCGCCCTGATTCCCTAGGATATGGCGCGCCATATAAATAATAAACTAAACTAAACTAAACTATACTGCTCAGCCAAACTAGCAGCCTGACTTAGGTAAACCTATACACAATATACATCAGGTTTGGTGAACTGTGTGTTAACGCAGGTGAGACATCCACCTCCCTCTGCAACAGGCCTCAGTGAAAAGTTGTAACAACCCTAAATGGTATTAGAAAACTAAACAGCAGGCTTACCACTGTACCATGCAAAATCGGCAAAATATTAACATATACATTTTATTTTTGCAGTTAACAATAATTAAAAGTCACTGATTAACACGACAGATCACCTTCAAAGGCAATTACAATTCATCGACACAATGCGATAAAAATTGCAAAAACAAAAACAATGCAAAAGAAAGTACACAGGGAAAGAAAGTGTAAATAAATTGCAGCAACTCAGGTTTCAAAACAAAGATGGATGAAAAAATCACTATCAAGAGTCAAACTAAAATAAATAAAGTTGACCAATTTCAAACTATACAATGCTCAATTAAACACTAAATCTCACACTCCTTCATTCCCATTCAACCCAACATGTTTAATTCCTCACTCATTCAAAACACGCACAGTAAAGGGAAATTCATCAGGGGCATGCACTTATATCTAAAAAACAATTCACACTAATATTGTTTGTACAATTTTGAAGGGCTATAAAAAGAGCAACAACCGTTTTCTAATTGGAGAATTTTTCACTCAAGAACATATTCCGCACCTCCTCTCGGACACTGACAAGGCCTCATGAAATGTGGCTCCTGTTATCATCTCTCCAAAACAGGCAGGGCATTAGACATTGCCGTGCCTCATATCAGACACGGGCTGGACCGCATGCATTGCACCTCCTGGTCCCTTCTCTCAAATCCAGGCAGTGCATTAGGCATTGCTTCACCCCCTTTGCAAGGGTTGGTGAGGAGTCTCGACAATGATGTGCTCCTCCTGTATGAATGGGCAGTAATTTGCCAATGCCCACACCGTTGCCAGGAGTGCCTTTTCGCAGTCATTGAATTGTTCCTTCAGTGAGGACAAAGTCTTGCTTGCATACAAGATGACTTTGTTGATCTTGCTGTGCTTTTGATACAACTCTGCTGTTAGGCAAGTATATGAGAACCCTGTTTCCAAGAAGAACTCTTTGTTTTTTATGGTTTTAGCCAAACAAGGAGCCTGGAAAGGCTTCTTTTCAGTTGTTTAACTGCCTCGGATTGTTCTGGACGCCACTCCCACTTGACTGTGGCCTTTGATTAATAGACCAAGGGTCGAATGACCTCTGCGTAGTCTTCAATTAACTTCTGACTATAATTAGTGAGTCCTAGAAGGCTTCTTAATTCCCACAGAGTAGTAGGGTCTTTTAATTTCAATAAGGCTTTGACCTTTTTCGCCTGGGCATTAAGACCTTAAGGTGTGATCCCGTGCCCTAAGAAGTACACTTGGGTCTTATACCACTGTGCCTTCTGAAAGGACAGTTTTGCTCCGGCTTTCTGCAAATGGGTTAGAACATAACATATTTCTGCTATATGTCCCTCCACAGTTGAGCTCTTGATCAAAACATCATCCACATAGGCCAGGTTTCCCCTTTGCCTAAATCGGGCGCAGCCTTATGTAGGAAGATGTTGAACTCATTGCCGGAGTTTATGTATCCAAAGGGGGTTCAGGTCCACATGTACTGCTGAACCCTAAGATAAGGGCAAGCTTGTACTGGTCTTCCCTACTCACAGGTACTGTCCAGTAACCGTTGGCCAGGTCAATGGCGGTGTACACTTTTCACTTATGGATCTGGGCCTGTCCCTGATCGATGTAGGGAAGAGGCCATCTTGACAGGTGGACCCATTTGTTCAACTCCCTCATGTCTGCACATAATCTCCATTGCCCGTTTGGTTTGAGTATCCCCAGTACCGGGTTATTAAAGGTACTGTGGATGGGATGAATTATCCCACAGGATTCTAAATTATTAATAATCTCTGTGAATGACTCCATGGATGTGCGAGGTAACCGGTATTGTTTCACAAATACTGGAGCCATCTCAGGGTCTGTGGGAATGGTGGTTGAATGAATGGATGTGCATCCACAGTCGTATGAGTGCACTGAAAAGATATCTTGGAATTCCAGGAAAACCCGTTTTAGCTTTTGTCTTTAATCTTCGGTCTCACAGGCATTAGCAAGATTGATCCTTTCCTCAACCATCTGCTTGAAACCTGGGAAGACTTTGGGCTTTGCAATTTCAGCTTAGTCCACCAGTTGGGTGGAGATATCTCTTTTGGTTGTGTTGACCTGGACAGGGGATTCGAGGTATTGGTCCTTGACTCTGAACACTACCTCTTCCCTCCTAATGTCAGAGGTCACCTCCTCCAGACCGTAGGGGCAGGAAGAGTTTACCAGGAAATTCCCCCCATGCCTAGAAAAGATAATTTCTGGAGGAATACCATTGCTAAGGTTGAAACAGTCATTTGGGATTGGTCCCATGATTTAATTACACAAAAAATCTATAGAATAATTTTGGGCATCAAATAAAGGTTTCTGCGCACAAAGTTATACTTCGAGGGTCGCTGTTATCCTCCAATATTTATAGTTTATATTTATAAAGGCGTCCTGATGTTTGAGGTGCTATCCTCGCTTAATTCTGAAGGGGAGAGTAAATTGTCGCACCTGCCATCGGATAGTAACCTCTTCTCGCATTTGAACTTCAACCGCATAAGGCAGCAATTGAGCCGACCGGAATGCTTTTTCAGTGTTGTCAAAGCCCATGGGGTTACCCTCCAGTCGGGACCACGCTTTATTATTAATTAGGTCCAAATTGATTGTGAATCTCGTTGAGAATGTCACTTCCCATATAAAATGTTATTGAATTGATTGAATTGAATTGATAATTTATTTATATCACGCTCATACACAAGTGTTTTAGAGCACGACAAGGCAAAGGAGGGGTGCAGGGGAGAACAAAACAATGATCTTACGAGGCCCAGTGAAATTGAGAACATGCAAGTGCATGGGGGCGTGGGGGAAAGGGCCAGGAAGGGGGAGAGATGGCAAGTGCAGAGCAAAAGGAGAACAGAATAATTAATAATAAATAGAATAAATAATAAAAATAAAAAAGCATCAAAGGTGGTAGTGCCACCAGAAAGTGGCAAGTGCTGAGTTTATGACAGTAGATGGGGTAGGTCAGATAAGTGCAAGAAGAGAAAAAAGGGGAGCAGAATGGGTACAGATACAGACCCCAGTGCAAGAGGTGGCCCAGAGGCAGTGCAGGAGGGTGGCATGGTGAGCAAGAACCTGTGCCCGAAGGACTGAGGGTGGCCAGGTGCACGGTGCCATGAGAGAACAGATCAGCAGAGGAGAGGGGGGGCAAAGGCAGAAGCAAAGAGGAAGGTCTTCATGTGCTTCCGGAACAGGAGATGGTTCTCCTCAAGTTTTAGAGTTGCAGGCAGGCTGTTCCAGAGGGAGGCCCCAGCCGAAGACAGAGATCTAACCCCAGCTCGTTTCTTTGAAAAACGGCTGACCCTGAGGGAGTTAGAAATAGAGGAGCAAAGAGCTCGAGAGGCAAGGTATTTGCGGAGGGATTGCTGAAGGTATTTTGGACCCAGGCCCCAGAAAGCCTTGTGAACAATGCAACTGGTTTTGAATTTAATCCTTGCATGCACTTTGAGCCAATATAGAGGTTTCAGAGCTGGAGAGATACGATCCCAGGGCTTGAGGCCAAGGACAAGTCTGGCAGTCCTGTTCTGGATTAGTTGCAGAGGGCGGAGAGTAGAGGCAGGTAGGTTAAGAAAGAGGCTGTTATAATAGTCCAACCTAGAGAGCACCAGAGCTTGGGAGACAGTGAGCTTCTGGGGGAAGGAGAGGAAGGGCAGAGTATATCTGGGGAGGTGCAGTAGGAAGTTAGACCTTTTAGAGACGTCAGAGATGTGGGCGGAGAAGGAAAGTGTGGAATCAAAGATGGCCCAGAGGTTCTTAGCCTCACAAATGGGGTAGGTGGAGGGCCAAGGGAGAACAGCCAAAGAGTGAGGGGAAAGGATGAAGAAGGTGTGTCAATGAGAGGTTCTCAGTCCTGCTGGCATTCAGACAAAGTTAATTGGCGGAACACCAGTCTTGAATGGTAACAAGGCAATCAGAGATGAGAGAGGGGGATGAGGTGGCCGAGGGCAGCCTGAAAAGGAGTTCAGTGTCGTCAGCGTAGCACTAGATATTTGAGCAGAAAATGGCAATGCAGTGGGCGAGAGTTGCCAGGTACTTGTTGAAAAGCCAGGGCGAGAGATTAGACCCCTGGGGAACACCACAGGAAGAGATGGAGATAGATGATAGGAAGGACCCGAGTATGACCTGGGAGGGTCGATCAGAGAGGAAAGAGGTCAGCCAGGCCAGAGCCTGGTGGTGATACCCAGGTTATCACGGAGACAGTTGAGCAGGATGGTATGGTTGACCGTGTCAAAGGCAGATGATAGATCATGTAGGATGAGGACAGAGGGAATGTTAGAGTCAAGGTTGGAGAGCAGATCTTCATGGATGTGTAGTGGAGCAGTTTCCGTGCTTCTGGCAGCTTTGATGCCAGACTGATGGTCATGAAGACAGCCAACAGAATCAGAATGGAGGTTAAGCTGGGAGATGGCCAGCTTTTCCAGGAGTTTGCCGAGAAAGTGAGTAATGGAGATTGGGCGATAGCCGGACAGGAAGGATCAGCTGTGGGTTTCTTAAGAAGAGTGTACACAAGGGAGTGCTTCAGAGGGGAGGGGTAAGAACCTGAGGCAAAGGAGTGGTTGTAAAAATCAGCCAGGGCCGGAGCGAGGGTGTCAATGTGGTCCTTGATGCATTTAGAGGAACAGGGATGGACCTGTTTTGATGAGGCTTTCATAGATCGGACTTGTCTAGCAACCTCATCGGGGGTAAAAAGAGGAAAGGAGGAGAAAGAGGGTGGAGGGTAGCTGATGGAGGGTCAGCAAGCACAGATGGAGAGGGGAGAGAAGGGGATGGGGAGGAGAGGGTGGACAGGATGTCCTGGGTTTTTGAGATAAAGTGAGAGGCAAGGTCATTGCAAAGGGCCTGGGAGGCAACATGAGGGGTAGAGACTGCAGCAGGGTTGGCCAGCTCCTTGCCGATTTTAAAGAGTTCGGCCGAGTTGTTAGATGCCGCAGAGACACGGGCTTGAATGTGGACTCTCTTATCGGAGAGGACAGAGAGTAGGTATTGCCTTTGGAGCAGGCAACAGTCCAGTTTGTCAGACGATGAACAAGAAGCCCTCCATTTCCTCTC
This sequence comes from Ambystoma mexicanum, assembly GCF_040938575.1. Lineage (NCBI taxonomy): Eukaryota > Metazoa > Chordata > Amphibia > Caudata > Ambystomatidae > Ambystoma > Ambystoma mexicanum. The sequence goes on from NW_027182323.1 coordinate 3,313,103, forward strand.
AGCCACCCTACACTTACGTTTACGTTTAGAAAAGGTGGAAGGGGCACCCCTCACAACCCAAAAATGATGTTCTATGCTTTTGTTGCCAATGGACCATTTTTAGAATAGACCTGCTAGGCAGAACATTTTTGCAATTTGGGGTTTCCAGACCTACTTCCCATTTGTAAATCAATTTCGATGTAGGAATGGTCTGATCTGTTGGGAGTTTCCTGAATAATCTTTCGCTGATGAAGCTTCTTTCATTATTCAGGCATACTCTGGGGAGCACAGGCTCCTCCCCCTCATTTATCGGAATAATGGGGAGAAACAACTGTCTACCCTTTTTCTGAATGTCCGTCAGACTTTGAGCGGGTTAGTTCTTGTCTGGTTTCACGGGACTCAATGTTTCATCTGATTTTGGACTGGTGTAAGATATTAGGGTGTTCCCTTAGAGTGTGAATTTCTATTTAAGACTGGGAGGAAGGTTGATTTTCAAGAGTGCAGAAGAGTTCCCATGGGACTTGGTTATTCTTGAAATGGAACTCTACATTCTCAGAACATTGATCAATTAGGTAACAGGTACCATTCAGGATTACATAATTGGTACTCATTTTCTATTTTATAGGGATGGCTAGTCCAAACGACCTTGTTTACACAGTTGATCAGTTGTGATAACCTCCTCAGGAGATCGATCCCCAGTAAAGAAGGTGTGCCCTCTGGAGTCACAACTATCACCAAATGTTTCAGCCGGTGCCGTCTGATTTTTATGTCCAGATCTGCAGTCCCTTTCACGGAAATATCTTTCCTCCAACATTTTTGAGTTGTCTGAGAAGTGGTGTGAGTGGAATTTGGTGGCCCTCCCCACGTCCTGAGTTTAGTTGGTCAAGGGCCTTTTTGGACAGGAGGTTGGCTTTGGATCCAGTATCGACCAGAGCAGATAATTCACACTGACCCTGCACCTGGACCGGTGCATAAAATCAGCTGTCTTTCTCCTCCAAGGTGCAAAGAAAGTGTGAGTTATTTAACAGCCCGGTGGTCATTCTCTTAATACTGAACTCCAACACTGTGTGATCGTGGGCAGTTTCTGAGTCGGAGTTTGGGAATCTGTAAAAAAAACTTTGCAACTCGCAATGGTAGTTGTTGGGGAATCCTCCTTTTCCTCGTCTCCTTGGCTGTCCCCCGTTAACTGGCAACAGTTCTCAGAACCTGTTTGGGGAAAGGACATCCCCTCTGTTTCAATTCTGTCTGGCTCACATGTTTGGGGTGAAATAGTTTCGGATTCTGAGTCGGTCTCCATACTTTTTAACTGTTTATTGGGAGGCCACCCTCAACACAGGGAGTTCCTTCCCTCCCCACTCAAGGTATTTCACCAAAAAAACAGTTTAACAGATTATTTTATTCAGCCGTATCTCGAAACATATCATGCCCCTTGGATCCCTCCCCCTGAGCTAACAATGAGCCACGAACCAGGCCGATATACAGTAAATACATTGGTATTTATTTAAATTAAAAGTAATAGAAATTGACACGAAAATGTCAAACACCACTTGTCTCAGCATGAATAGATCACAAAAGTAAGTTGAAAAGAACACAATTACAATTCTTCACTTTCTACAAATTTCACTTCAAGAAATAATTAAACTGATCAATAACCAAAACAATTATAAATGTAGTGTTGTGCGATTTTGATTTTCCTGTGGGCTTAAAAGGCTAGCAGTAGGATTTCAAGATTGGTGCAAATACATATGGCAATTATGATTTCACCCACACCTTTGGTTTAAAATAAACACAGGGGGATTTAGCGGTTTGTTTTTCAGATCCCCCCTACTTTGATCTGTGTTGGGGAAGTTGGACAGAAACATTGGAATGATTTGGGGAATTTTGAATTTCAGACTCGTCTCCACTGAAAGACCTTTGTTGGGGTAGCTGGATAAAAAGGTTGGACCGATTTAAGAACAAAGACACCCCTCTTCCTTAAATAAGTCAGGGTCAGCAGGACAAAAAGGATTAATTATAGGCTATAGTTTTCAGCGCACACTGGGAAGTGAGCTTTGTTAATTTCAAATTTTAACAAAATTCACCCCATGGCATTCTGCTAAATGTGGAATTAATTACATTAATATTTTTGGTTAAATAGACTAACGATCTACACAGTTTTGACCCCCCCCCACCCACCCACTATAAAGGGAAAGGATTTAAGGCAAGCAGATTACCCCATCCTTTGGTTTTCCAGGGCTCAGTTCTACTTAAATAGAAAACCTCTGTTTAAAGTTCAGGAAAGCCAGCTTCATGTCAGGACACTCTGGAAAGACAGGGTATGGGTCTGGTCACTCCACTCTAAAAGATGACCCCATGTTCTCCACCCTAGGTCTCAGTCAGCTTTGAGGCCTTCCTAGAAATAGCTCCACCCAGATGCACTCTCGGCAATCTCCTCTGGTGTTTACTTACAGCTGTCAGATGGTCAGATGGTAGGTTTCAGCAGTCCTCCTGATGGTAAATTTCACAAGCTCTGTCCCCTCCTCCTAGTGCAGCCCCCCTTATATAGAAGCAATGACACCATACATTTTACAATCTTGCAGAAGTACCCTGCATAGTTGCCACAACTAGGATTGGACAGCTACCCTTCTGTCTCCTCCCAAATCCAGCCTTCCTCTCAGGATTGGTTTAGGGGTCTAGAGCAACATATGTCAATTCCCATTTGTAATCGGCATTTGTGATCCTTTCACATGTTTGTCAAAAACAAGTTATGCATAAAAAACTTTGTGATTTACTAGTAACTGCCATAATATATATATATATATATATATATACATATATATATATATATATTCCTTTTCAGCTAATCATGGGGCATTTAATCAAACAACAGCTGGGTCTGCCCCATGTTGCACGACTGTTTGGGAATGTTCTGCCGTTTTCACAGAATGCATAAAAGTTATGAATATGTAATGTATTACCCATATTCCTAATTCTTCCCTCCACCCGTTCACCAACTCTCATATTTGGAACAATTTCAGATCAGCCAGATACCCATCTTGGATGGCCATTACAGTTCCCAGAGTTGGAGGTGGATGAATTGTATACCTCCACAATCGCCTGGAAATTGCATTCAAAATAACACATACATGTAATCAGTATGATTTACGGTTGCTGAGAAAAGGCCTGAATGATAATAGTCCTTTTACATTAATTGTGAATCTTCATGTGGGACAAATGGCCATTTTCATGCCTTCAGGCCATATGGTCTCACTGGGTCAGCCTGTAATCAGAGTTTGTATTATTCTCTTTGTGGTTGCAGCTTATTATTTGAATTTGGTTGCCTCCATTTTCACATCTTTTGGTCATGCTCCAACCAAGGGGAACTTGTCCTGCAGTCACTACACTCAGATCAAGCAAGTCTGGGGAACACTGAGCTTTCCACACCTTTAGCAGTATGCTTTATTGACTTTAGAATTATCTTGGGATGTTAAATCCAGACCAGCAGTTGGAGAGTTCCTTGTTAAGTGTTCCACAGCAAGCAAAAGGTTCTATATCTAGCCTACAGAAGCTTTTCCATGGAAAACAAAAGGGCCTTTTCTTTTCAAATGTTAGTAGGGGTACATTTTTCACATTTAAACTGCAAACCACATACAAAGCTGTTTTTGTGTCAAGGTTTTAAAAAAACTGTTTTTCATGTGTAAGGGACCTTTGATTTTTCTTCTTGCTTTGTGAATTAAAATGCTGCTTTCATTGGGTAGTGACAGGTAGGCCTTTTTCACGTGGCCCTTCAGTTTTCCCTTGCAGCCTCACATGCAAAGCCATTTTTGGTGTTAGTGTTCAGAAATCCTGTTTCTCAGGTGAAAGGGACCTTCAGTTTGGGGCCTTTGAATGCTCCCCGCATGCTCCCCCCTATTCTTCCATGACTCTTTCTTGGGGAAAAGCAGGTCAGAGTGGGGTTTCATCAGGCGTAATTTGCTTCATTAGGGAGTGGGCACTCCATTCTCCCCTTCCATCTCTGTGCTGGGGTCATGGCATGGCACCCCTTTTCTCCTTCATTAGGGAGTGGGCACTCCAGCCTCCCCTTCCATCTTTGGGTTGAAGGGTGTGGCACTGCACCCCCATTCCTTCCTTCATTCCAGGGTCCCTGGGGTTCTCACCTGACTCCATTCTCACTTACAGGCTGGAAGTTAAGGAGGTTTGTTCTATAATAAAAGAAAGAAAAAGAGTTTTAGTACTTTTTAAACACATATTTCCCCGGAAGATTTACATAGAATTTACAACAACAAGAACATGCAATTATAAACTGACATTTTTACCATTTCACAAAACACATTTGATTTATTTTCTTCATTTGTACAATAACACCAAGTAAATTACTCCCTGTTATATATATATATATATATTTGTCTTAGTTTCCGTCTGATTTTTCATCCCTCCTTTTCATTCTTCAGATGGTTCCTCTGCCCAACTTTCATTTGGCTCATCAATCAGTCAAAAAGCGTGTCTAGGATGATAGCTTTTCAACTGATTGATGTGGACCCATTTTTCTTCTGTCTGTTCTCCTTTTGGGATGCTTATCTTGTAGACAACAGGTGATATTTTATCTACAATTTCAAAGGCACCACACCAAGATCGAAGGAATTTCGCTCCTTGGCCTGATTCCTTCGAAAATTGAAAATTGTACAGGTAAGCCTTGTCACCTACTTCATACTCTTTCTTGGTGATCTTTAGATCATAATAGGTCTTCCTTCCGTCAGCCGACTTTTCTAAATTGCGCTGAGCATAAGCAAAAGCATGCTATAGGTGCTTCCTTAAATTTTCAATGCACTCATGAGTAGTGGACGCATTTATTAGTGTCTGCTCTTGAGTTCTATACAGCAGATGCTGCGGTAACACCATTTTTCATCCGTTCATGAGCTCAAATAGAGACATCTTTGTTGCAGAAGATGGTGTAGACCTAATGGCCATCAGGACAAGTGGCAATCAGATGTCGGAACTAGGTCTACAGTCTGCCAAAAACTTCTTTTAGATACTCACAATTGTTTTGTTGTATCTCTCTACCACTGCCCGAGGCCAGGCGGTAGGCAAAGTGGAGTTTTCCTTTATCCCTAGAATCTCCCACATCTTTGCCATCACCTCACTTGTAAAATGGCTTCATCGGTCCGACCCAATCCTTTGTGGGAGGCCGAAACTAGAGAATATGGGATTGGTCATTAGTGCAGCAGCTGTCTCTGCCTTACAATTCAGGGCTGCAAGATATTCTACCCACTTTGTGAACAAGCATATCACCGTCAACATGCACTTATTTCCTCTAGAGAACCGAATCAATGGCCCAATGAAATCGACTTGCAAATCGACCCAAGGCGTGTCATTCCCCTTTTTTGTAGGGGAGCTCTGTGTGTGAATTGGGTTGAAATTGAGCACACACAAGACACCCCTTCAGGTAAATGTTGAGGTCATGGCCCATGTGTGGCCTGTAGGCAAACTCACACAAGATTTCCAATGTTGTATGAAACCCACTGTGACCAGTATGGGCGTGATTCAACCTCAGGCTTCGGAATGAGGTAGGTAGCACCCACTGGTCACAGCCAGATAGGGTTCTCCTTGCCAACAAACTGATCCAGAACATCTGGATATCCTCTTTACCGGAATAATCTAACTCTGTTAAAGGAAAGCTCACAGGTTCTTCAATGTGTAAATAACATTTCCCAATGATTGGGTCCTCTTTCTGTGCAGTGATCAAATATGCATCTGGGGTATCTTTAATCCACTCGGCTGTCGAGAGTTCCCTGTTAGCTAGAGTTTGTGACCTGGTGACAGCTGCCATTTGGATTTCACCCAGCAGGGATTCCGTTTCTATGAAAATCCCCTGCAGAGCTCTGGTTTTAGCCAGCTGATCAGTTGGGTCATTCCCAGTCTTATCTGGCCCCTCTATTTTGGAATGACCTCTTATCTTCTTCCAATAGATAGTCATCTCATTGGAGGTCACCAGATCATCAATTGACTGCATCAGTTTGGCGTGCTTTAGGGGATTATTGTTAACACAAAGCATTACTCTTTTCTTCCAGTTAATCGGGTGCTCCATAAAACTATTCCTGACGGTTCCATGTCTTTACAACCACACCCTAAATAATGACATACTTTTAAAACGACACCTGAATAATGAAAAAAGTTGAATTCTTTTTTTTTTATTTGGGAGGTCCCCTCCCAAGCCCCCTATTTCTACTGCTTTTTAGCCTCCCTCAACTACCCCCACCTCTTTTAATCCCTTACCCCACCTCCCATATATACTTTTACTTTAAAAGTCAACTTTTTGTTTTTATTTAGGTGTCATTTAAAAAGTGTGTTGTTATTTGTTTTCGTTATAAACACTCTATACCATTCCTGACATAATCAGAGTCAGTGATTATGACCAGTTTATTGAGTTGGTGGTGTACTGCATTGAGGATGGCTTGATGAACAGCATCAACTCTGCAACCTGACTACTTCGAGGTCCTATTTTATAACCCACTGATGGTTCCGGGGTATCATTGACGCAGGCATTTCCGATGTCAGCCACCAGTTCTTTTTCCCAATTGTTATCAACATGGTAGGAGCTATGAAAAGCCTGAAGGTGTCTTACTTACTAGTCCCCGGGGATCTGTCATCCAGGTGGCCAGGAAACAGCAATTGCCATTAGATCCAGTTACTGGGGTGGACCAGTGAGGGAGGATCACCTGGATGGGGGGTCTTCTGGGAGTGGAAGTGGGACACCGATGGGCGAGAAGCAGTACCCCCTTCTTTCTAACCCCTTTTACCCATCCTAGCCCGTAAGATACTTAGAAGCTCTAACCCCACCCCCTTTCCAGACATGAACACTTTCCGACACTGTGAAAGTCAACGGACTAACACCTGAGCCGTTTACCTGACATGTACCAAAAGAAGGGTCGGGCAGAGTCAGGCAATTGACCATAACTACTCACACCTGACAGCCCTTTCCCTTCCCCACAGGGATAAAAGGCAGAGCCCGAGAGCACACTTTGAGCAAGGCCGAACGCACAAGGAAGCTGCTATTCCGGACCGGCAGTTCAAGCAGAAGAGAAAGGCGGTGAGACCTGAAAGGACGACGAGGAGGGAATTGCCCTTGCCCTTTTCAACTCAGACCCGCAAAGCCTCAGACAAGGGAATCACAAGAACGGGAAGTATAGCTGGCGAGTGATGTAAACGGTGTCAAAGGTACATGGGGGCCTCCTGCATTGATAACACAGGCGGGGAGGCATGCCGGCTACCATGCTACCATCCTTGACTCCAGAAGCCAGAAGCAAGACAAGCCAATGGGTTCAGCACAGCCGGTGAGTCAGAGAAAGCTGAAAGCACACCGAACTGTGATGAGCAGAAGGTTGCAAGTGGCAACATTATATAAATACAAGGAATTTGGGAACAAAGAACTTGTGTGTGTTAAAACTTTGGAAAAGCCCAGAGAAGGGCCAGCTGCAGAGTGGTCAAGCGCAGCCCCTTTGTTTTGTGTAGAAACTATAAGTACCAGAAGGCCCTAGGAGAGGGCAACATGAGGTGCCAGAGTGGTCCTACAAGGGTCACGTCAAAACCCTTGTGCAATCGAAAGTCTCTGACCCATTGTCTAAAGAAAGCTACAGGAAGGAAACCCCGCTTTTGATGAGATGAGCAAATTATGAACTGCATTATAAAAGTAAAGTGAACATTGTGTTAACATGGCTATGTGAACCCGACGGAGGGATGCCAAGGGAAAAGCTAAGAGAAGTAAATCCTTCATCGAGATAAAAGCAAAGTGGACTGTGAAATTGGCAAATGTGAACCCGCTTGAGGGATGCCTGAGAATCGGGGTGAGGCATGATACACCCAAGAACATTGTGTTAAAATAAAGAGTGAAAGGCCGTAGTGAACCCAACGGAGGGAGGGACGTATATTGTGAGCTGAGGCAAGTGTGAATCCGACAGACGGATGCCGAAAGAAAGCTAGGGGAAGGGAAACCTTGCTTTCTGATGAGATAAAGCAAAGCATGAACTGTGTTAGAAACTCATGAACTGTGTTAAAGAAGGCCGTAGTGAACCCGCCGTAGGGTGGTCCAAGTTGCAAGCAGGATCCGAGCCCAGCAGAGGGAGATCCTAGGGGCAAAGAGCGATCGCACAAGGTGGAAGATCACCGAAGGAACTTTTGTTTGTTTGTTGTGTTGATCCAGCAGGCTTTCTAAGGCAAGAGACTTTGCAGAAAAGAGACTTGGTCCAGAAGGTCCTGGTATCATTGAATGCAATTGTGAACCCTGTGCTTGAGAGGCCCAGGAGTGTGCTGTGCTCAGAAATTCCGCTTTCTCCTGTGCTTGAAACGTGGGCAAGGGAGACTCCAGCCATACCATCCTGACTTATCATTTTGTGAACACTTCTTTCTTTTCTGGTGAACATTATCCCACACTCTTTTGTAACTTAGTGGTAAGGATAGGCAATATTTTTTTTTTAGTATAGGCCCTTTTTATTTGACAGGACGCCACTAGGACTGACTTATTATTATTTGATGGTTGAAGCTTGCTGCCATCTTAGCTTTAGGTTTAGATTAGGCGTTTTTCTCATCCATTCACACAGTTTAATAAACACCCTTGAACTGTGATCAATTGTGTCTGTCTTTACCGGTGCCACTATGAGTTAGTGAGACCCCCCCTTTTAAATTTGCATATTTAAGTAACTTTGGGTCTCACCCGAAGTTACTAGGGGAATCCAGACGTGGACCCCTTGCTCCCTATTCTTATAGAGGCATAGCTCCACCCTACCGATGAGGTCCAACCAAACTGAAACATGTGTCTGGGGTTGCTGTTGGTACTCTTGTTCAGAGGAGAATTGCCTAGCATTTTGGTGCTGGACTGCCCCAGGGCAGGACAAAGACTGATATGGTTGGGATATTCCTTCTCTGTGGAAGTTAGTGAGCTAAAGACTCTGGGTAAGTCTCTCGTAACCAGGCTAATGTCTGGCAGAGGGACCCCCACGACCCCCTTTTAAATTTGCATATTTAAGTAACTTTGGGTCTCACCCTAAGATACTAGGGGAATCCAGACGTGTACCCCTTGCTCACTATTCTTAGAGAGGCACAGCTCCACCCTACCGATGAGGTCCAACCAGACTGAAACACGTGTCTGGGGTTGCTGTTGGTACTCTTCTTCAGAGGAGAATTGCCTAGCATTTCGTTGCTGGTCTGCCCCAGGGCAGGACAAAGACTGATATGGTTGGGATATTTCTTCTCTGTGAAAGGTAGTGAGCTGAAGACACTGGGTAAGTCTCTCGTAACCAGGACTAATGGCTGGCAGAGGGACTCCCAGAACCCCCCCTTTTAAATTAGCATATTTAAGTAACTTTGGGTCTCACCCTCAGTTACTTGGGGACTGCAGACGTGGACCCCTTGCTTACTATTCTTAGAGAGGCACAGCTCCACCCTACTGATGAGGTCCAACCAGACTGAAACACGTGTCTGGGGTTGCTGTTGGTACTCTTGTTCAGATGAGAATCGCCAAGCATGTCGGTGCTGGACTGCCCCAGGGCAGGACAAAGACTGATATGGTTGGGATATTTCTTCTCTGTGAAAGTTAATGAGCTACAGACTCTGGGTAAGTCTCTCGTAACCAGGACTAATGTCTGGCAGAGGGACTCCCAGGACCCCCCTTTTACATTTTAAATACCAAAGTTTAAATGGGGATGGCAGCAAGATCACTTTTTGTCATACTTATAGATTGCACTGAGGTTATGCACTCCCCCTGCGAAACTCCCCCAAACACCTGCTGACCAAGTTTTGTGTGGGTGGAAAGGAGTAGCAAGGAGTCAGAAATGAAAGGAAATAATCAGAATTGAAATTCAACCTAGCACCTCAGAATAGGAGGCCAAAATGGATTGAAAACCTTGAAAAAGCATCAAAATGGCACTCAGAGTTCACTGGATGATTAGAGGTCAGTTTACATGTGCGGTAGAATGGATAGAACAGGAATTTGTGTGGCTGTACTAAAGAGACAAGTAAGCTTACAGGTTACAAGGCAAAGTACTAAAACAACATGAATGCAGGTAAGAAAATTGACTTTGGGAAGGAAAACCAAGGCATCAAAAATCACACGTGGCAGAATTGCAATTTCTTATTGTTCACAGATTTTTAAACAAGCAACAGCTAAGGAAATGAGCTAAACAGTCAAAATCGAAAATCGTTTTTTCTGATGAGATACATAGGCACATTACAGATATGATACTGAAGTGAAAGGGTGACTTTGTATGGGGTAGCAGTATGGGTTTCTTTAGAGGAAAGGAAAATCGGATTTGATAATAAAGGCAACAACACAGGCAAAAATCGGTTTTGTTAACAAAATAATTTGTTCAACTGAGACTATATTTTAGTGGCTATATTATTAAAGAAAGAAACTGCACGCAAGGAGGTTAATTTGCTATGTTAACCAATTCGCGCCGCATTCCTCTTTACACAGGAATTAATTACTTTATCTCAAAATGGTACTAGGGAATTACACAGATAGCTGAAATTATTTGAAAAGAATTACGCTAACACATGGAGACTAACACGGATTCTTCTAAGAACAGGATAACAGAGGATGCTGACAATTTGTGGGATTACTAGGGTTTCTTATAGGATTTTTATGGTATCAGGTAATAAAATTGTGGCAACAATGCGGTGGTTTGACCCGGTAAAGGTTTACCCCATTATGCCATTTGAGGGGAGCAGGGGTTGCGGGGGTGTCCCCTGCTCCCCTTAAATTGTATAATGGGTCCAGGGATTGCAGGGGTGTCCCCTGCATCCTTTACAGGATTGTGGCAGCAAAACCACAGCATTTCTGCCGCAATATCTTGTATTCACAGCCATTCTTGCAGCGATTTTAAGACATGGAACTGATTTTTATAGGATTTGGACAGAATGCAAAGTAACAGAGCGGTGAGTATGCAGTTTTTGGTACTGGGGAAGGGTGATGCTTACAAAATGCACTTGAGTTGGGGAAATGAGACAGCTTGGCCAGGTCTCTGGACAGCGAGGCAAGAATCTGGTCACTACTCAGCAGCTGGGCTCTCCTTTAGGGGAACAGTGCAGCAACAAGGGTCTGGTCACTGTGGACAGCGGGATGCGTCAGCTGGGCAGATGATCTAGTTGCTAGAATCCCCCTAAGGGTTCAGCAGCCTCTCCTCATTTCTCCCTCAATTATTGGGATTTTTATAGGATTTGGTTATGGGTAGATGGTTCTGCCTGGATCTGGATCAGGATAGGAGGTTCTGGAACACGATAGGAGGTTCTGGATCACGATAGGTGGTTCTGGAGTCTTGGAATCTTGCAGGGTGAATTTTTTATGTTGAATCTCCCTATGCCTCCTTGCGTAGCTCTTATTTAGGCATAACGACATCAGAGAATTTACAATGTGGGCGGAAATAATCTTTACATACCTCTTGACTTAGGATAGGTCAGGCTATTGCTGTCACCACCTCTCTGCAGGCGGATTGGTTCCAGGGAAGTGACATCAGTTTAAGGGTGTGTGTTTTATGATTTTCTTTGTTTCACCACAGTTACTTTTACCAAAATAAGTTAAGGAACAAAACCCTTATATTTACAATTGTCATCATCATGAAATTCAGATAGGCAGATCCCATATTCTAAAAGGGATATGCCATTTCACACGCCAAGCCTATGTGTGATGCTGCTTTGCCCTTTAGGCACCATTTTACTGTTTTCCGGGGAAACAAAACACCTAAAATTCTGCAACTGGTTCCATATATGCATATTCAATTCGGGCATATTTTCCTCAAGTTTCATGTCTGTACCATTTATGATTCACACAAAAATACAATTTTCCTGCCATTCCAGTTCTCCCGGGGCTTCAAAGACACACCCAGTCTCATTCTGTGTGGTTAAAAATCCCATGAAAACTGTTATCATTTCGCATTACTTCTTATTAAGAGTATTGAAATAAATGTCTTAATGTAAAAAGTTCTTTCAAGTCTTATGGATGGTATTTGTCACTGTGAGGCGGTCCTTCAAATCTCCACAGGCAGCCTGCCTCCTCAAGTCAGTTCTGAACAACAGGGTTACCATGGCGCCGTGTGACCCTAGGCAGTTGAAGCTGAGGAAAGGTGTCAAAGGAATTCACACTTGTCTGACAGGGCTAGTTCCACTTGGTCCATTGTCCCTTGCAGCACAAATGCCGGCCAGTCTGTCGATGTTGCGACTTTCCACACCTCTGGGACTTTCATATTTGTAAAGGGGCTTCCTTTCCCATGGAGCTGGTACCATTGAAGTGTCTGCCTTGCCAAACTGGTTCTGCTGTTTTCAAAAATAAAATTCCTTTTTTCTCTCTTTCTTCCCCAGAACCCAAGTCTTTTTGTAAATAAATATAATATACATTTAAACCACCCCAGCCCCACACATATAATACTGTTTCTGTGCAAGTATGTGGGATGATTTCCCATTTAGCTTCCAAAGTGTAATTTCACTGCTTTGCAAAAGCGAGTTTACAAGTGTGCTTCTTAGCTCGTGTACATTTCACAAAACGTGGTTTCTTGGGCATCATTTTCTGAAAGGCATTTACAGATCAGGCCAATTTCTGAGCACAGGGATATGCTTGGGAAATGGTTTATGTGTAATTGACATATAGCATGAGAGAGAAAGCTTTCTTTTGAAGTACTTTGCGTGGGTTAATTTGTTTCCAAAGTGAATGCTAGCTATGCGGACTGAAATGAAATTCCCTGCTCTTCAAAGATTTTATTTTGATAAAACAATGTTGTTCAGGGAGGGATGGTCCTCATTTGATGGTGTTCAACAAGAAATAGATGGACATGGCTGTGTTTTACTAGAACAAAACTGTGTGATGTTTAAAGATGAAAGTAGCACCAGTGCAAGGTTGTTTTAAATACAGGACATTTTCTTGTGCAGTTTTGAGTTTTTGAGATGACAGACCAGCAGTGGAGAAAAGAATTTGAAGGCTGAGCCATTCTGCCTTCAAATTCTTTTCTTTGAATTCACATGAAGAAAAATAAAATGCAGCCATTCTCGGGGTGTCTATGTTCCACCTCGCCCCATATATTTTCAGCAGCCACAGCGCAGCCATTTATTTTTTGTTTGTAACCGCTGAAAATGCAGTTTTGTGATGCAAGGGATTTCTGTGGGGCTGATAAATATACCCCACATAATCTCATGTCCTAAGAAGTTCACTCAGGTCTTACACCACTGTGCCTTCTGAAAGGACAGTTTTTCCCCAGCTTTTTACAATTGGGTTAGAACATAACTGAGTTCTGCTATATGTTCCTCCACAATTGAGCTCTCAATCAAAACGTCATCCACAACTCCCTCAGGTCTGCACATAGTCTCCATTGGCCGTTTGGTTTGAGGATCCCCAGTACTGGGTTGTTGAAGGTATTGTGGATTGGACTAATTATCCCACGGGATTCTAAGTTCTTAATAATTTCTGTGAGCGACTCCATGGACGCGAGAGGGAACCAGTATTGTTTCACAAATACTAGAGCCATCTCAGGGTCTGTGGGAATGGTGAGTGAATGAATGGATGTGCGTCCACAGTCGTATGAGTCCTCTGAAAAGATATCTTGGATTTCTGGGAAGACCTGTTTCAGCTTTTGTCTTTGCTCCTCGGTCTCATTGGCATCAGCAAGATTGATCATTTCCCTGACGATCTGCTTGAAACCTGGGAAGACCTCAGGTTTGGCAATTTCAGTGGTATCCTCCAGTTGGGTTGAGAGATCTCTTTTGATGATGTTGACCTGGACAGGGGATTCGAGGTAGTGGTCCTTGACACTGAACACCACCTCCTCCCTCCTAATGTCACAGGTCACCTCTTCTGCCCCATTGGGGATGGAAGAATACACCATGAAACTCCCCCCCAATCCCCCATGCCTAGGAAAAGTCTTTTCTGGAGGAATACCCTCGCTGATATTGAAACAGTCGCTTGGGATTGATCCAATGGTTTCATTACCTAAATCAATAGAATAATGTTGGGCATCAACTGCCATTCCAATAAAGGTGTCTGCGCCCAAAGTGATACTTCTAGGGTCGCTATTTTCCACCAATATTCAAATGGTGTCAGGTTCCAGGTGTACTAGGGGTGTTGGATTTAAATCCAAACCTTATTGTTGGAGATGGGAATTTAGATTTCTAAAGGCGCCCTGATGATTGAGGGTCTGTCCTCGCTTAATTTTAAGGGGAAGAGTACATTGTTGCACCTGTCCTGGGATGGTAACCTCTTCTCGCACTTTAACTTCAACCACCTAAGACAGCAATTGAGCCAACCGTAATGCTTTTTCAATGTTGTTAATGCTCATGGGGTTACCCACCTGTCGGGACCAGGCTTTAAGATTAATTAGGTCCAAATTGATTGCGAATCGGGTCAGAATGTCAATTCCCAGATAAAAGGCGCAAGGGGCATCTCTCATGACCTAACAATTATGGTCTATTCTTTTGTTGCCAATGGACATGTTTAGCATATACCTACTAGGCAGGAGATTTGGGGAATTTTCAGAGCGTTGATCAATTTTTTGACAGGTACCATTCAAGCTTACATAATTGGTACTCATTTTAGATTTTATAGGGCGGTTGGTCAGAGTCCAGAGGACCTTGTTTACACAGTCGATCAGAGGTGACAACCTCCTCAGGAGATCGTTCCCGAGTAAACAAGGGATGCCCTCTGCAGTCACAATTATCACTGGATGTTTCAGCCAATGCCATCCAATTTTTATGTCCAGTTCCGCAGTCCCTTCGATGGAAATATCATTCCCGTCAACATTTTGTAGTTGTTTCGGAAGTGGGGTGAGGGGAATTTGGTGGCCCTCCCCCATCCTGAGTTTAGTTGGTCAAAGGCCTTTTTGATTAGGAGGGTGGTTTGGTGGGGGATCCAGTATCCACCAGAGCTGACAATTCACACTGACCCTGCACCTTAACTGGTGCATACAATCGTCCGTCTTTCCCCTCCAAGGTGCAAAGAAAGCGTGGGTTATTTGACAGCCCGGTGGTCATTTTCTAAATTTTGAACTCCGACACTGTGTGATCTTGGGCACTTTCCTGTGTCAGAGTTTGGGAATCTGTAAAAAAACATTGCAACTCGCAATTCGGAGTTGTTGGGGAATCCTCCTTTTCCATGGCTCCTTGGCTGTCCACCTTAAACTGGTGACAGTTCTCAAAACCTGTTTGGAGAAATGACACCCACTCCATTTCCATTCTGTCTGGCTCACATGTGTGGGGTTGAATATTTTCTAGTTCTGAGTCGGTCTCCATACTTACCCTGTCACACTTAGGGTCCTTTGAGACCCATTTTTCTTTGGGAGGGATCCCCCATTTTTGAAAGAGAAGGTCTGCTTACCTGAATCCTCCAGGGATTCTTCTCTTTCAAAGGGGATAATCTGGAGTTCCTCCACAAAGTGGGTTCTTCTTTGGCATCTCCTACTTATCCTTTACTCTTTGTGTTCTAACATTTTGGGGATAGAAGAGACTCTTTCAGGCTGAGAGGATTTTAGGGGTTCTGTTTTGGTGAGAAAGGAAGCTTCCTCTAGGGCTTGTCATCTCCACTCCCCCCAGCCCCCCTCCTCAGGAACCTGTGGTTTGTTGGAGGTTTCCTCCCGTCATTTCCCCCCTGGGGCATCAGACCTGGGTGTTGGGGAATTCTGGGAAGCCGGATTAGGTTGAGAGTTGGACTGAGCCCTCAGCATGCATGCCAGATCATCGGTCAGTTGCTGAACCTGTTGCTCCAGTTGGGAGACCTTGTCTGGATGGTATGGAGGTCTCGAGTCATCTCTCTGCTGTTCCTAAAAACGGTAATTGTCCCTTCTCCCGGAGTAGCTCAGGTACTGGAAATTCCCAGCATAATGTTCAATCCTGAATCTCCCTTCTCCCGGTTTCAGGGATCTATTGTCCTGGAACCAGGGAGAGAGAGGATTGTTTTGGAAGTTCTGATTCAGGGGATAGCTGGGGAAAAAGTTCAGATTGGGAGGTGGAGTGATACTTCTCTCCTGAGTGAAGTTTGGAGGGACGTTTTGTGGGCAGAACTTACCTGATTAGTTCCCCCCCCCCTTGTGCCGGGGGAGTGTATACATACCCCAGGATTGGTTTAGTACCCTTGTACTGAGAACTTATATAGATGGCAGGGTCAGAGGGATCATTGTTCTGGGCCCCTGCCTGTCATTCGATTGGGTCAGGTTGGGGTTCCCTTCTGCTTTTCATTTTGCTTGTTGGCAGGAGGGTTACTTTTAGGCCCTTCATCTCCAGATCTAATGGAGGAGTAGTCTTGACCTACGCCACCTTTGCAGCAGCAGGGGTGTTAGATGGTTTGAGGTTTTGGCTGGATTTTTGCTCTCAGCAGGCTTCTGGACCTCATAAATCCTGGTGGCCTGTTCAATCACCCAATCCAGGGTCCTATGCTTGTGAAAATCATGCACCAACTGAATCATTATGTATTTGAGGAGTAGATGGAAATATGTAGTCATGCACTTGATGCTATTGGTGTTCACCCGTCGGGAATTCTGAGCAAATGCCCACTTTAACTCCTGCACAAACTCCCTAGGCGCCTAATCTTCCCCACATTGCAAATTATATGGAGCCTTACAAGCCTCTTGTGGGATCCAGTGGATGGAAAAATATTTCAATATGGCTGCCTTATAGGTGGAACATTTATAAAGATCCTGGTTCTCCAGTCCTCCAAAGAAACATGAGTACTCAGGTGAGAAAGTCCATTTACCAAACGCTTTACAATTCACATCATTCTTGATCTGGAATGATGCCATCATCTGCTCATAAACTTCCAGGTTCTTACATATTGAATACTTGTCATCCTTGTGGTCTGCGGTCAGAAAGTTCTTTATGGCCTTGATTTGTCTTATTGGGTCTTTCACAGAACCCTTGCTCTGTTTCCCAGTCTAGTCTTTTTCTTCTTCTGCAACAGAATCTAATTCACCTTCTGACTCAGAACTGCTACTGGAACTCCCTTCCCTGTCTTCTAGGCACTCCCTATCTCAATGAGAAGACTAGGAATGTCTCCCAGAACCACAGGGTTTGGACTCTCACTTGGACTAAATTGAACTCTCAAGGTCACCCTCCCTAGATTTCCTTTCCGGCCCAGGATAGAACCCAGTTTCCTAATCCCTCCTACCAGGGAGTCTGGGGAATTCCCCCCCTTACCCTGAATATACAGAGGTTTTTAGAATGCCCTTCCTAGGCTGAGGGTCTGCCTTTTCTCCGCTAGCAAAGCGGGCAAGGTGGTCTCATTGTAGTCACTTTTTCAGCCAATCTAACACCCT
This sequence comes from Ambystoma mexicanum, assembly GCF_040938575.1. Taxonomy (NCBI): domain Eukaryota; kingdom Metazoa; phylum Chordata; class Amphibia; order Caudata; family Ambystomatidae; genus Ambystoma; species Ambystoma mexicanum. The sequence continues at coordinate 3,330,334 of NW_027182323.1, forward strand.
AACTTCTCATCATAAGTGTTTTCATGGTCTGAAGTACTTACCATATTATTCCTTCCTTCCCAAAACACACTGGTCCAGCCTCTTTCCCTTCTGTGTGGTATAGATGAATATTCATCCTTATCAGACGAGGACTGACCTTCTGGATCAGTCGGGCTAAACATGGGTAAATCCAACTGCCTCATGTTCTCCTGTTCTTTGGTGGTGGCATACAGAGGCCAATTCACATTTGTACCTGGGAGGTTGTAAATGACAGGCCTGAGACCCCTGATGGGATGGGAATCTCACCTTGATCAGTGGGCCTTGTCCCATTGTCAGATCCTGGTTCTTCCTGGCGCAGAGGCAGCACAAACGCCTCCCTCCCCGTTAGGTCTTGGCACATGGGAGAGGATAATACAGGCCACCTTGACCCTTCGGGGAAAGAGAGTTAGGGTCCGTGGAGTGGATAGGTAGAGGAAGTTAGATACACCGGAAAGAGGTTTAGCGAGGTGTTGTCGATGGGTTTGGGGAGTTTAGGTACACATGCTCCTTGGCTCCTGCTCCTGACTCAGCGGTACTCCGCCCTTGCACTCTTCTCTCATTTACACAATATGCCCCAGGGTCTGTAGGGGGCCTTTGTGCTGGAGCCCCTAAACCAGGACACTGTACATCCTGTGCTACAGGTGCTAATGTTCTATGCACTACCTTACATTGCTTCATGCAAGGTTTCCAAACGTGACCCTTCCTACTGCTTAACAATTCTGCATTGCCTTCATGCAGTTATACAACGAATATCACATTACCCCATGCAATACTCAAGGTACACAATCCTTAAAACACTTAGCTTCGTCTTCTGTCCTAGCAAACGTCCTTTCAGGTCCCTGTATTACTGGCTCCCCTCGGTGGCACCTCCGGTGTCAAGCTCTGCTGAAAGGAGGAACAATAATGTCAATAAGAGAGCACGTACCCTTGCGTGGCTCTACCTTAGGTTAGTTTTTCTGAACTGTGGATTCATGCAACAAGCACTGTCTAGAACACATGCGGCGGATATCAGTTCCACTCTCATGCGGGTTAACGCGTATGCGCCAAAGTTCCATTCACATGCGGGTTTAATTCGGGAGAGCCTAGCTTCCCCCTGTCATGCTTTCCGCGGGTCCGGAGTGCAGATTGGCTTCAGGGGGTCGGTTTCTAACACCGGCCCTTCAAGTTATGTCTGCGGGCTCCGCGCGTTACTTTCAATGATACTTATCTTGATGTGTATGCGGGGCCGGAGTTTCTACTACGGCGGGTGGGTGCCCCGCGAAAGGCGTGCCACTGGAGCTCTGTTGCCACACGTCCTTCCTCTGCGCTGGTCAGAATTGCGAGCCCCGTTCCTTGGGCGCGGCTCGCGCATGCGCGTTGGTGTGGGTGCGGCTGGGGGCGTGGCTATCTTCCTCCCAGCAGGCTTGTGTTGAACACGGCCTGCTGGGAACTGTAGTATCCAGGCTGTTCTCCGTCCCAGGGCTTCAGTCCTGTGAAAGGGATGGAGAACACACCTGGAGTGCCTGGTTGAAGGCTGTCTGCACTCTGCCAGGGCAGCTACCACCCTGGTTGTCCTGCCTACTACCCTCCTTGCCCCTGCTCCGGCCTGAACCCTGACACCCATATTCTGATTGGTCATGGTGCCTCAGAGCCTGTTTGTAATTCTCAATTTTGTTTCTGAGACTCTGACACCTGCTGGTTTCTGTCCTTATTTCCTGTTGGTATTCAGAGAGCTGGCTTTTTAATACTGACACTAAGGCCTGATTAATCTCATGCACCCTGTTCTGAGAAGCCAACCAATCTTTTTTTTACTGCACCTCATGCTAAAGTGATTAATTCTCCCTCTGTGTGTCTTGTATGCTGCGTGCATATTCAAGGTGCTTTTCCTTCAGGAGACTAATCTCTTTCTCTTGCTCATCCCTACAATTCGCTGCCTCTGATAGTTCAGCTTCTATTTGTCTCACTCGCCTTTCTAGCTCATTCCTTTCTTCTCTAATTCTGGTCAGTTCCTGAGAACCTGACTGTTCCTTTTCTACCTCCATTTCCAACTGATTTATCCTCTGTAATAGGACGCTGTTATCCTGATTCAAGAGGTAGTTTTCCTGAATCAGCTGTGTCCTCTGTTGTTTCAGAGTATCTTCCTCTGATGTATCTGATCAAAGTCATTTTGGGAATCAACCCATTAACTATTTTCAGTTTTCAATTGTTTTATTTCTGATTGGAATGTGATAATGTCATCCAAAATGACTATTATGAGCAGCCTGGTCATTAAGCTTGTGTTGCTCTCAGATTCTCTCTTTATATGCATTATTCAGTGCAAAAAACGGTGTTTCATGCTCTGCACTCTCTTGCTGCAGTGTTTTTGGCTCGTCTTTCAGTTGTTGAACAAGATGCAGGGCCTCGGATAGGTCTCCAGCCAGATTCATCCTACTAGCCTTACTATTTTGCCAACGCTCTTCCACTAAAAGCAAATGGAAATATAACTGAGCAGTTAGCCGAGCCATCTCTATCTGTTCATCACGAGCAGTTGTGGTCATGTAAAATTCCTCAAGCAAAGATCATTGTTTACTGAGGTAACCTCCCGCACAATTCTGGTTTGTCAGTTTCCAGCATCGTCCTCAACCCATTATCCTTTCTGAAATAACTTAGCTGGAAGATGATCCCTGGCTTCACCAATTTGTACAGTAGCTATTTTCACAATGGCTTTTTGCACCTTAGTAAAACTTTCTTTATGCAGGGGCATAAATCACCCTGTTCCGGCTTGATTTCCTCAAACAAATTAATTCTTACACAATCTTAATTTTTCACCTAAACACCTCCCTGGAACCCAGGGGTCAAGTCCTCGCAGCACTTTAACAAAACAAAATTACTTTCCCTCCACCTTAATGCTATTGCATCAAAATGAATAGTCTGTCACAATGTCCTTGTCATGGGTCATAAATAGGCAGCTAAATCCTGGACGAGCCCCCAATTTGTAACCGTTTATTGAGAGGCCACCATCAAAACAGGGAGTTCCTTCCCTCCCCACTCAAGGTATCTCGCAACAAACTGTTTAACAGATTATTTTATTCAGCCCTATGTCGGAACATATCATGCCCCTTGGAACGCTACGCCTGAGCTAACAATAAGCCACGAACCAGGCCGGTGTACAGGAAATATATTGGTATTTATTTAAATTAAAAGTAATAGAAATTCACACAAAAATTTCAGACACTACTTTATCCATGGCAAACAACACAATAAACTTCTCTCAGCATAAATTTGTATTTGTATTTTATTGATTCTTATATAGCGCTTTTGTGCAAAGCGTTGCAAGTTAAAAACAACGGTAAAAACAACGGTACAATACTAATTAACTGTAAAATAAATCAAACATCAATTCTGCAAGCGAACAATCATGGACAGTGAAGAAGATGGTTTTTCAAAGAGACCTGAAAGAGACAGTGGACAGTGATATACCGAAGCGTTAGGGGAAGAGAGTTCCAGTGGAGGAGAACAAGAAGCTGAAAAGGCCAGAAATGGGACTGAGCACAGGGGGGACAGAGAACAGTCAGATTAAAATGACAAGAGGAAGGAAGAGAACGAGAAGGAGTGTAAAAGGACAGAAGAGCAGCAAGGTAGTCCGTAGCTGGACCATAGAGAGATTTAAAAACTAGGCAGAGAAAGTGAAATTTAAGTTGCGAATGAAACGATAGCCATTCAAGAGATGCAAGTGACGCTGAAATAGAATTACGATAGGAAAGAAGACATAGTACACGGACGGAGGAATGACAGATTGAGAGGAAGGGAGACCAAAAAGTGTGACAGAACAATAAAAGAGTCGAGAAAAAACAAGAGAAGAGATTAGGATTTTAGCCGCATGGAAAGTAAGGAAGGAGCAAACTTTCCGAATATTATAAAGTTGAAAGCAGCAAGAGTGGGACGTGAGGGAGATATGATGAGAAAAGGAGAGATTAGAATACAGATGGAGATCAAGATTGCATGCAGTAGGAGAGATAGAAAGAGTGGTAGGGAGAAAGGAGATAGACAGCGGGGGGCGTGAGGGGTATTGTGTTAGCAGGAAAGAATAAAACCTCTGTTTTTTCAGCATTTAAAGTAAGGAAGTGAGATGCCATCCATGATTTAATGGCAGAACGCCAGGTGGTAAGAGTGTGGTGAATTTCCGGCGTGAAAGAGGAAAAAGAAAGAAAAAGTTGAGTGTCGTCAGCGTAAAAGTGATGACAAAGTCTGAAGGAGGAAATAATAGGAGCAAGTACAGAAGTATAGAGTGAAAATCGAAACAGGCCTAAGACTGAGCCTTGGGGAACGCTGTGCTCAAGAGGGAAGGGTGAGGAAGTCTTTCCATCCCAGGAAACAGAACATTTTCTGTTAGATAGATAGGAAGAGAATCAGGACAGAACAGGACCCCTAAAACCAAATGAAGAAGAGCCCAAAAGAGTGGTGAACAGTATCAAAAGCTGCTGTAAGATCAAGAAGAATAAGAAAGGAAGAGAAATAAATCACAAAAGTGAGTTGAAAAGAACACAATCACAATTCTTCACTTTCTACACATTTCACTTCAAGAAATAATTAAACTGAGCAATAACCAAAACAGTTATAAACATAGTGTTGTGCGATTTTGATTTTCCTGCGGCCTTAAAAGGCTAGCAGTAGGATTTCAAGATTAGTGCAAATACATATGGCAATTATGATTTCGCCCACACAAGTGGTTTAAAATAAACAGGGTGATTTAGCAGTTTCTTTTTCAGACCCCCCTACTTTGGTCTGGGTTGGGGGAGATGGACAGAAAAATTGGGATGATTTGGGGAATTTTGGATTTCATATCCCCCTCCACTAAAGGGCCAGTGTTAGGGAAATATGGACAAAAATGATGAACTGATTTAAGAACAAAGACACCCCTCTTCCTTAAAGAAGTCGGGATCAACAGGACAAAAAGGATTACCCAATTAAATGATAGGCTTTAGTATTTCAGCGCACACTGGGAAGTGGGCTTTTTCATTTCGAATTTTAACAGAAATCTACCCCTTAGTGGTCCACCAAATGGGGAATAATTAAATTAATCTTTTAGTTAAGTAGGCTAACGATCTAAACAGTTTTTACCCCCCCCACCCACCAACTATAAAGGGGAACGGGTTTAAGGCAAGCAGACTCCTCACCTTTTGGTTTCCCACGGCTCAGTTCATTTACATAGAAATCCTGTGTTTAAAGTTCAGGACAGCCAGCTGCATGTCAGGACCCTCTGGAAAGATAGGGCATGGGTCTGGTCCCTCCACTATCAAGTCTGGCATCCCGCTTTCCACATAGGACACAGTCAGCTCTTAGGCCTTCCTAGAAATAGACAGCTCCACCCAGATGCACTCTCGGCAATCTCCTCTGGTGTTTCCTTGCAGCTGTCAGATTTTAAGTTTCATCAGCACTCTTCGATGGTAAATTTCAGCAGCTCTGTCTCTTCCTCCCAGTGCAGCCCCCCTTATATAGCAGTGATGACACCACCAATATTACAATCTTGGGGTGTACCCTGCAAGAGATCACACCAATAGGATTGGACAGTTACCCTTCCCTCTCCTCCCCACTCCAGCCCCTCTCTACGGATTTGTTTAAGAGTCTGGAGCAGACATACAGCAGCTTAATTTACAAGCCCCATTTGTACTCATGTCACATTTTTGGCAAAATTTGTTATGTGGCAAAACTTCATCATTTTTACCAGTAACTGCCATATTATACATATTTTATCCTCCACCCGTTCACCAACTCTCACATTTGGAACTTTTTCATTCAGCCAGAAACACATCTTAGATGGCCATTACAGTTCCCTAACTCGCAGGTGCATTCATTTTATATCTCCAAAATCGCCTGGAAATTACCTAGACAATGGTACATAAATGAAGAAAATTACCTTATGGTTGCTGGGAAAAACGCCTACATGATAATAGTCATTTTAAATTAATAGTAAATCTTCGTGTGGGACAAATGGCAATTCTCCTACCTCCATGCCATATGGCCTCATTGGGCTCACTGGGCTCGCCTGTAAACAGAGTTTTTATCAGTTGGCGTTTCAGCTTCCTTCCTTTTATCCTCCATATTTACACATTTTGGTCATGCTCCAGCTAAAGGAAATTGTCCTGCAGTAATTGCCTTCTGAGCCAGCAGGATACTTTATTGCAGTTTATAATTAGCTGGGGGATGTTAAATCCAAACTGGTAGTAGGGGATTTCTTTGTGAAGTGTCCCATTGCCAGAAAAAGGGTTTACCTATGGCTTAGAGACACTTGTTCATGAAAACAAAGTGGCTTTTCCTGTCAAATGTCTGCTGGTATTTTGCATGCAAAACATAATATACATTAATTTTTGTGAACCTGCATCATGTATTTTCCCTGACATTTATCTGTTAGCAGTGGTACATTTTCACATTTAAACTGGAAAGCCGATTTTGTGTCAGTGTTTCAAAAACCTGCTTTTCATGTGAAAGGGAGGTTTGGGGCCTTTGAATGCACCCCACAACATCCTCTTAGACACTAAGCTGGGCCTCCTGCATTACACCTCCTGGTCTCTTCTTCTCTCCAATACAGGCAGGGCACTAGGCATTGCTGCACCTCCAATCAGACACTGGCTGGACCTCATGCATTGAACATCATGGTACCTTCTCCCCAATAGAGGCAGGGCATTTGGAACTGACGCACCTCCTATCAGTGACTGACTGGGCCTCATGGATTGCACCTCCTGGTAACTTTTTTCCAATACAAGCAGGGCATTAGGCATAGCCGCACCTCCTATCAGACACTGGCTGGACCGCATGCATTTCTCCTCCTGGTCCCTTCTCTCAAATACAGGCAGAGTATTAGCCATTGCTGCACCTCCTTTCAGACACTGACTGGGCCTCCTGCATTGCATCTCCTAGTGCCTGATTCATAGAAGTGTTTTATAACAGCGTAATCCCATAGGAAAATGTTCTGTGAATCAGGCCTCTGGTATCTTCTCTCCAATACAGGCAGAGCATTGAGCATTGTATGTAGCACCTCCTATCAGACGCTGGCTGGGCCTCATGCATTGTGGTTCCTGATATCTTCTCTCCAATACAGGCAGGGCTTAAGTCATTGCTCCAGATCCTAACAGACACTGGCTGGGCTTCAAGCATTGCACCTCCTTGTGCCTTCTCTCCAATACAGGCAGGACATTAGGCATTGCCACACCTCCTTTCAGACGCTGGCTGGGCCTCATGCATTGCATCTCTTGGTGCCTTCTCTCCAATACAGGGAGGGTATTTGGAACTGACGCACCTCCTGTCAGACACTGGCTGGGCTCATGCATTGCACCTCCTAGTGCCTTCAATCCAATACAGCCAGGACATTAGGCATTGCCTCAGATTCTAACGGACACTGGCTGAGCCTCATGCATTGCTCCTCCTGGTCCCTTCTCTCCAGTACAGGCCGGAAATTAGGCATTGCTGCAGATTCTAACAGAAAGTGGCTGCGCCTCATGCATTGCACCTACTGGTGCCTTCTCTCCAATACAGGCAGGACATTAGGCATTGCTGCAGATCCTAACAGACACTGGCTGGGCCTCATGTATTGCATTGCATCTCTTGGTACCTTATCTCCAATACAGACAAGGCACTAAGCATTGCCGCACCTCCTATCAGACACTGGCCGGGCCTCATGCTTTGCTCCTCCTGGTGCCTTCTCTCCAAAACAGGCAGGGCATTAGGCATTGTTGCACCTCCCTTCAGACACTGGCTAGGCCTCATGCATTGCACCTACTGGTGCCTTCCCTCCAATACAGGTAGGGCATTAGGAACTGACGCACCTCCCCTCAGTGACTGGCTGGGCCTCATGCATTGCACCTCCTGGAACCTTTCCTTCAAGACAGACAGGCCCAATGTTTCCCAGAAAGTGTGCTGTAAAACACACCATTTATTAACCCATTACTTTTTTTTATTGTATCGGGGAGACTCTCCCTACCTACCTACTCCCAAACATTATTTGGTTGGTTGATTCCCTCATATTCCCGACAAACATGTACACCCCTCCACACAAAAATGTCACCAGCCACCACCAATGGATGGCCATGGAACATGCAAAGGAAGGAAAAGGAATGAGTAGTTAATTTAACGACACATTGATGCAATATACAAGTGTATATTACCTCACCCTGGTGTGAAGTCCCCTGCCAGTGCTGCCGGCAGGGAGCAGGGTTGTGCTAAGCCAGGCATGTAGGCCGTTTGGTGTGCAGCACAGAGATAAGATATACACATAACACCAGTTGGTTGATCACACCCCGAACTGCCGGCTTCCGGCAGGGTGGGTTCTGTATTGCGCCTCACGTCACCACTCATGCGGGACGTGAGGCGGATGTAACATTCCTCCTTTATCCCAATTAACAAAACATAAATCAAAACATACACTGTTCCCTGTGCTATCTAGTCCTGCACAGGTACGTACACCCAAATGTGAAACCCAACATAGTCATGTGGATTTTCATCACTCAGTCTCTCAACTTCCCCGGGCCCCGTGGGGCTGCCCTCAAAGTGTACCCACTGAACCGCTGCTGAGGCATTGTCTCTGATTCTCCTCCCCCTTCCAGCTCACCTTCAACTTGGAGAGGTGCTTCATCACCTTCTGACAATTCTCCTGTGTCACGGCTTTGTATAATGTCCTCCTCAGTCCTTTGTCTTGGGGCGTGCCATGTGTGCTCACCTTCCTCTCGCGGCTGTCTCTCCCCGTCTCCCACATCTCTTTTGGTACCTTTTTGAACCATGAGACATTTCTGTCAATGGTCGCTTGCCTTCGGCTCACTGTCACCACTGTTACCTCATTTGTGATTGCTCTCCATGGTCTGTGGTCATAACAGGTTTCTAACTTCATTTTGTAGGGTTTCATAACACCAGTACCTGGTCACCAACATTGTGCTTGGATTCTCTTGCTTTTCTCATCCACACTCCTTTTGGGGTGATGTGGTATGGATGAATTTACCATTGTTCCATACATAAGGTCTTCTAGGGATATGCTTGTGGAGCTGAGGGGAGTCACTCTGTAGTTTTGTAGAAATCGGTACAGGTCGACTCGCGATGGTTTGTTGTGGGCTCTGGATATGAGTAGGACTTTGTTGAGCATCTTCATAAATCTCACCATGTCCCCATTTGCTTGTGGCCTCCTGGCCGTGATGTGGTGGTACCGGATGTGAAGGTCGTCCATGTACTTTTTTAGCTCCATCCCTTAGAAGGGTGGTCCGTTGTCGCTTCTGACGTACCTTGGTAGTTCGTGTGTGGCAACATATTTTTCGAGTGCTGGGATCACTGTGTCCGCCCCCGTTGATATTATTTCCACATCTGGCTACCGCGAGTAGTCAACAATAGCCACCAGCAGGTATGTCCCTCGCTGTACCGTGCAGAAGTCGATGCTGATGGCTGCTCACCTTGAGGACCGTCGCTCAACTGACTACATTGGTTCAAGGTTTGACGGCGTCCCCGTTATTTGGAATGGGTGGCAAGATGTAATGGTTTCTTCCACTCTGGCATCTATTTGGAGGAACCAGACTCACTGCCATATCCTGGCCTTTGTTCTGACCATTCCTTGATGTCCTTTGTGAGCTAGTGTGACAATCCTGTGTTGAAGACTGATGGGGATTACTATGCGTGCGACCCTGAGATTAGTCCCTCTCTGGTCACTGATAGGTCCTGCCGTACTGGAAACATCCCTGTGAGGAAGTCTTTTGCTGCTGGCGTGTGATTGTGCACGTGGAGGAGGAATGACTTCCATTCCCCAGCTATTATTGTTTTCTTTGCAATGTCACAACACAGGTCGGCTTGGGTAGCCTCCACAATGTCTGCAATGCTGACTGCTTATGCTTTATGGTGTTGAGGATCTGGCAAATGTGTTCTTCCATCTCTTCCAACTCATTCACCTTGCAGAGTGTTGCGTCGCTTGGGTGCCTGGATAGGAAATCCACCGGATTGTCATTTCCTGCCTGGTGTGCCTGTTCAAACTCGTTTTGTTGGAGGTGCAGCTTACATTTCCCAATCCTGGCTGGTCGGTGTGCTGATGACCCAGTGAATATTGGAATCAAAGGCTTGTGGTCGGTGTAGGCTTTGAACTTCCGCCCATATAGATAGACATGAAAATGTCTACAGCCCCAAAGAACCGCTATGGCCTCCTTCTCTATATGTGAGTACCGTTGTTCGGTGGGCGTGAGAGCCCGGGAGGCGTAGGCAATGGGTCTGGTCTCACCTGTTCGTGATTGTTGGACTAGGATTGCTCCGAGTCCGATGGGACTCGCATCCACGTATAGCTCTGTTGGTAGGGTTGGATCATAGTATACCATGGTTGTGTCCGACGACAATGATGCTTTGATCCGTTGAAATGCCTCCTCACATTTAGGGCTCCAGTCCCATTTGATGTTTGATCTGGTGAGTTCTCTGAGTGCTTCTGACATGGTTTCAGGGTTAGGGATAAACCTGCCACGTATGTAGCCATGCCCAGAAAGCAGAGCACTTCTGTAAGTGTGGTTGGTCGGGAGGCTTCTTTTATGTCTGCCACTTTGTGGGGGTCATTAGACACTCCATCACTGTTGAAAACGTAACCGAAGGATGTTATTTCTTCTTTTAGGAACTCACATTTTTTGCAGTGAATTGTAAGACCTGCTGTCTTCAGTCTGTTGATGACCATTTCAAGGTGACGCATATGTTTCTCCCTGTCGCTGGTGTGAATGAGGATTTAGCACTCCAGGAATTCCTTGGATTACCTCTTAGATGGCTTGTTGTAACACAGCTGACGATATTCCGAAACGTAACCTCTTGTATCACCTCAGGCCCAGGTGAGTCAAAAAGGTTGTGATGTATCTCAAATCACGGTGCAGCTTCAACTGATGGTAGCCAGCGTTGAGGTCTGGTTTGGGCAAGATGTGGGTTTACTCACTCGTGTAGTTGTGAGTAATGGGTGACCACCCCTCCTCACCTGTGGTTCTCTGTGGCGAGGTGCGGGTTTCCTGGGGTCAAGATGTGCCTCCTGTGGCTTCACCAGGGCTTGTTTAGGGTGTAGGCCGAAAAGGGTTGTCTGTTTCCTTTCCACGTGGGGAGGAGACACGCTCCTCCGTGTTTCCAAAAATTGCTGCGTTATTCTTATTCAGCAGGATGAGAATGTATTGGCAGCCTTGCGCGTGTGTTCATTTTGCGTACTCGTCACCAGTGTGAAGTCCCCTGCCGGTGCTGCCATCGGAGCGAGGGGTTGTTTAGTTTAGTTTAGTTTAGTTTATTATTTATATGGCGCGCCATACCCTGGGGCATCAGGGCGCAAACAGACAAGGATATGCTCAACTTAGTTACAAGTACATGATAAGTAGGAAAAAATACAGACATCAGCAATGTTACAGTAGGCAGGTATGTACAAGGAGAGGTCAAGGAACAAAGGGGAACAGGGTACATGTTTCCTGCATAGTCATAGGATAGTAATATATAGTTATGTACAGTGTGACATATCAGGTCACCAGTGTCAGAGTGATGTGCTGCGCACGGAGCTTCAATCGCATGGTAGGTAGGCTCCAGGAGCAGGGAGTGGGAGTCAAAGGGGGAGCATTTAAAGGGTCATGCGGGTTAAAGTAGTTAGGTGTCATTGGCTCTCAGCCACCTAGTTAGGTTCTGTCTAAAATTGGCAAAGGGCTGAGGTTCTCTGAAGTCATGGGGGAGGGAGTTCCATAACTGTGCAGCCTTGACTGGGAAGCTATTTCCTCCTACAGTGGAGAGTTTGAAGCGCGGAACTTGGAGGCAGTTTGCGCTAGCTGTTCTAGTTGGTCTGGAAGAGGTTCTTTTACATAACCTGTCCATGAGATAGGGTGGAGCTTTATTATTGAGGCATTTGTGGGTGAGGGAGGCGATCTTGAGTTGAATTTTATCAATGGTGGAGAGCCATTTGTATTCTCTTCTAATAGAGGATATATGCTCATTTCTGTTAATCTTGAGTGCTGCTCTCAAGGCATTGTTCTGGAGGACTTGAATTTTGTGGATGGTCTGTTTATTTGCCCAATGTAGAGTGTGTTACAATAATCCAATTTGGATAGTATCAGGGCACTGGCAAGTGTAATGCAGCTGTCTGTAGAGAGGAATTGTTTACTCGCTCTGATAAGTTTGCATGTGTATGCTGTAGCAGAGGCTAGAGAGTTAACTTGTTTGGTAAAGTTCATGGTGGCATCTAGGTAGAATCCTAGAGTTTTTACTTTGTTAGCTACTTTTATGTTGTTCCCATCAATAATGAAGTTGGCATAATCAGGGCTGAGTTTGGATATATAGGTTGGGGTGCCTAGGATGATAAGCTCGGTTTTGTCATCGTTCAGGCATAGGCCGTAGGTGGCCATCCATGCCTGAACGATGCTATAGATTCTGTTCACTAGGGCCAGATCCGTGGCGTAAACTTCTGAGAGCGGGAGGAGGATCTGGGTATCGTCTTCGTAGTTGGTGTAGGCGATACCCAGATGATCCATTTCATCAAAGAGGGGCTTCGTGAAAACATTGTAGAGGGTGGGTGACACACAAGATCCTTGTGGTACACCGCATGTTATGGGGATTGGATCTGCTGAGGCTGATGGAGCGAAGACTCTCATAGTTCGGTTACTCAGAAATGACTTGATCCATGTTATAGACTCTTTTGAGAAGTGGGCTGCAGAGTCGAGGTGGCTACATAGGACTGTGTGATCAACGAAGTCGAATGCCGCTGATAGGTGCAGAAGGAGGAGTAGGGCTGCTTGGCCATTATCTCTGCATTCGTCTATTTGGGCCTTAAGATCTATTAGAGCTGTCTCAGTCCCATGTTGCGGGCGGAATCCTGATTGGCGGGTTCCGAGTAGGTGGTTGGACTCTAGGAAGTTTTGTATTTGCATGTAGGCCACTTTGTCTAGAATTTTTAGAAGAAAGGGCACAGTCGTGATGGGCCTGAAGTTAGTGGGAATGGCAGGGTCGAGGGTTTGTTTCTTTAATAGTGGCAGTACCCAAGACTCTTTTAGGTTATTCAGTACTGTGCCTGTGGTAAAGGAGGAGTTGATAAGTTTGGTTATAAATGGCGATAGTTCTCTCGCAGCATCCTTGATAAGTTGTGCTGGGCATTGGTCGCCTTTGCAGTTGGACGGTTTAAGTCCCAGAATGACCTTTTCTACCTCTATGGTTGATACCTTAGAAAAGCAGAATCGGGCTTCTTGATTAGGCTGTGGTGGTGGCGCTAAGCTCTGAGGGATGTGAGGCGTTAGGGATGCCTTCTTGAGAGCAATTTTCGTTTGTAAATTAGCTACTTTATTTGTTAAGGCAAGTTGTATACTGGAACACCGTTTTTTTGTCCTTGGTGCAGTTTTCTTGAGGTACAACGGGAGTTTCCAATTCTTTCAGAATGCTGAACAGTTCTTTGACACTAGATTTCGATTTAGATATTCTAGTATTATAAAATAATAATTTGGCATTTATATAGCGCTACGAACCCTCAGGTATCTGAGCGCTGCTTATTATTACCCACGGTGTGTGGTGCTCATTTATCGACCTCGGAAGGATGAAAGGCTGAGTTTGGCCCCGCCGGGATTCGATCAAAGCAAGCGCTCTACTCGCTGTGCCACTTGACCGGCTATTATAGGTTTCCTGTTTGGCTAATAGTATTTCTTTCTTGTATTGGGAGGAGGCTTTGGAGAGGTTGAGTTTATTTTCGACTGATGGGGAGAGTCTCCAAGTGGTTTCAAGTTTTCTTTTGGTCAGCCTGAGATTTTTTAGATGAGGCGTGAACCATGAGTTGAGGTGTTTTTTCGGTTTGCTATTTCTTATTTTGAGCAGAGCTATGTGTTCGAGGGCTGAGTTCATAGCTTCATTATTCCGTTCAACTAACAGATTGGGGTCCATAATGTCTGGTAGTGAGTTCAATTTAGGTACTATGACGGGCATCAGATTTTCCGCTGTCATGAGTTTTTCGTTCCTTGTGGGCAAGGGTGGGGCAAGTGAGGAATGGGCAGTAGCAGGGTTGGTCGTCACTGTGAATAATAGCAGGTGGTGGTCAGTTCAGATCTGAGGTACGGAATCTGTGATATTTACTTCGCAATTATGTTCTGCTATCCAATCAAGGATACGACCTTTATTGTGGGTGGGTAATTTAACTTTCTGGGAGAATCCCAGTTCTTTCAGGGTCAGGGCAATCGCTGTAGATTGGATATCCTTAGTGTCATTATAGCCTAGATTAAAGTCTCCTAGCGCTATTGTTTGGGATGTATTTTTTAGGTTATTGGACAGGGATGTCGAAATGTCCTCAGCGAAGGTTCCAATAGGACCTGGTGGTCTGTAGATAAGGATGATGTTTAGAGTTTGGGAGTTAACGATGGCTATTTTGACCGTGAGGCATTCACAGGATTTCATAGTGGTGGTTGTGATAATTCTCATGTCTAGGGTCGTGCTAGGCTTCTTGGTGCGCAGCGCAGAGATAAGAGATATGCGTTACACCAGTTGGTTGGTCACTCCCTGAACTGCCAGCTTCCGGCAGGGTAGGTTCTTTATTGTGCCTCACGTCACTTACATCCGCCTCACGATGTGGGGCGTGAGGCGGATGTAACACCGGGTTAGCCCCCACCCTTTTCATGATCTTTATAAATAATGGACAATGGAAACTGAGAAACAGCAGGCATTGTTATTGTAATAAGAAAACTTGAGAACGAATAAAGCAGTGCTTTAAGTGGCCCGGAGCTAGCTGAAGCCAGGCCCCAGCAGTCTCCCAAAAGTGGGGCTGAGCCTGGGGGACCCCGGTCCCACCACAACATCGACGGGACACATTGTCCCACAGCGGCCACAGCTACGATGGGAGATGCACCCACCATTTTCGAGTAAGGCAAGCTGACAGAAGTGCCAGCCGGCTACAGCTGTGGCTGGCTGGCACTTCTGTCAGTCACTGTAACGTTCTCCTATGACCCCTCACACGAGGAAGTTAGTGTTCTTCAGTTTCACCCGGCCCAGGTTACCGAGGTGTCTTTGACCCTCGGCAAACCTGGGGACTCTGTGCTAATTTCTATATTTATATAAAAATGGCTTGAAAAGTGCACAATTCAAGCCATCTTTTATAAAGCTTTGACGATGGACAAAGAAGCCTCTGGCTTTGTCCGTTCTCAAAGCTTTATAAAAGATGGATTGAATTGTGTACTTTTCAAGCCATCTTTTTATAAACATAGAAATATGGCTTGAAAAGTACGCAAACGATAAGGTACGCACACAAATTTATAAATGTTATGTTTTTGTGTGCGGACCGTCTATGGTTTGTGCACTTTTCAAGCCATCTTTTATAAACATAGAAATGTGTAACATATTTCTATGTTTATAAAAGATGGCTTGCATAGTACACAACCATAGTAAGGTATGCATACAAATATATAAATGCTTGCGTGCATTTATATATTTGTTTGCATACCTTACTATGGTTTGTGTACTTTTTGGGCACGCCCCGCCCGCAAGCCACGCCCCCAAAGGAGGGCCCCTTCTCGATTTCTTACCCCCACTTATAGCCCTGAATAAAGGGATACGCATTTGGTAGTAGAAACTAAAAATGCCTTTCTCTATTTACAATAGTAGCTGTGCTGCATTATGTTACCACTTGAAATGTTTATGCTTTAAAGGGGTTGATACATTTCGTCGCGTGGAATTTGGTCAAACGTGGACGAAACGAACTGTACTGGCGTCTTCTTCACGTCTTTGTACACGTGCTTCAGTTGCAGCACCGTCATTGGTCACGATACCGTCTATCCTTTCACTTTAGTCATGACACTGTGGTGAGGACGAAGTAGAATCCTTTCCCTGAAGATATAACTTACGCTGAGTAGGAAACTGGCTACTTGTAGAGCAGATCAGTTAACATTGTCGAGCTACTACATCTAGAACATATGATGAGTCACATAAAGCGTTTCTGGTAAACTCATATAGCATGCAGCTACGCTTGAGTACCATCGGCGCCAGTAGTGTAGTGGTATCATGCAAGATTCCCATTCTTGCGACCCGGGTTCGATTCCCGGCTGGCGCACGTTTTTCTTTTAATGTCGCGGCGTCAATTGTTTGCACCGTTTCTGAAAAACAGCTTTAATTTGTAAAATCAGTTAAATAATTAATCAGTCGTGAGCTGTATTTTTTTATGTATCTCCGTAACAAATGTATTTGTCTCTATAACGTGTATTTGAGAAGAGAACACATAAAGAGAAAGATGACCCTACCAGTGAAACCTCCTTCTGCGCAGAAGTGTACGCGCTCCCCCTCCGCCCCCAACAAGCAATTTCTAGCGTGTCACGGGTTATTTTTCAGACATGGCTCCTCACATCCTACTATTTACTGACAGTAACGTTACTTGATTATCGGGGAGCACTTGTTCACTATACATTTCTATGCATTTGCATATGTGTTAGGTGTACGCCCCTGGCAGCCATACATTGGACACCAGGATTGGACACCATGGCCCCCATGGGCAAAGAACTAACGGCAGATCTGCACCCACGTGGGTGTAGTTGACATTTCGATCCTAAGACACACTCCACCTATAACTGTTGTTACTTTTCCACCGCTATTTAAGGTGTGAAAATGTTAAAAGTTGACAGAAACGCTCATACGCGTTTTAATGAGGTGCATTGGAATACAAGCAGAGGGTGTATTCCGCTTCGCCCTGTGCCCTCTGTGCAACAGGGGACGCAGTTGCAGGGGAAACTGCTGCAGGGACAGGTGCATCTCACATGGAACACCCACAAGCAGAACATTCCCAGGGTGGGAAGAAACTGACCACACAAATGGATTTGCACAGGTAGTTTCTCTTTCGCTAAATCCCCATTCAAAAAACTGTATTTCTTTCTTCTTATTGGACAAATCATTTGTATTCTTTTCTATAATGATACAACAAATCAAAACATCAAGATCAATATCATTAAACCATCATTCAGCATATTCTGGTAGTACAGTGAAGTACAATATGATCATTGCATATCCTGGTTATACAAATCAATTCAACCATATACTGGTCCAAAGACTCTCATATCTTCTGCTTAGACTATGTTATAGTAACTATATTTCCTTATAACAATAGGGGACATAATACATGATATTAGAAACTTCTCATTCTAGACCCTGCAATATGTTAGCTCTGCAGAAATAAAGTATGACAAAGCTCCGTGTTAAGGTTAATACGTAGCAGAAGCCCATTGCACACAACCAAAGGCCTCTTCCTACATACCAGCAGTTCACATCATATAAATCCAACCCTGAGAAAGGCTACTGACATGGGTCAGAATAATCAGAGCTTGCATAACAATAAAAATGAAAACGATCACATGGATAGCAAGTTATGATCCATGCAGGCATTACCATTTGATTCCACATACGACAGCACAGGGTCCCAAGCATCAAATATTTTGACATTTCGTTGTTAAGAGAAGCCCTCATTTTATCCATTGCCATAGTGACCCAAAGCCACGACCACCATTCATTCATCTCTGGAGCACAAGTACCTTTCCATTTCTGTGCGTTTGTTAGTCTAGCTGCGACCAACATATGGGAAGTTATTTTTGATGATTACCTTCCAAGGAATATATTTCTTCAAAATCAACATTTCCAAGTAGAGTAACCTGATTTTCTGTTTTAGGGTTAGCCTATGTTATCAACCAGATACCAGATGTATTTATAGCCCAGTAGCGCTGGGTCATGCAACAATTCCACTAGTTGGGCAATAATGGTGATGGAGCCAAAAGAAATCGACAACAAAAAAGAAGAGTGCCCGGCTGTATCTCATTGAGATGGACCGGAGTAGGTTACTGTCTAATATACAACTTGTATGCATTTTCTTTAAATCAGCATACCTATAGAAGTGACAAGATTGCCTGTGGTCCAGGCGTGACCACGAGCCCCTTATCTCCACCTCTTGTAAGACTGTGAAAATGGACCCTTGGTCATCAGTCATTCACGTTTAAAACATCATAGGCCATGGCCCTAGCGCTTAAAGACAGGCCGGCTTAGTCTCTGGTTTTATGAATGAGGACGGACGCCCAAGTGTGGCCCTCGTGACCCCCATCCGACTTGCAGGCCGAAGGCAGAGAAATGACAGATGCACATCACTACTAGGCCCTTCATCACCATCGTCGATGTATCACAGATGTGAGAAACGTTACTCTCTCAGATAGCCACTCAACCCATACCTGATTGACGAGATGGAGGAGGTAGAGTTGTCATCAACCGGACAGGTCGACTGACTATAACTCGAGAAGTTAATGACGTCATTGACATCACAACATTAGTGCACATAGACATGAAGGTCATAGACATCCATGAACGAAGCTACATTACATTATTGCAGGTAGACACAAATGCTTATGACTCATGCAGAGAGATGACGGACACACATGTATATATATCCTTTACCAAAGCAGAAACAGCAAGATGCCAAGAATACATATATCCAGCTTGCACATGCTTAATTGCAAATAAGATGGGAAGCCATAAGAACAAAAGTAGTTGAAGGGGGCCCTCTTTTGTGCCATGTTAAATTTTGACAGGTGGAGACGCCCCTCGCTTCCGGTCTTAGTCTTGCCTTATTGATTGATCTTTTTATATCAATTGTAATATCAACTTTTTTTATATCACCATTTTTTTTATATTAAAATGATGTATTTATATAAAGGGCTATTAAGTGTGTTTGTGTGTTTTGATATGTTTTGATATAAAGTGAATCTCAATGTTATATTTAAATGATTTTAATATAAAGTTTATATTAAAATGCTTTTAATATGGGAGAGTGCGTGCGCGCTGTTGCTCGGTAAAGAGCAAAGTGAGTTGTGAGGAGTTAGACAGCAAGTGTGAGGTGGTGGTGATGCGTTGATGATGCAGGAGCGGGTTGGGGCCTAAAGGCCGGACATCATCATTTTATATAGATTTTATATAAACTTGGAGAATATTTGATAAGCACTTTAATTATTAGAGCTGTAACATAAAGCAGGACATCGTCATAATTTTATTACAGATTAGGGCTTTTTCACGCATGCCGTTATCATTTTATA
This sequence comes from Ambystoma mexicanum, assembly GCF_040938575.1. Taxonomy (NCBI): domain Eukaryota; kingdom Metazoa; phylum Chordata; class Amphibia; order Caudata; family Ambystomatidae; genus Ambystoma; species Ambystoma mexicanum. The sequence goes on from NW_027182323.1 coordinate 3,349,350, forward strand.
ATGTCAGGGATAGGGCTCGGAGGCTTGTGTACCAATAAAAGTTGAATAAACATGATTTTATAATGGTGTGGACATGCCCGGGTAGGTCCAACTATGGAGCTTGCAGTATTGTGAAGTTGCCGGGGCATGCCCGGATATGGAAGCAATGTGAACATATGATCACAAAATGCTGCACTATGGGTTTAAAAAAAATATAGCGGAGTCACACATCCTGAGAATATATAGTTTACCAACATTGTTTTTGATAGAAGGAGAATAAGGATTTTAAATGAAAAGTTAAGATCTAATTTCAGGGCTCCAAAAAACACAGACCTACACATTTGAAGGCCCGTAGGCAAACACAAAGATGTAATTGAAAATATAGACAGGCAAAGCTCTGACTCAGCTATTTGAAGCTCTGCATGTATTAGAAAATATATGAACCCGACATCAGGATTATACAGCATTCCAATGAGGCCCCAGGGGTAGTGCAATCACACGCTGTCATGTGTCTGGTGCACAGGCTTTGTTAGGAGGTAAATTAGCTGTGACTAAGGGGCTTTTAGAGGGCCGTAGCAGACTGCACGTGGAATATGGTAATAGGTAGGATGGGGGCTGTTCTGATATGTGGGTGGAGGGGCACTAATTGAATGTCTTTAAAACCCAGGCTTTGGAAGTCAGCCAGAATAGCACTGTGGATTTCGGGAGATTTGCAGGCCCTTGTGGACCCCCCGGCTGGGAGTGACTGTCTGACGAAAGAGGTATTTTTCTTTTAAAAAGAACGTTGATTTTATGTATTCCATGCAAGCTTGTAAATAAAAAGCAGTTTTTCTGACCAGGTGCGCTGTGTTTTAAAAGCATAAAATATGTATACACGCTTTAAAGCTAGAGAAGAGTATTTTTAGCGGTGTGAAGATGCTTCAAGGTGCAAAAATGTGTACTCTGGAAATGGAAAAATTGTAAAATGTTTCCAAGTGTTTTTAGCCCAGCTATTTAATATGTTGGATAAACAACATACAGGCGTTGTTCTACAGGCAATGCAAAATTAAAGTGAGCTTTGGCTAAACAGCACACTTTTGTTGAAATGCTGGGTCACAGGCGCTGTGTATTATTTAAACACAATATGAAAGGTAGGTTATTCAAAGTTTGTTCTAGAATCTAGCACTTTGTATTTTTATTTAACGGGGCAAACAGATAATTTAAAACATATCTTGTTTATTCTCTATGTGTAGGCAGGATTAACTGCCAGCCTGCATTTTTATACACGGAAGTAACAGTGCCAGCAGAGGCTTACGCTACATGCAAAACTGTCTCAGGCGCGATAAGGGCATTTTGTTATCTGCATTTTATGTTTGTTTTAGGACTGCTAGTGTTTAGGCCTTATCAGCATTTTTAGAAAGTTGTTTACAAAGTTTCCATCAGTGGGGACATTCTTTGTGTAAATGAAAGCCTTTCTCTAGGGTTTATCTCCACATGCACAGATGACACAGTGCACAATAATGCCAGTTATAAACTTCTGTAAATACTCATTTTAAAACAATGTGACAAGCACTGAGGTTTTAGGTAATTAAACTTTTTTTTAAAGTTCAGCTGAGATTATGCACACATGGACCAGCAAAAGCTACATGAGGCACTATGAAATGGCACACAGCATGCATTTATAGAGGTCTGTTGGTGAATAAAACTCCATATGTTTTTGATAACACACAGCCATATGGGGTGTTTGCTTTTAAACCGTGTTGCTGTGGGATGTATTTACCCATGCATCCGAGCCCTACCTCAAAACTGTGCAGTACTGACATGGAAAACATCATGATGGCCAGAGCTTCCCAGAAAATGCACAGGGAAATGCATGAAGAATAGGCTGCCACTCATTTTTGCCGATGTTATGGGCACAGAAGGACACTGCCTAAAACCACCATTGGACTACCCACACAGTAGTCTGAAACCATTGGGAATGGCAATGCTGATTGCCAAAAGCAAACCCATAACTGTTGGGAATTCATTTTCTTAAATCCCAAAAAGGGGTGCAGTACCAGTACTCACCACTATCCAAAAGCCGGTGTTTTAAAACCACCAGATTTTACTTTTTTGTAGAAAACTGAATAAATGAACCCAAAACATGCCAAAGAAAGACTTACTGAGAGGTGGATCCAACGTAAAGTCATATTCTGAAGTGACTTGAAGGTTTATAACAAGACTGGCTGAGCTGTGGATTTCAGCAGTTTAAGTAAATTTGGACTGAAAGACATTAAAAATCTCAATGTTTAAGAGAAATGAGTGACCTACTTTTCAGTGTCGCATAGGTTGCAATTGTTTAAATGTCATAGTTTTAAACTTAGAATCAGCATTCTAGCTGCATATGTGAAATTGTTAGTTTATTTGAATGCAGAAACTGGGGAACAGAAATGACATGTAGCTAAAAACTGGCTTAAAGAGATTCCAATTTGCCTGGCAACTACCCCCATCAGGAGTGAAACTTGAGTCACAGCTGTGTTCCCAGGCCTAGCTGCCCTTTTGCTGCTCACACCAAAAGGGATATGACACTTCCCTGATTGAATTACCTGGGCTCTGCAGGAAATTGAACAAAGCCCTGTCTTGACTCAGGCAAATGTTTTATGGCGGGAGTCGTAAATGGAGATTTCTCCTGGAAGCACAGGGGAGGGGCACTGCCTGTGAGAGCAAGCTGGCTTGGCAGAACTGGAAAAACCAGAAATTCAACCTTGTGCTGGAGGAAAACCACACCCCTGTGGGGCCAGAACATAACTCTAAAAAGATGAATAACTCATAGTACGGACTTGTGAAAATTATTTAAATGATACCATAATTCTTGTGATTTTTCTGCCCACATTTTAAGAGGTTTTTAGAACCGGCGGCATGTTCAGGGGAGTTTTAGCAGAAAAGAGGATATTACTCAAAATGTGTGCATGTGAAAAATCTGACACTTCATCAATTAATGTCCATACTCCTTGCGCACATGTGTGTAAATTTGGGGTAATGTCTGATGTTGCAAAACCACTAAAAAAGTGAAATATGTGCCATTTCTGAATGCAAGCCCCCAGGAAGAGCAGAGTTTGAACAGGGTATACCTCCTGTAATGCATGATGAGTGCATGTAATTTTAAACAATATGTACCTCTGCAAATATGTATTTGGTTCAAATCTAGATTTGTGTGCAAGTTGACAGGAGGAGTGGACTTTCTGCAGGCTGTAAAATGACATCACTCTGACACAACTTAGCTCCCCCAATCAGGGGAGAAATGAAAGCTTGGCCAATGATAGGTGGAGAGGGGCTGGCTAGTGATGCTGCTCACACACACCCATTTTAAAAACACATAAAAGCAGAGAGACAGGACAGATAGGGACCTTCAAATCTATTTGCAGCTGGAAGCTCTGCCGGGAAAATCCATACTTTACCTCCATCAATCTCCAGAGAAAGCTGTGGAGAAAGACCCAGAGAAAGCAGAGCAGTATCCAAAACCAGAGAGAGCTGAACCGGAGTGCAGTCCAAAACCTGACCAGATCCGTGGCAAGGCCCATTTAACTCAAGAATATAGTGTGAGTACCTAGAAAACTGTGCAGAACCAATCTCTTAGTTAAAATAATATAATCCAAGCTATTTTAATCTAAGTAGAACTGCCTCCTAACTGTCACCTGTCATTTGTAAAGCTGTCACTTGTCATTTTCTAGTTGCAAGCTGCACTTGTCTTTTTGAACTTTAAAATTTCAAATCTGAAAAACGACCTTTATTTAATCGCTCATATCTCCATGACCGTTTGTGCTAGAGACTTGCAGTAACTTACCTCTGAAAGCTGAGAATCGTGGCTTTTCTACGAACCTAGAACCGCATTCCTACCCCATATAGTTTTGCCGCAATCGTGAAAAACGCACTCGCGAATTTTGCCGCGATTTGCAAATTTCTCCACGTGTGAAAATAGAAGCTTCTTGCCTTCCATTTGCCAAAAATTCGTTTAACATACCAATTACTCCTAGATCCTTGCTAAAGTGAGCCTGGACTAATATTAACTTGATTTCACTCACCCTGAACCTCCTAGAGGGAATTAAAAGCATTTTAACATATTTTCACTCCATTGCCAGCACATATCAAAGCATTTTGCCTGTGTTTTAAACTTCTGTAGTCTAAGTTGCTGGGGTGAACTGAATCACATTTAATTGCATTTCTGAGAACTGTGTGTTTCCTTCCATTTCCTTGCATTGCATAAAAGGGGGGGTGAATTGTCCAAGGAAGTGATTACATTGTCTTTTGCTGAAATCCTATCAAGTTATTTTCTGTACTGCATTTCATTCCACATTGCATCCATTTGAAACCATAAAAGTATTGTTGCTATCTTATCCATTTCATGTCAACTCCTTAGTGATTATCAAGAAGTGTGCTAGTGCCAGATTCTCCGTTGTTAATCTTTATCATACCAGATTAAGTGTGATATCCAATTATTAATTTATTATAAAGCGTGATATAATATATATTGTTTAAGTTATCAAATAAACCTTTAAACTTGCAAAACAGAACTACTTCTTGGCTCAGTGGGGTCAGGGGGATTCCAAGGGAGGGGTGTTATATAGGGGTAGTCATCCAGAACGCATGAACTGGACATAAAGATATATCAATAAGGGTTTTCATTCAGTATTCTAGACTAGGCGTTGACTTGGCTGTAGTGCTGAATTGAATCCTCTTACAGATTGGGGGCTCGTATCCGGGATTCTGGGTTAGAATACCACTTGTGCGGCTTAATACAGTGTGCTAACTGACGGGATACATACATCCAGTCGGATCACCACACTGCATTACGCTGTGAAGCCTTCCTCAAAAGGGACACTCCAAGAAAAGTTCTGTTCTGCAAAAATAAAATACTAACTTCTGTAAGTCAGGACAGAGACCAATCTCTAGAATGACGACCTTGGTAGATATGAAAATAGCCAGAGAGCACTTCTTACATAAACTATTTGTGAGAGGTGAATGGGCTGAGCAGGGCCAGGATGCCTGGTTGCAGGCCATCACGCGACAGGTCACTGAAACAGGGTCAGACTTATGGAGAGATCAGGGTCCATTCCATGTGGCCCTGAGTGAACTATATATGGCTCCTAAGGCCAAAGATGACCACGACAAGATCGTTAGGATAGCGGCATATTTATATTTATATATGGGAGCCATACAGAATAAATGTGCTGAAGGCCATGATCTGGCAAAAAGGCAACAGATGGCGTTAGAGAAGGCCCAATCTGATCTGGACTCTTCTGAGCAAAGGCTGCACAGAAGCCAGGAGTCAGAAAATGAGACCAGACAGTACATCACTAAAATAAAGGAGGATATGGATGTGCTGCAAAAGGAAAAGTCAGAACAGGATACCAGATTTCTGGCCTTGCAGAAGGAACACCAAGAAGGTTTGGACTCCCTACTGCAAAGCCAGAAAAAGCTGGAGCAACAGCTAGACTTCAATAGGGCATGTGCTGAGCAGGTAGTCACCCTGCAAAGCCACCTAGATAGGGAGAAGGCAGAGAGCAATAAACTGATTCTGAAAGACCTGGATACCCAGGCAGAGTTTGATCAGGAGCGCCAGAAAGCTGGTGCCTTCCAAAGGCAAAGGGACGACCTGACGGTACAGATGCAGACTCTTAGTCAGAAAAGGGACACCTTAGGCCAGGAAGTCTGCCACTTAAAAAGAAAAATGGAAGAAAATCACCTGGCCCACCAGGGACTGGGTGACCTCCAAAAAGAACACCAGAACTTGCTAGAGCACACCAGGAGGGTGGAGGATGCTCTAGCAAGAAAGGAGCAGGCCAATAGGGACACTGCTGCAGGAGGGTTACCTCCTGAGCTAAGACTGGCCCAGTTCTCCAGGACCAACCAGGAAGCACGGAGGGAAAATGAGGCTCTCTGCCAGCACAATGAGAGGCTCCAGCAACAGGTAGCGATGCAGGAGAAACTGATAGAGTCGAGTAAGGCCTTAACAGAGGAACTGAAAGCACAAATGCAGGCTCTTGCATTGCAACAGGGAGCAGGGGCGGATAGAGATGAGGTCCGCTGGGAAAGAGAGATTCCTGACCATAGCCGCAGGAGCCCTAACACCAGGGGCCTTCATCTCCCCCAGTCCCTGGACTCTACCACCCCCATGTCCCCTAGCGCACATGAGCACAGGGCCACAGGGATGGCAGATTACTATCCAGCTAAGAGTATGGGGCTCATAGGCCAGTACCACTCAGGAATGGAGGGGTGGGCATCCGGGTATGGGCACCCAAGTACAGTACAGTTCAATGGGGAACCCCAGGAGAGTAGGCCCATTAAGGGCATCCTGAAAACCTCTGCCCAGTTAGGTCAGTGGAGGGGGTACCCATCAAATCCTGGCAGCAAGGAGGAATCTGAAGACTCCTCTGAACTGCGCAGGACACAGGAGACCAGGTCCCCACATTCTGCCAGCCATTCCCAGGCTCGCAGAATCCGGGAAAACCTGGAAGAACAGACGGGAACCTCTGGGAGCAGTGCCTCTGAGTCTGAGGATGAATGGACAAGGGTTACCCGAACCAAAAAGGCCAATAAGGCAAAAAGGGCCTTGCTTAAGGACCCCTTAAAGCAGATTAAGGCGATCAGGAGCGTCATCACGCCTTACCATAAGAACGCTAAGTATTCTGTTTGGGAGCACTTAGAGTTGTTTGAACAAATGATGGAGACTTTCCATTTGAAGGACAGCCAAAGCTGTATTCAATATGTAAAGTGGACCTTCTCCCCGGAATACTCCAGTTTCTTTGCGGGGCTGGAGGACCAAAATCATTTAAGATGGTCCACCTATAAGGCGGCCATCTTGAAACATTTTTCTGTTCACAGAAATCCTCAAGAGGCTCGCAAGGCAGCCTACAATTTGCAATGTGGGGAGGATCAGGCCCCACAAGAATTTGTGCAGGAGTTAAAGCGTGCTTCTGCACAGACCACAAGAAGGGTGCGCACGGATAGCAGAGAATTTATTAATACGTTTTTCCATGCCTTGCCCAAATATATCATGACCCAGCTCGTGAGGGATTTTCACGAGAAAAGATCTTTAGACTGGGTCATTGAACAGGCTACCCGGATCTATGAGGTGCAGAAACCGATAGATAGCAAAAGTAATGCCCAGAAAAACCCCAAAGCCAACAGCACCCCTGCTGCTGCCAAGGTGGCAGAGGTAAAGGTCACCCCCGTTTTGGATTTGGAGATGGGGGGGCCTAAAAACCTACCTGCACCTAATAATGCTAGGCCCAAGAGGTCCTCGGGTCAGTCACAGACAGGGAGCCAAGGAGGCAGCCCCACAAATGGGGTCCCTCGCTCTCCTGATTATGTAAGTCCCCGTTACAAGGGAAATCGACCCATCCTGGGTTATGTGTGGACTCCTCCAGCCCAAGGGGGGGGATCCAGCCAAGCACCTAACCCAGGGAACTTCCCTCCAAACTTCCCACAGGAGGGCAGAAATTTACCAAACCCTGGGCAGAACTTTTTCCCCAGATATCCACCCGACTTTCAGCCCCAAAACCATCCATCCTTCTTTCCCCAATTCCCTGAGCCCAGACCACTGAATCCGGGAGAGGGGAGGCCAAGGGTGGAGGGGTACCCAAATCTTCCCAACCCGGGGTATTAGGGACAGCTACCCTTCCCGGGATCAGCCCAGGGGAGAAAACAGGGCCCCGTATCAGCCTGAGCGGGTTTCCCAGTTAGAGCGCCAGGTTCAAAACATGGCGCGGGATCTGGGTCACATACTGAGGGCTCAGCAGAACCCTCAGATGGGCGTGCCGGCGCAGAACGCACCCAACTCTGGACCTGGTGCTCCAGAACAATGACGGGGGCAGCACCCCGATAACTCACCGGTTCCCAGGGAGGAGGCACAAAGGGAAGGGGGGTGTAAAGCCTTGGAGGAAGCTTCCTTCCTCACTTGTAAACAGCCCCTGGAAACCCAGGAACCGGAAACAAAATCTCTTGCCCCTGAAAACCTGCCTCCTAAGGAGCAGAGGGGGGGGTAGGAGAAACAAAAGACCCAAACAGACTCAGTTTGAGGAGGAGGTACAGATCTTCCAATTTGAGGGAGAGGGATCCTCAGAGGATCCTGGGAAAAGGATCTTCTCCTTCAGAGAGGGGGGAACTCCTCCCAAAGAAAAATGGGTCCCTAGGGATGCAAATCCAGACTGGGGAGATGTGGAGACTGAGCTACTGCCGCCCACCATCTCATCCCAGAACCAACAGCAAGAAACTCCCCTGGTTCAAACCCATCCTGGTGACTGCCTCCAAAAAGGGGGGGGGGGGGGCGGCCCAGAACCAGAGCCAGGGGAACCCACAATGGCTCTGATCTCCAGTTGCCAAATTTTTCTTTCAGATTCCCAAGGCTCTCCACAGAATTCTGCCCAAATCTCTTCTCTCGCCATGTCCAAAACCAGAAAGTTAGCCAACCAGTTGTCCAAAAATGTGCATTATCTGTGCCCCCTTGAGGAGAAGGAGGGAAGATATTATGCCCCAGTACAAGTACAGGGGCAGGGTACAATTTTGGCACTGGTGGACACTGGATCTCAAGCTACCCTTCTTTCCAGAAGGGCCTTTGACGAACTGAATGCAGGAAGGGGAGGGAATTACCAAATTCCTCTCACCTCTCTTCCTGGACAACTGCAGAACTTTGACGGGAAGGAAATTCCCGTCGAGGGGACGGCAGATTTGGACATAAAAATTGGGCGACATAAGTTGAAACACCCGGTCATAGTTGTGACCCCAGAAGGCACCCCTTGTTTACTAGGGAATGACCTCCTGAGAAGGTTGTCACCCCTAATAGATTGTGTAAACAAGGTCCTCTGGACCCAGACTAGCCGACCCATAAAATTAAAACAGAGTGTCAACCATGTTAGTTTAAACGGCACCTGCCACATGGTTGAATAAAAATCTGACCAAGTAGAATTCCACTTCCAGAATAACCAAATTCCAGACGTGACAGTAATAGCAGTAGGACAACAGACTGATGATGGGGGGTCCTCTCTATTTCTGAAAATCAACCTCCCTTCCAGTCTAAAGTGGTACTCCACGCTGGAAGGAAACACCCTGAAATTCTACACTAATCCACAATCAGAAACTCCCACTCCTATAGTCCAGAAAGATGTGAAATCAGCTCAGAGCCTGGCTGATATTCAGCAAATTGGAGAGCAGTTGTTCATCCCTGTCCAATTAAATGATGGGAAGGACTCTGTTCTCGCTCGAGTGTGTGTGAACAACGGTAAGAGCTTCATCAGCGAAGCCATGTTCCGCCAACTCCCAAAAGATCCAGCCATTCCCACCTTCAAACTGATAGACAAATGGGAAATGGACCTGGAAGCACCTAATTCCAAACAGCTCCTGCCAAGCAGGTGTATGCTCAAAATCTCCATTGGCAACAAGAGCATAGTCCACAATTGTTGGGTCGTGCGAGACGTCCCTGCCGCCTTTTACTTAGGCAGTGACATTCTCAATCGCTTTGCCATTAGTTTGGACCTAATAAACTTCAAAGCTTGGTCCCGATTAGCGGATAATCCCATGGGCTTTGATGATCCAGAAAAAGCATTTAGGTCAGCTCAATTGCTACCTTATGCAGTTGAAATTCAGATCAAAGAGGAAGTCACCATCCCAGAAAGGACCCGACAATTCTCCCTGGAAGTGAAAGTTAAAAGAGGACAATATTTGCAAAACCCTGATGCTTACATACATCTAAATGCTTCTCTCCAACAGCAAGGGTTGGGGGTAAACCCAACTCCATTAGTCAACATAGAACATGACACCATTCTAATAGAGGTGGATAACAGCGCCTTAAAGAGTATTACTCTAGCCGCAGGCACCATTATTGGAATGGCGGTTGATGACCGACATTTTTCCATCGACCTAGTAAATGAACTGTTAGGAGCAATCCCCAAGGGCTGTTTTGACGGTGACAGTGAGGACAGTACAACACCAGACAGGATCTTTACCCGGCATGGGGGGAACTTCCTGGCGTACACTTCTTGCCCCTATGGTAAGGAAGATGTGACTTGCGACTTCAGGAGGGATGAGGTGATTTTCCAGGTCCATGAGGGCTGCCTTTCCCACCTGAAGCCTCCGGTCCAAATCAGCACTCTGACCAGGGACTTCTCCACCCAGTTGGAGGAGGCCGCGGAGATAGCCAAACCAGAAGTCTTTCCAGGCTTCAGGCAGATGGTGGAAGAGAGAGTCAACCTAGCTGATGCCTGTGTGACTCTGGAACAAAAGCAAAAGTTGAAACAAGTTTTCTTGGATTTCCAAGATCTCTTTGCGGTAGACTCATATGACTGTGGTCGCACTGACATCCACACAACAACAATCCCCACGGACCCTGGCATGACTCCAGTGTTTGTGAAGCAATATCGTTTGCCTCTCGCATCAATGGAGTCCCTTACTGAAATAATTAAGAACCTTGAGTCCCAGGGGATTAATCCGTCCAGTCCACAGCACCTTCAATAATCCGGTGCTGGGAATATTGAAGCCAAACGGCCAGTGGAGACTCTGCGCCGACCTCAGGGAGCTCAACAAACGGGTCCATACTTCCCGATGGCCTCTTCCCTACATTGACCAAGGGCTGGCCCAGATTCAGGGGTCACAGGTATTCACTGCAATAGACCTGACCAATGGATACTGGACCGTGCCTGTCAGCAGGGAGGACCAATACAAACTGGCTTTTACCTTTGGGGGCCAGCAGTACACATGGACCCGGACTCCCTTCGGATACCTCAACTCCGGCAATGAATTCAACATTTTTCTACACAAGGCCATGCCCGACTTGGGTGCAAGGGGTAACCTGGCTTATGTAGATGATGTCCTCATCAAAAGTTCATCTGTGGAGAAACACATAGCGGAGATCCGTTATGTTCTGACCCAGTTGAGGGCCGCCGGAGCAAAACTTTCCTTTCAGAAAGCACAGTGGTGTAGAACCCGTGTTAATTTCTTGGGGCATGAGATTACTCCTCAGGGTCTCTGTCCCCAGGAAAAGAAAGTGGAAGCCCTCCAAAAACTGAAAGACCCCACAACTCTGCGGGAACTAAGGAGCCTCCTTGGACTGACTAATTACAGCAGAAAGTTCATTGAGGGCTACGCAGAGATCACCAGACCCCTGATTCATCTCCTGAAGGGGGGGGGTCAAGTGGGAATGGGGTCCAGAACAAGCCGAGGCAGTAAAACAACTCAAAAGAAGCCTCTCACAAGCGCCTTGCCTAGCTTACCCCGTCAGAAACAAGGAGTTCTTCCTGGAGACGGGGTTTTCTAATACATGCTTGACGGCAGTATTATACCAAAAGCATGACAAGGTCAATAAAGTAATCTCCTATGCGAGCAAAACTTTATCCTCTGTGGAGGAAAGATTCAACGATTGTGAGAAGGCACTCCTGGCAACGGTGTGGGCATTGAAGAATTACCGCCCGTTTATCCAGGGGGAACACATCATAGTGGAGACTCCACACCAGCCTCTGCAATATCTCCAAAGTGACAGAATCCGGGCCGGAAATGTGAGTAATTCCCGAATTACTTCCTGGATTCTGTCAATGCAAGGCTTTCCGGTGGAGGTCAGATATGGCCAAAACAAGAAGAGTCACCTCGCGCAAGGTCTGGCTGACTTGCATGATTGTGCCAGAGAAAACTGTCTCGAGGACGAAAGTCTAAAAATCAAGGACAACATGGAGGCATACCTTAATTCCCCACACAAAGTCTTTGAAGAGGACAAGCGTGAGGGAATGCCCACTGTCTATGTGGATGGATGCTCTTACCATGTTGACAACAACGGGGAGAAAGAACTGGTGGCCGGCGTAGGGAATGCATGGGTGAATGAGTCCCCAGAACCCTCCGCTGGATACAAAATTGGTCCCCGAAGTAGTCAGGTGGCAGAATTGATGGCTGTGCATCAGGCCATCCTCACTGCTGTCCAGCATCAACTCCGCGAAATGGTCATAATCACAGATTCGGATTATGTACGGAACGGGTTCGTGGAGCACCTGGTTAATTGGAAAACCAGAGGCCTGTTATGTGCTAACAACAAACCCTTGAAACATGGGAAGCTGATTCAAAACATTGATGATCTGGTCACCTCGAATGAGATGACCATCTATTGGAAGAAGATCAAGGGTCATTCCAAAGTAGAGGGACCAGACAAAACTGGAAATGACTTAGCTGATCAGCTGGCCAAAACCGGGGCCATCCAAGGGGATCTAATTGAGATTGAGTCCCTGTTGGGGGAAATCCAGGTCACTGCTATCACTAGGTCCCAGACAAATGCTCACAACGACCTTTCAATTGCACAATGGAGTAAGGATACCCCTGATGCTGATTTGATTACAGCTCAGAAGGGGGATCCAATTATTGGTAAGTTTTACCAACACCTTGAGGACCCTGAGAACTTTCCCCTGACGGATACCGATTACATTGGGAAAGAGGACCTAAGAGTGTTGATGAAGTGTCCAAAAATGTTCCGGATCCAAGACGGTTTGTTGGCAAGGAAATCCAAAGCTGGCCACGATCAGTGGGTGGTTCCTACCTCATTCCGAAGCCTGATGTTAAATCACGCCCATGATGCGGCCACCGCCGGTCATAGGGGGTTTCACACAACATTGGAAATCTTAAGAGAGGTTGCATACTGGCCACACATGGGGCAGGACCTCGACCAATACTTGAAGGGGTGTCTTGTGTGTGCACAATTTCAGCCATCATCCCTCACGCACCGTGCGCCTCTCCAAAAGAGGGGGATGACACTGCCATGGTCAGATTTACAAATCGACTTTGTAGGCCCTGTGATTCGCTCTGCTAGGGGGAATAAGTACATGTTGACTGTGACATGCTTGTTTACCAAGTGGGTGGAATGTCTCCCAGCCCCAAATTGCAAGGCAGAAACTGCAGCTGCCTTGATGATTAACCACATCTTTTCCCGTTTCGGTCTACCTCAAAGGATTGAGTCAGACAGAGGTAGCCACTTCACCAGTGAAGTAATGACAAAGATGTGGGAGATACTGGGGGTCAAAAGGAAGTTGCATATTGCTTATAGACCAGCTTCTTCTGGGGCAGTAGAGAGATATAACCGGACAATTGTGAACATCTTAAAAAAGTTTGTGGCAGATTCTGGGCCAAGTTGGGATATCCGATTACCTCTGGTCCTGATGGCTATCAGATCTACCCCTTCATCTGCAACCAAAATGTCACCATTTGAGTTGATGACTGGACGCAAGATGGTGCTTCCTCAGTATTTGCTCTACAGGACCCAAGAGCAGACACTGATAAATGCCTCCACTACTCATGAGTATGTGGAGAATTTAAGGAAACACCTTCAACATGCTTTTGCTTATGCTCAGCGGAATCTAGAAAGATCGGCTGATAGCATGAAGACCCATTATGACCTGAAAACTTCCAGGAAGGAATATCAGGTGGGAGACCGGGTCTATCTATACAACTTCCAAAGGAACCAGGCCAAGCAGCGCAAATTTTTGCCTACATGGAAGGGACCCTTTGAGATCATCGACAAGATCTCCCCTGTGGCCTACAAAATCCACATCCCCAAAGGTCCTTTGGCAGCGGGGGAAGACAAGTGGGTCCACATAAACCAGTTGAAATGTTGCCATCCCAGGCACACTCTGCAACAACTGGAGGAATCCTCTGGAATCCTAGCAGGTACTGTCCCAATCATAAAACATACCACATCTAGTCTCTAACATATTGTGATTTGCATGAAACTGTCTCTTAGTTATACTGTTTTTTTTTTTCAAAATAAGAATGTAATGTTTCGTTATGATGAAATGCACATGCTGCCCCACTATCTCAACAGTGGTGAAAAAACGTCTATGAGTAGGTATTGCCGCTCTTCCTTTGTCGTCCTAGGAGAAAGAAAACCTGGAGACAGGCCAAGGAGGATGATCCGGAGACGGGAACGAAGATCCAATGGGCCCAGCGTACCGCCCAATCTTCCCATCAGGACCGGCGAGGAGAACTGATCGATCTGACCGGATGGAGGAAGAGATGCTGAACTGGCCATCCACCGGAAGAAGATGAGAACTACATCCCAGATCTTGCGGTTCCCACCAGTGAAGGATCAGATGGCCACCGCAAGTAGGGGGGCTTGTGGGATGTATTTACCCATGCATCCGAGCCCTACCTCAAAACTGTGCAGTACTGACATGGAAAACATCATGATGGCCAGAGCTTCCCAGAAAATGCACAGGGAAATGCATGAAGAATAGGCTGCCACTCATTTTTGCCGATGTTATGGGCACAGAAGGACACTGCCTAAAACCACCATTGGACTACCCACACAGTAGTCTGAAACCATTGGGAATGGCAATGCTGATTGCCAAAAGCAAACCCATAACTGTTGGGAATTCATTTTCTTAAATCCCAAAAAGGGGTGCAGTACCAGTACTCACCACTATCCAAAAGCCGGCGTTTTAAAACCACCAGATTTTACTTTTTTGTAGAAAACTGAATAAATGAACCCAAAACATGCCAAAGAAAGACTTACTGAGAGGTGGATCCAATGTAAAATCATATTCTGAAGTGACTTGAAGGTTTATAACAAGACTGGCTGAGCTGTGGATTTCAGCAGTTTAAGTAAATTTGGACTGAAAGACCTTAAAAATCTCAATGTTTAAGAGAATGAGTGACCTACTTTTGAGTGTCACATAGGTTGCAATTGTTTAAATGTCATAGTTTTAAACTTAGAATCAGCATTCTAGCTGCATATGTGAAATTGTTAGTTTATTTGAATGCAGAAACTGGGGAAAAGAAATGACATGTAGCTAAAAACTGGCTTAAAGAGATTCCAATTTGCCTGGCAACTACCCCCATCAGGAGTGAAACTTGAGTCACAGCTGTGTTCCCAGGCCTAGCTGCCCTTTTGCTGCTCACACCAAAAGGGATATGACACTTCCCTGATTGAATTACCTGGGCTCTGCAGGAAATTGAACAAAGCCCTGTCTTGACTCAGGCAAATGTTTTATGGCGGGAGTCGTAAATGGAGATTTCTCCTGGAAGCACAGGGGAGGGGCACTGCCTGTGAGAGCAAGCTGGCTTGGCAGAACTGGAAAAACCAGAAATTCAACCTTGTGCTGGAGGAAAACCACACCCCTGTGGGGCCAGAACATAACTCTAAAAAGATGAATAACTCATAGTACGGACTTGTGAAAATTATTTAAATGATACCATAATTCTTGTGATTTTTCTGCCCACATTTTAAGAGGTTTTTAGAACCAGTGGCATGTTCAGGGGAGTTTTAGCAGAAAAGAGGATATTACTCAAAATGTGTGCATGTGAAAAATCTGACACTTCATCAATTAATGTCCATACTCCTTGCGCACATGTGTGTAAATTTGGGGTAATGTCTGATGTTGCAAAACCACTAAGAAAGTGAAATATGTGCCATTTCTGAATGCAAGCCCCCAGGAAGAGCAGAGTTTGAACAGGGTATACCTCCTGTAATGCATGATGGGTGCATGTAATTTTAAACAATATGTACCTCTGCAAATATGTATTTGGTTCAAATCTAGATTTGTGTGCAAGTTGACAGGAGGAGTGGACTTTCTGCAGGCTGTAAAATGACATCACTCTGACACAACTTAGCTCCCCCAATCAGGGGAGAAATGAAAGCTTGGCCAATGATAAGTGGAGAGGGGCTGGCTAGTGATGCTGCTCACACACACCCATTTTAAAAACACATAAAAGCAGAGAGACAGGACAGATAGGGACCTTCAAATCCATTTGCAGCTGGAAGCTCTGCCGGGAAAATCCATACTTTACCTCCATCAATCTCCAGAGAAAGCTGTGCAGAAAGACCCAGAGAAAGCAGAGCAGTATCCAAAACCAGAGAGAGCTGAACCGGAGTGCAGTCCAAAACCTGACCAGATCCGTGGCAAGGCCCATTTAACTCAAGAATATAGTGTGAGTACCTAGAAAACTGTGCAGAACCAATCTCTTAGTTAAAATAATATAATCCAAGCTATTTTAATCTAAGTAGAACTGCCTCCTAACTGTCACCTGTCATTTGTAAAGCTGTCACTTGTCATTTTCTAGTTGCAAGCGACCTTTATTTAATCGCTCATATCTCCATGACCGTTTGTGCTAGAGACTTGCAGTAACTTACCTCTGAAAGCTGAGAATCGTGGCTTTTCTACGAACCTAGAACCGCATTCCTACCCCCTATAGTTTTGCCGCAATCGTGAAAAACGCACTCGCGAAGTTTGCCGCGATTTGCAAATTTCTCCACGTGTGAAAACAGAAGCTTCTTGCCTTCCATTTGCCAAAAATTCGTTTAACCTACCAATTACTCCTAGATCCTTGCTAAAGTGAGCCTGGACTAATATTAACTTGATTTCACTCACCCTGAACCTCCTAGAGGGAATTAAAAGCATTTTAACATATTTTCACTCCATTGCCAGCACATATCAAAGCATTTTGCCTGTGTTTTAAACTTCTGTAGTCTAAGTTGCTGGGGTGAACTGAATCACATTTAATTGCATTTCTGAGAACTGTGTGTTTCCTTCCATTTCCTTGCATTGCATAAAAGGGGGGGTGAATTGTCCAAGAAATTGATTACATTGTCTTTTGCTGAAATCCTATCAAGTTATTTTCTGTACTGCATTTCATTCCACATTGCATCCATTTGAAACCATAAAAGTATTGTTGCTATCTTATCCATTTCATGTCAACTCCTTAGTGATTATCAAGAAGTGTGCTAGTGCCAGATTCTCCGTTGTTAATCTTTATCATACCAGATTAAGTGTGATATCCAATTATTAATTTATTATAAAGCGTGATATAATATATATTGTTTAAGTTATCAAATAAACCTTTAAACTTGCAAAACAGAACTACTTCTTGGCTCAGTGGGGTCAGGGGGATTCCAAGGGAGGGGTGTTATATAGGGGTAGTCATCCAGAACGCATGAACTGGACATAAAGATATATCAATAAGGGTTTTCATTCAGTATTCTAGACTAGGCGTTGACTTGGCTGTAGTGCTGAATTTAATCCTCTTACATTGCAAATGAACATATTTCTTTTTCAAACACATTTTTATAACAGTTATTTTAAAACAAACATGTGTTTTGTTGGACATATAAGCTTATAACCATTTGTAGATAGCTGACATCGGAGGCTGTAGGCAGGCCAGTACAGCGAGGTACGGACTTTCTGTGTGTAAAATGAAAACGCCTGTATTTAAGTATTTTGAAAGTGCACAACACTTTTGGTTGTAGGAAAGCAGATGCACACACACGCTATAGACACTTTGTGAGGTTGTGCCCTGTATGAACGCAGTTTAGAAGCAAAAAACCATTGACCAAGCCAATAACCCTGTGTTTTATATAGAGACAGTGGGGTTTGCTTAAAGCAAGCAGAAATGTGTTTAGAAATAGTGTTTGCATTGAAGAATTTAATGTTTGTGCAGAATAGTCTGACCTATGGGAGCAATCTGAATATATGAGTTGCAGAAAATATATTTCATGTGCATCTTGAGGAGGACTGTTTTAACACAGTTTATAAAAAACATGTATTGACACAGTTTGTAGCCATGGGTTTTATACAGTTATAGTGAAGCTTGCTTAAATCAACCTCAGATGCATAAACAATGCTACACCCTGTGCAGTTACAGGTTAAAAGCGTCCCCATTTTTATACTTAAGCAGCGTAGAATTAAATATTTGTACAGGTATATGAACAAAAATATAAAGGTCACATTTTAAAAATAAGTTTGTGTCTGAACAAAAAAGCAATACATTTGACACGTGGTAGATCTTATTTTTAACATGTGTAAGCCGCAATGTGTTTTTAAAACACAATTGTGAGTTAGATGTGTACTATTGTCTGCTGAATATTTATATGAAACATTTGTCGGGTTGAAAACGATGACAGATAACATTTAAACGCCAGCTAGCCACCAGCCAAAATTGACTGTAAACTGTGGCTTTGAGCATGGTTCACAGATCACACAGCTCATTGAAATTTTTTAAGGATGTCAAGAATCAGAATGTTATATTTTAGATCATGGTGTAAAAAATAATATTGATACACGCCCGTTTGTGGCCCAGCTGTCCCCATGTGGGGCCCCAGCTGGCCCATATGGGGGCCCAGCTTCTCTGCAAGCTCTTTCAGATTTGCTGGAGAGCACATTTGACCATCATGGACAGTCCGGACAGTTGGTCCAATGCAGCTGGCACAACACCATTTTATAAATAGGGGCGCGGCAGTGGTGATGCCGCCGCCGGCTCTGATGGCTCTGTAGTTCTGCTGTCCCTGTGGCCGATATTGTGTTGTTTTCTTAACTGTGTGTCATGAATTTTAAATATAATTACAGCGTTTATAAAACAATGTCCGTTTTGTCAATGTGTCACAGATCACAGAGGTGGTTGAAATTTTCAAGGACGCTTATATTCAGGTTCTTATATTCTGGCACAGGCTGTAAATATTAACATCATAAGTCACTGGGCCTGATCACGAGTTGGGTGGTATCCCGGCCAGGATACCACCCAACTTTATTAGCGTTAGCGCCCACCCGTCCAGCGGCATTACCACCGGATCACAGATTAGGCGCTAACAGTTAGTTCCCATTCCCCATTGGGTCCGTTGGACCCAGTGGGGAATTGTCAGTGCAATTACCGTGTGATAATACCGCTGGCGGTAATTGCACCGGGAATTGGCCTTTTTCCAGCGTCTTTATCCCCAGAGCTGGGGGTAAACATGCCACACTCAAGATTGGGCGGACCCTTAAATACAACACCATTACCACTGCATTTAAGGGCTGCCGCCCAACTCGTGATCAAGCCCACTGATTCTATATTTTTCAGTTTTTTTATAGAAATGGTTTGCAACACATGGATGGCTCAGGCGTCGCAATCTCTGGATGTGAATTGTAGAGCGCAGCTTGTTTTTTTACAGTTTTTCTAAAGCAGCATGTTTGTTAATGGTCAGATAAAAGTGGAATACTGGGCACTAGCAATTCAAATATAGTTATAACTTCAACACTGTCTTTTTGCACAATATGCACAGCACCCACATTGTGAATTTTGTACCAATGTGGCGCAGATCACACACTGACGAAGTGTTGTAGCCGAGATTCATTTATGTACACGGATTGGCATTTTTTAGGAGCTGTGTGCTTGGTTGTTATACGGTTTAAGATGTTGATGCTGACATTGTAATGTATATTTTATACAAATTTTATATTTTTATGTTTTCTTAAGGAAAATGCCTTGCAACAATTGGATGTTGCAACAGGACACTGATGGAAAAACAGCCTATGGAGACAGATGTTTTGAGGAACCGAGAATGATGCTTGGGGGGGGGTCAGCAAACCATCATGGTCTCTGCGTTGTTCCAGCACTTTGCGTGGCATGTGGACTTGTGCATACGGTGGCCGCCTATGCCATGGATCTGGGATGTATCACGGATTGTGCAATCTCGCAAACATCAAGGCTTGGGGAAATTGATCTAGGAATGCCCATCGATGTGGCTGATGGGCTCACACAATCATCGTGGATGGGTCTGCAGGGCCAGGATTTGCGGAGTGCGGCTGGATCTCATGGGTCTTCAAGCCACAAAGGCACAGGGTTTTCACCACCAATGGAGAATGGCTTTTGGGCTAGTTTAAGGACCCCCCGCAATAAGGGTTATGCAAATGTCAGCAGAAAAAATATAGGTTTTTGGAAGCCCTCGCTATGTGAAAGCACAAGGTATAGAGGTGGTGATGGGGTCCACTGTTTTGTGCCCACCAAGGGTTATACACCAGAGGAGCTGATACTACCAAGATATCATTCAAGGAACGCTACAAATATAATGGTTCTGATCTTAAGAACCGCTACTACAAATGTGAGGCGTTGTTCTGAGGTTCCGGAGGATGTGCTATCTTTTTTTTATTTAGCAAAGGCCAAGGAATGTCTGGGGGCCTTATACAAAGGAGTTCATTCTTGGTTTATCTGCACGTCCTAATGGGTTTGGGGGCCAGCAAGGACCAATGCAGTTTCTATGGGGTCCCGACGCTGAGGAGTTGTTTTACTCTGATTCATTAATGGCTGTTTTGGGATTACCACCTTTATCAAACGCCATCGTAATGTCTGGGATGCAAACACCATAGAGCTGTTCTTTTATTTCTTTAAAACATGTGTCGTGGGATGTCTGACAAATGGCAACCTATTGTTTTTACAGAGGGGTTGCTGGGATGGGGCGCTATATGTGAAGTGCTTAATTATATCTTCTAAAGAAATGTGATATAGAATGCAATGGTTTTATATAGTTTTCAAGCAGTGTAATGTCACATGCTTTTATTCGCAGCTTCTAGGTGAAGTAAAGAATGACAACTCATTGCAAGTTTCTACATAGCACTTAAATGATGGCTACAGCAGCGCAAAAATATAGCAGGGTTTGTTTTATTTACTCCTGAAAGATTGAAAGGCTAACCATCCACTCTGATTTAACCACAACACCGATTCTCAAACTTAGATATCTGTGCATGATTTGTTACTGTTCAAGTATTTAACATTATGGATACCAGGCTACAACAACCCTTTGCGTGTGTGCTGGCAGGCCCCTCCAGCTGCGGGAAGACTTATTTGTGAAAAAACTTTTAGCAAATGTTCAGACCACTGATAATATTCTCTGGTTGTACAGCTCATGGCAACCTCAATATAACACCTTGCAATAGCAGTTTAAGCACCTACGGTTTATTGAAGGCATGCCCTAGAGTCTTAACGACAACCGTTTACTGCCGCCGGGCATGGTGAATATGATCATCGTGGACGATTTAATGACGGAGGGTGGCCAGAGCGCCGAGCTAGAAAGAGCTTTTACTCAATATTCTCATCGCTGCAATCTAAACATTAGTTATATCGTGCAAAACATGTTCAACAAGGGAAAGAGTAACAGATTTATAATGCTAAATGCTAGTTATTTAGTGTTATTTAAAACCCCACGTCATAATCAACAACTAACCGTGATAGCCCGGTATAGGTATCCAGCCAAATACCCAGCCAGTAAGCCCTTTGAATACCTTCTGGTTGATTTAAAAACAACCACGCTAGAGGATTATAAATTGCACATTGATATATTCTCCCCAGCTCTAGCAGATGTTTGTATCCCAAAAAAGACATCTAAAAAACAACATTAAGCGCAATATCACATCACTAGCCGGTTGCGCTTTTACCATGTCGGTACACATGCGGAGAAACATTGAGCTGCTCAAAATGCTTATATATGCCACCCCTCAACAATGCAAGGCCATTCTAACCGTGGCCCCTGACAATTTGGTGGCCGCTAGTGCAGAGATTGCTCAGAACACTTTAAAGGGACATGTCCCCCTAACACACTGCCAAATAAGTGCATTGAAAAAGAAAAAGGGGGTCAGCAAGAAACTGGTCAATAAGTGGATATCGCTAAGGGCTAAAAGAAAAGCGTTCTCGCAGGCTGGTGGATTCATAGGATCGCTCAAAGGCATAGTTCTATCGCTAATCACCAGCTTGCTCGGGAGGCAGTGATGGAGCACACCAGTAAAATGTATTAGGTGGACAAGCATCAGCTAGAAAGTCTCACAATCCACCACCCTCACCGGATTGGGATATACGGAAGTTTGCTACTACGCGTCTTGACTCGGAAATGAAGGATGTTTTAAACAGGCCTGACTTACCAGTGCATGATAAAGCAGCTTTATATACAGATATTCTACATAAATACCTACCACACCCACCACAGTGCTGCAGAATAAAAAAAACTAGCTTTATACATGCCTGCAGACGAATCTAGCGGCATAAAGGCTCCACCAGAAAAATATCCGGTAGTGGCTGAAGTGGTGAATACACTTGGCCAGTGCTACAAACCTGAAGCAGAACTAGTGCTACACAAGCTGGAACTTGCAAAGGATGTGGCCTAATGGACCGATAGGAGGGAGTTTATTTACAGAGGCAGGGTGATAAGGGGTTCAAACCGGCATGATCTAGTATGGGGCATCACAAGTCGACAGCCCAATTCTATAATAAACGCTGCGTTTGGCAGGAACAAAGTCATGCAAGCGGTCGCTGATTTAAATTTCCCAACATTCGTTGTGGTTAATGTCGCCCAATGTGGCCTTCTGGAGCGGCAAAAAAACTGGTGCTGCTGCTGCTCCTCTCCAGCCACACAACCCTCTAGATAGCCCTGTGAGCAGAACCCGTTCCACCAGCCCCGAAGCAGTGTGAATACCAGCCGGTTTAAGGAGACCTCACCCAGCCCCATAAAAATCCAAAATGCCCCCGACACCCAGACCCCCGAAGCATCTAGGCAACACCAGTGCCATGCCCCTCCTAGGTGGCTGTCTGAAAGCTGGCTGTCTGATTCATGGGCACACCCCGCTGTCTCTGTATGTTTGCTTTCTGTATAGCCTTGATTTTGCTTTCTGTATTGATTTTTTTCATACACATATAACACTTTTTCCTCTTGGTATTAAATATGTCTCCTTTATTTTTATTAATAAATTGTGTTTTCAATTCATGAAATCGTATAGTTCTTTATTACAGTGTATCATTTATTAGTTGTACTAATGCATGGCGCTTTTTGATTTCTAAAAAGTAATTTTATTGATATGTATATCACTGTAAAGATGAAACACATTTACATTTTTGACACACTGTAAACATTTTGCGAGATTTATACACATTATGTAACATCTTGTTTACAAATCTGGTTACCATTTGATTGTTTTGCATGGGATTGCTCGAATACATTTTCAAAACAACCGACAGCGATCTCCCTTCTGACATTTGACTGATAAAAAATATACAGTGTTGACCACAGGTCATGGCTTTAGAGTCTTGATCCGGTACAGTGATATAACAAAAATACTTTGCGATGCTTTTCACATAGTCCGTTAACACTCTGGCATATATGAAGTGCTGTGTTAAGCACGCCAAACTGTCAAACACTGTTAACACATCTCCCTCGAGCCACAGAGCTATCCAATGTGTTCCACCCCGGTCATGCCGATCGGTGTTCACCACTATGCTAACTGGGCGAATTATGGGTGGGCGTCTCGGACATGTATCGTTGGCATATATGCTGTGGAATGTTTTCAGAGCATATTTATCTTTACGCAGAAATCCTTTTATCTGTAGAGTAACCATTAAATATCAAAGAGTATGTTTCTCTGCGCGTTGATTCCCCATGATGATTATTTTTGGTAGCTGCAGGTTATCTTGACTGGTGCCGTGGCTACCGGCAGGAATGCTGAAGACTTTAAGAGCGACTCTCTCAACTGGATTTTTCACGTTAGATATTTGCAAAGCTCTGCATGCGTCAGTGTAATGGTCGGCAAGATGCTTACATGCTTAATGAATAAACTCACCGATGTGAAAACTATACTGTTCAGCGTCTCCGCTCATGAGACAAAAAGGGCCAGCTTTTCTGGATAGTTTTACTTTAAGGTCGATGCTATTGATCAATAGTTTATCCTGAAAGAACAGGTCGGCATGCAGATGGTCTAGTAAATCAAATATTCTACTATTACTGGCATGATGGGCTCTTCTCGCAAATCCCTTGTTTTCACCGTCCAGAACGGTGTTGTTGAAATGTCCTATGTTGTTGTTGTAAAAGAGTCCCGCCGAGAGCGGCTCATCCTGGACATCTTGGCTATAATTCAATAGGATCTCTACATAGGCCCTGTAGGGGTACATATTATCGCTCTGGGTTACCATTCGATCACCCAGCGTCACATCCACCTGGTTAAATATGGTGGCTATGGGATAGGGGATGCTAGCCACTTGTGTGTAGCCCCGATGTCGGTTCCATCCGCCTTAGATGCAGCATTGTATCGTTCAAATCTAGATACATGTCGGTCGAACCCGATACAAAGAATTCTATGGGGGCTAGCGGTGATAACGCCACCAGAGACGAGACCTCCATGAAAAAACTGTTATCGATGCTGGTCTGGGTTGGGGGTATGGTGAAGAGTTCGAGCTCCGATTACACGCATTCACCTAAGGCACCATGTAAGAAGACCATTGTTGTTTAGAAGATATCACCCCTGTGTGTCATTTAGTAGTAACATGCTTCTTCTTCTTACTCGGCTCATCACGTTGTGCTTTTGATTTCTTTTCTTGGTGGGGTTCGGGCGACCGCGCAGCAGAGCAATGGCCTTTTCCTCTTGATGCTCCTACATGGTTTATAAATGAGTCCTGATACGTCCTGACCCTCCTTTTTCTGTTGGGGAATACGCTCAGCAACCGCCTTTGTCACACTTCCCATAACGTCTTTTGCGATATTGTTGGCTGCCGTTTTCATGTGTGGTTTAGCTAGATCAAATCTGCGTCTTAAAAAGGGCATAGCATGTCTGAAAATATTTCTAAAAATACTGCCATGCCCCGCCACATAGATTACGGGGGCTCCGGTAAAATAGGGCTGATCACCATAACTGCCTTGGTTCATGTAATATTCTGTATAGGCCCGGAGTCTCCATAGTTCTTTACCACAGCCATTACAATGTTCCTGTCCCTGGTTGTCTCTTATCTGTATGTTGATGGTGTTGAAGTGGTTTTTACACACAGAGACGTAATCAGGTTTGTTGTATTGAATGTTCACAATGTTGTTGTTCTTCACTTTAATCTCCACGGTTCTAAGCAGCGGGGCGTAGCTATCTCCCACCCTTTAATATTCCACGATATCGCTATAAAGCAATAAGCTATGCTTGATACGGCCTTGTAAGTTCCTGTATATTTGCATGGCACCCCTCGGAAAAAACAAATTCTCGGCCAGGCGCTCATGGGGTTTGTTCATTTTATATTAAACGTGGCTTCCCCCAGGGCTAAAGTGTCCCACGATCGGACATACTGAACGTCAGTGAGCACCACTGTCCACCGCCCCTTCCAAATTTACGGGTTTGGACAGTTTTATGGTAAAGTTGGATATTTTGTTTCCTGGAAATGTCTCGGCTGAAGCGTTGCCTGGAAGCATAATATAAAAAGGCACAGACTCCATTTTGACAACCATTACACAGCCGTGGTCTCTAGGGACCCGGCGGACACCCAATTGTTGAATTTGTCAGGCCAGCCCAGCCATTTACCTAAATATTGTTTCCTAGCTCCTTGCCCTTTACTCATTATGACATTTTCGATTCTATAAACTCACTGTTGGTCTTTATTGACTTTATGGATCTCCTCCCTGTAGAAAACATCTTGGACAGTCTTTCCTGAACAATCAATAAATCGCTATATATAAAGACCCTCCCTTTGTGCCACTCCGTCTATGATTATCTTGTTGCTATAGTTCTGCTCATATCCAGTTGTAAAGACGGCTTTGTGTTTCGAGATCCGCACATGATAACCCTTTTTATGGGGTGTATGTGTTGTCTTTTTAAAATGTATTTTGCTGTACAGTTTTTTTTCCAGATCTCCATATAATTCAGCTGCGTTACACCAGCGGCGGGTGGTTTTGCTAGATCTATGATACATATTGTTAGACACATTTATAAATGCGGGTATCACCTCCACATATCTACGGGTTTTTTTTAGCTGTAAAAAATCACCAGAGTCGTCTTTTAAAGGTGCGAATAAAACATTCTACAATAGAGGCTTTAACTTCAGAGTGTTTTACAAAGTGGTGCACACCATGTTGCTTTAGGAAACCCTGCAGGGGTTTATTTAAAAACTCCTTGCCAGCGTCCATCTAGAGTTTAGCGGGAACTCTGCCTTTGTTAAATATACGCTTAAAATCTGCCGCCACACTGTGACCTGTCTTGTTCTTTCAAGCCTTAACATAGGCGTATTTTGATAGAACGTCGATGACGGCTAGATTATAGTGAAATCCATCATTATCTTCGTGAAACTGGCTCAAATCCATAATATCTCCCTGCCATTGTTGATCAATGTCACATACTATGGTCATTCAACGTTTAAAATGTTTCCGTTCAGGTCTGTGTAACGTGTCGGCCTCCTCCCCTGCAAGCCACGTCTTGACGGCTCCCTGTGACACCTTCTCATCATCGCTTTGCAGTGTACGACACAGGCTGTCAACCCCCCCATAACTGCCAATACCTCCTTTATCACAATACGTTTGACAGCTTCAGGTAGGACATGTTTGCCCCATAACCACTCAACATAAAGACACAATCATGTTTTATAAAAATCACATTTTTATTGATATTTAAAACAACCATTTTAATTCAAAATGTATTCAAATTAAAATACTAGAACAAACACATTACATGTGACTGTTTCGATAAGCAAACATGTTGACATTCCATTACGCGCTCAATTAAATAAACTTTATCCCCGCCCGCTTGGGAACTTTTTTCAGTGATGTTTCTAATCGCCATCAGTCACATGCGTCTAATCTGCTTAATTTTCAAGAGAGGGTTATTCACAGATTCTATAGTGCATAGTGTTTTAGATACGCATTGTTCAGTCCCAGTGCTGATCCTTATCTGTGTCAGTGGTTGCGTCAGGTGCAAAAAAATCTACAATGCATTTAGGGCTCAACACAAAACATATTTTACATAGCGAATTATCTGCGTCAGATGGTTCCAAACATTCATGAGCATTAATTTTACATCCGTAGCACCATCTGTAAAAGTGTTGTTTTAAACACGGATCAGTCACTATGGCCGTAACCCCTTGGGTGGCTTGAATATCAGTGCAAAGAGGGAGTGTCGTGTCCATGTCAGTCTCCATTAGCGTCAGACATTCCTTACACAGACTGTTATCCCCCGGCTTTCAATTTGTTTTGAACAGCAAACACACTGAATAATAACACTGTCTTTAAGGATATCAGTCTCCATCAGCAGAAGACAGGCCGTACACAGGATACTTTCAAAATCCCCAGGCTTTTCAAGTTGTTTGGTACAGCAAACACAATAAGTGTTAATAGTCTCTGCCGTAGCCTGCACACATGACCTTGTTTTCCATCATGGCTCTGGGCCGCGCGCTCTGGCGTCATCGCCGCCTCTGCCTGCAGAGTCATAGCTTCACAGTCTTCTGAGCTCGCATCAGCCGAAAATGGCTGTTTCACAACCACATTGTCATTGTCCCAAAAGTCTTTAGGTTCATAACCGGCTATTAAATCCTGAGCATCTTCCATCCCATCATTCACCGTAAAACAAAACGAGATATGACTATCCTTGGAACCCACGGGACTTCCGGAGGGGGGGGGTGTTTACCCATCGTCGTAACTGTAGCTGTTCATTGTCAACATTTTCTGATTATCCTTTGGTTAGCTGAAAGAGCGCCGTATTTTCCAACCTGTCTCGATAAGCTATCTATCCGGGTTGTAAAGCCCGCCCCAACGCCATCACAGCCTTCAGCCGGCCCTTTCAATCAAATTTATATCAAACATTCTTAACATGCTTATCAAATACCCACCCACTTTATATAAACTTAATATCAAATATATATAAAGTTATATAAACATTGTTAACACGCTCATCAATTACACCCCCACTTTATATATAAAGTTCATATAAACCTTATTACAAATGTTATCAAATGATCGCTGACTTTATATAACAATAATGTTGAATATATGTAACGCTGATATAAAATTATTAAAGTTCTTATCAACTATAGTCCAACTTTATAAAACATCTATATAAATGATTATAACACCCCATCTGCTTAACTTTATATTACAGCTGTATAAAAATAATATAAGGTTTATATAAAATTATTCAAAGGCTTTTCAAATATGCTCAAGTTTATATAAAATCTATATAAAATGATGACGTCGGGCATTAAGGCCCCAACCCACTTCCAAACGTCATGAAAGCGTCACCACCACCTCACACTCACCGTCTAACTCCTCACAACTCACTTTGCCCTCGACCAAGTAACAGCGCACACGCGCTCTCCTGTATTGAAAGCATTTTAATGTAAACTTTACATCAAAATCATTTTAATATAAAACCGAGATGCACTTTATAACAAAACATATCAAAACATAAAAACACACTTTATAGCCCTGTATATAAATACGATATAATTTTGATATACATTTTTTTAGATCAAACATTTTTTATGTTCAAATTGAAATAAAAAATTATTAATCAATAAGGCAGGTCTAAGACCAGAAGCACGGGGCGTTCCCACCTGTCAAAATTGAACATGGTACAAAAGGGGGTCACTTTAACTACTAACTAAGATGGAAGCTATAGGTGTACTGAGGTGAATGAGGAATGGGAGACAGACTTTGAATACATGGAGCGGCTGACAGCCTGATTCAGCTACAAGCAGGCAGACAGAGCTTGCAGCACAGACACAGTGCACACCCTAGCCAAGGACAAGCAGAGCTGGAATGTTTCCAGTTACCAAGACGATTGGGCATCTACAAGAAATTCAGTTTAAAATCTTCATAATTACAAGCAGGAGAGCTCAATTTCGCAATCTTTACACACGTGACCTGGAAGAGAAAGACAATACCTATTCATTCAAGGTAGATGGAGGAAAGCTATTCCCATTGAACCAGTGGTGAAAAGATACAAGTGTTGCTCAAAGTTAACAACTGAATGTACTCTCTCAATCCGAGGTGATCAGAGATGGCAACATGATGGAACACACAGCACCTCTGTGCTTGTTCCCATCGCCTTGAAAAAGTACACCCAGTTTGGTAGCTGTCCAAGGTCCCAAGGCTGGGAAAACATGTTCTGTCCAATCCGTAGTTACCTTTCACATTAAGACATATTGGGCCTCATTACGAGTTTGGAGGCAGCCATGGTGCTATTAGCTATTAGCACCATGGCTGCCTCCAAAACGGGCTCCATTACCGGGTTCCTGCAATGGGGACTTACCGGGTCATTCCGACATAGGAGGACCCGGTAATTCCTCCTTGCAGGAACCATTCCCCATTCCCATTTGAGCCCCCATAGGGCTCAATGGGAATGTGGAGGGAGGTAACAACGGGCACATTACAAGTGTCCCGTTGTTACCTCCCTCTTCCAATAAAGCAAGACCCGGAAAAGACGTCTGGTTTTACCAGACGTCTGATCCGGCTCCTGCAAAGGGAAACTCGTAATCGGCACTCCCGTAATGAAGGGGGCCGGTCCCGTACCGGCCCCCTTCATTACATGCGCGCCAGGATCGTAATGAGGCACATTATGTTGCAGTGACTAATAGCTTCTTTACGTTCCTGCAACTTTGTATTTGTTACAGGTAGAGGTGGTCCCAGGAGGAGCCACAGGATATGGTGATCCAATAATCAAACTAAACCCTATATATCGTAATTAGTTGAACTAACCCCTATAGTTGTATTTTCCCAATCCGCATCCCTGATAGATGTTGGGGGACGTAACATGTTTTTGTAAACTCCCCTTTGGTTAAAACAGGGGAACATTCGTTTGGAGGACGAGAGCTCTGGAAACGATATGTTGTTCTAGTGTGATCACAGTAAAATGTGCCCTATGGTTGAGTCTTCCGTTCTTGCGGCAGAGATTTTGTTGTGGCCCAAGTATCCTTTTGCTGGTAATCGGAGTGACTGCTAGAGATCACCTGCTGCGCCTTCACAAGTGGCAGCAGAGGATGGTCGCTAAGACCTTTCGGCATTAAGCCCACCGCGTCCCGCTGCATGCCTGAAGGGCTGTGCAGCGACCTAGAGGACCGACACTCAAGACCACGCGTGGAAAAAGTGAAGGGGTCGATAGGAGCCACCTTGGAGGAAATTCTTGCCCTCTCCCCGTGGGACGCCAAGCAGACCAGATGGCAAAGTGGCAGATTTTGGAAGAATCAGTGTCCGAGGGGCTTGAGCAAACCACTGAGTGTAATTATAGACTCAAATATATGGCAAATATGCGGGAAGGGAAAATGTTCTGCTTAGTGTTGTGATTCTATGGTTTCGTGTTTTTGTGCAAAGGTTACCCGTTCTTTAGGCGGTCAATTTGGGCGGTCAGCCTAATAGTACTAATAGTACAAAAAGGTTACCTGTATTCTAGGTGTCAGCTTGGTTTATGGAAGAAAAATAATTAAAAAGACCAAAAAAAAGTATCCCTGTGAGTTAGGCAGTTTAGCTTGGTTCATGGATGATTGTGTATGGTTACCTGTGTATAGGTATTAGCAGGAGAAGCTAGCTTAAATCACAGAGGGCGGTTTCCTAATGTATCTCTTGCAGATGTATTCCCAGATGCAGCAGTATACTAAGAGGGACCACGTGATTTTGAGGATACCCTTAGGCAGGAAGACGGCCGTGTATTACGTCATGTTTTACCATTGTGTTTTTGTGATTAAAAGCAGACATATATAGTGAAGTATCAGGTATCAAGGGATTTTTTCCTCAAGGCACTTGGTGACATCACCCGCGAGATTGTTGAATAGGAGTTGAGTTCCCCATGCGGTTGTTGAATAGGACTTCAGGTGTGCAGAAGGTGGTGGATTTCATCTGTCGGACTGTTGCTTGAATCGATGAAAAGTGTTAAGCCATCTGGGTGGCGCTTGAGGCGCACATGAGTGGAGTTGTGGTTTGGGCCTTAAGGGCAGAAAAAACAGCGTGGGCGGTACACAGAGCACACTCTTGTTGATGGTGGTGAGCCGGAGAGGCTGGTGAAAAGATTCTTTGTATTGTCATGGTTAGGATAATTGCAAAAAGTGGATTTTAAATAATGTGACAAAATGAGAGATACACTGATTCATATAGTGGAAGTCCCTCCCGCAATATCAAGACAAAATACGCAAGTATAGCACGGAATAGACTTGCGCTACCGAGGGCACATTGGCGAAGCCATGGCCCAAAGACGAAGCTTTCCCAAATGTGTGCAGCAACATATGACCATGTATTTACATGCAGCTTACAAGGGGAAGAACTGGTTGGCTATATTAGAGCTATGGAAAATGTTTCAGGACTAGGAAGGGGACTCGATCCAAAAGCAATGAATGCTGAGTCGAAGCGTGAGGAGAGAAAGCAGGAAGAAGCGAAGATAGTGCTGAAAATTCTATCAGAGTATACAATGGAAGGGGCGATGCTGACAAGTGAAGAGGGAGTAGTCACCCACAATGTATAAAAACGACAGCAGGCAATAGGTGAAGGTTTCGCGGGAAGGGGTAACACAAATCATTGGCTACAGGGACAGGGAGGAGTGCCCCAGGGAAGAGGGTCCAGACATCCAATGCAGCAGGACACATGGATTTAATGGGGGACAGCCAATACCGATGGGGGGGGGTCCCATACAATGCTGGCTATGTGGAAGGATAGGTCATATAGCTTGAGTGTGCAGACGCAGAGGTGGAATGCAACAGAACAGGGGGATGCCACATCAACAGACATAGGCAGAGCAAACCGACTATTATGCCCAGGATCACATGCAAGCGCAGGCATATGCGCCACCATCGGCGAACACACAAAACATGCAAGTGCAGCCATATCAGCCCACGACACATGCACCTTAAGCACAGGAACATGTGCAGCCATATCAGCCAGCACAGCAAGCCCCAATGCAGTAGAACATTGTAGCAACGACAAATAGGGACTCCACAATGCAGACTCCTGTGCGAAGATTGGGAGGAGTAACTGTAGTGGGGGGCAATCCATTTACAGGGATGGGAATGCCATTATATATCTGCAACAGGACAGCCCACAGACATACCTGATGTGTTCGATCCTATCCATTACACCCAACCCGAATGAGGAACCACGTATAGGGAAGACAACAGGTGACAAGACTTTCTCCTTTCTCGTAGATATGTGGTGACTCGATCCTGTATTAGGGAGGGAAGATACCTGATGTCAGGCATTCCCATGAATGGGCAGGGATTCTCTGGGGCTACAGATTTGGTTCCTTCTACTGACAAACTCCCACTTTCCATGGGAGAACACAACCTGACTATGCCATTGTTATATTCCCAATAGACGTCAGTAAACATAATGGGTAGGGGCATGATGAGCAGACTTAACATGAACATTTCATTTACAGACCAACGGATAGTGCGCTTGACACAAGGAATTCACCACATGAATGTGAGGGAACTCATTGAGGCCTATTGTGGGCAGACTGTACACAGGGGGTTGCCAGCAGACCTCAAGCTTTTCCAAAATTGAATGAAAGTGCTGATAGGATGTCTTCCAGGGATACAAGGCAGACTATTACGCATACCCAAAAAGTTTTTGTCTAAACCAGAGATTCCATTAGATGAGAAGGAAGGACAAGGGACACTGATAGAACTAGAAGCAATTGTAGGAAAAGACGAGAAAATGGTGTTGCATGGGACTGACGACAAGGGACTGTCATGCAGGACACTAATCACATTAGGGGAAGGGCACAGGTTAACTGACATGACAGATGAGGAACTGTTTTGAGACGATCATTCAGATCACGAGACAGTGTTTTTCATGAGCATTACAAATTGGGTGAGAATACATTAAAGGAAAGTGCCACTGAGAATGGTTTTGTTGCAAAGGGTACCACCACCATTTCCTGAGGAAGACTTGGGGCGAGTACCCAACATCCTATGGACCAAGATTTCATATGAAGTGGGTCTGTTAAAAGGGATATGAGCTGTTAAAATAAAGCTCAAGCCAGGGGCTATCCTACCATGGGCAAGACAATATCCCTTATCAAAAGAGGCAGACAAGGGTATTTATGAGACGATCGCCACGCTAGTGAAGCAAGGTATTCTAGTGCCTTCGGAGTCACAGTGTAACACAGCTATGTACCCAGTGAAGAAGGCGTCCTTTAAATCAAAGTTTTGAGGCAGAATTTCTGCTAGTTCCCAATCAAGCCACTTTTCTGTGTAGCATCCCTCCAGAAGCTACCCATTTCATGGTCATAGATTGGAAGAATGCCTTATTTTCTATTCCACTTCACGAAGAGTCACAGGAAATGACTTCCTTTCTATATAGAAACCGAAAGTGAAAACACACAAGATTACCACAGGGGTACTGTGAATCACCATCTATCTTTAATAGGGTCCTACAGATGGGCCTCAGCAACATACAGATGGAGAGTACCATCATTCAGTATGCAAATGGCATTTTGATTTGCAGCAAGTCTGAAGAGCAGCATGAATTGACTCAGTATGCAGATTGACAGTTGTTCTGGATGGTCCAATCACTCCCACTCTCTGGGCCTGGCATTTCTTGGGACCAGGAAGAGACACTCTGGAGCAAGCAGGACACTCAGGCAAGTTTCAGAAGTCATCAGGTTTATTTTCTTCCAGCGGCGGGCAATACACATCATACACCAGGGACATCTCAGGAACTCTGCTCTAAATCACTGGGTTCACCCACCCTTATATACAGTCCTTGGGAGGTAAAGTAATGGTTTGGTCATAAAGACAACCCCTTCCTGTCTGTGATTCATTAATTTTACATGGCATGATCAATGTGCTGTCCTTCTCCCTACTTGTAATTTGCTGGCCTATCTGCCACTCGACCTAGTCTAACCCGGTTCTAGCCACTCCTTGCCCCCTCCTTTGTCCCCTGCATGAACTCTTCATGAAAAACCTGTCCAGTGAAGTCACTGTGAGTTAACACAAAGCGACCATTTTGTCTGCTCAAACAAGTATCCATTTTGAAGTACCTAAACTTGTCTCAAAACCTAAAATGCCTGACCTACCCAACTTTACCTAAAACCTGGGACCTGCGCAAATTTGGATTTAGAATCTTTGATAATATATCATAACATTTACTACCTGATACATTCTCTACTGCATAACTTTCTAACTCCATAAACATGGATCGGTTTTAAAACGCTTTGCTGCAAAGCACTATAATTCTTATTTCTACAACATTTAGAGTCCTTGATCACCCCATCAAGTTATCTACGTTTGGTTTGAGGGGGAGTGGATCTATCTCCACTACATTCAAATTGAGGGGGAGGGTCTAAGCACTTCTGTACACTCGCCCCTCTTGTATAGTATTTAGTCGTCAACTCAATACATACAACTACACCCATGTCCACCCTCCTCAATTTTCAATGTACCTACACATTTCTGACCTAATCACCTTTTCTCTAAACACTTTACTTCAATCTGAGAGGTATCCTAACATATTTCTACAACGTCAGTACTAACACATTATACTCTCCTAGTCTAAACATGCATGTGCCCCTAAAAGTACTTTTATTTTCTTTTATTTAAGCCCTACCTCCATTTCCCAGATTTACTTTAAACTAACTATATGCCTCAGATAATTTTACAGCCACTATATGTCTTTTTTGAGAGACAGTCACTGCTTGAGGTAACCCAACAGCCCATCATCTGCATCCCATTTGTTCATTTTGTTTCCCATATTCCATATCCTTTCTGCAACTCCCACAATACAACATCATCCCTTGCTCCCATTGTCTTGCCCATTCATATTTTCAAATGCATAAAGTTCATTTTTTCTTTTCACTGTTAAATCTTCCACCCGACTTATCTCAGTTTGGCATCTGTAGACCGTCTGTGTCCTGTCGATTTTGTTCTCCTTTTTTAGCTGTTTTGCAGCAAGTTCTCGGGCCCTTTACTTTCATCGGCCAGTTCTTTCACTTTGCAGTGTCTCTTTTTCCATAGAGCATTAGCTGTATATCCATTAAATGTCAACAGGGGTTGCGGGGGCACTCTAGCAAGGGAACACAAGAGTAGGGGGAGTCTTTTTGCGGACAACAACTTTGAACCATATTGGGCATGTAATTGGGTTCCTAAGTAACTGCTCTCTGCTTATGTAGTTAGCCAATTGTCTGAGTCACATTGAGATTGACATTCTCAAATATAGAGGTACTTGATCCATTAAAATAATACATTGTTACAATACAATAAAAAAGGGTCCATTGTCGTCCTTTCCGTCTCCTGGGCACATCCGTAGCGGACGAGGATGTCTTTTCTCAGGGATCCTTGTTGTCTGTAGAAAATTGAAATAGAGACAAAAGTCACACGGGGACTTTCTTCCTAACCTAAACCCTTTCTCCTTGCTACTAACAACAAATACTTTCTAGATTCACTTGTATCTTTTTTCAGCCCATTTAACTCATAGGCCTTCCCTAACTTATTGGTGCACCAAAACAATAATATTCTTCATCAGCCCTATTCAATGTCAGGGCTAATACTCAATCACTTGTTCTGCTTTGCTGCATGTGCTTCATTCTACTCAGCTGTAAATGCTTAATTCTGCTCAGCTGTACATACTTCATTCTCTTTACTTCTCCATCTTTCTCCCGATTGCGTTGGACCATGGTCCATTCCTTCTGCGCTTTGCTTTCATCCCGTTGATACAACCAGAAGTATTATCTCCTCCCTACCCCCACTATACTAATCTATCCTACCCCTGTTTTTCTAGACTATGGCACCAATTCTTACTACATGCCTTAATTTTTATCATACAACTACATTGTTTGCCTATTTTGAACATTTGTGTGTACTTGCCAAGTCGACCCCGTTTTGCATCCCATAAATATAAAAATCGTTACCCACCTTCAAGTTGACTTCTGTTTTCTGCGTTTGTCTGAAGTGGCCATGCTTTCATCTATTTGCTACTCTTTTTACAACTGATTGCACCTATTTTGGGAAAAATGGCTACACATTTGAAGACACTGTTTCTCTATCTACCTCTTTTTCTGTTACTTACCTGGATCATCTTACTTTTAGTAATGATCAACTGTGTGTCCACACCCTTGCAGTGTGAACCAGTACTTACCTCTTTTTTCTTTTCTCCGTATTTAAGGCCATGCAGACATTCATCCTATGTTTACGCAAGGTCCACCACTTTTCATCTATAACATAAACCAACATTGTTACAGGCACTCCCAAAATGGTCATTTACTTACTCTTGTATTTCTTCTTAAATTGGATCTGTACACAATATTCCTTGTCTGGCCAACCCAATTTTGGTCAACCATACCCCTTTTCTGGTTCTCCGTCACCTCCTGATGCTTTTCTGTCACTCTGTGCAATTTTGAATGTCGGCTTAGACTCCTCATTGATACTATTTGTTTTCAATTTTTCAATGTTTTGCTTATTTAATGCTTCCTATTTAATCCCATATCCATTAATTCATTCATCCAATCGTGTGTTCATTCATTTTTCTCTTTCATTCACTTTATTTATTTATATATTTATTTACATATTTTTTCTTTTTTATCAAAATTCCTTCAATTTTTTAGACTGAACTCCTTACTTCTATCCTTGTTAGGATAGATTATTTATCTTTATCTTCTCCCAATTCATTTTTCTGGACATATGCCAAAAAGGCCCAAAATATTCCTAACAGTTTTAACACTCTCTCCATTCTTATTTTATTTATTCTGGATGCTGCTACATAATTGTCATGTATATTAAAAATGTTTTCCTTTCCTTTTATTGTGTGATGCTCCTTAAGAAAGCACCACTTCATACTCTGTTAAGTCCTATCTATGTAGATCATCATCTGTGATGCTACTTAGCCTCATTCTTTTTATGAGAACCATTACTGTCCTTCATGATCCATTTTTATTATTCACTCCTTAATCTTTTGCCATGTTTCCTTACTTTATGGTTGTCTCTAATTTCATGGAGGTCATCTGTCCCCCCTCTTTGTTCATTAATATCCGTGGTCTGAGACTGAATTCCTTATATACTCTCACCACTTTTCCACTAGGTCACATAATTATCTATAATACTGCGCTCTTGGCACAACAATAAAAACCTTTAGTCTCTAGCAGAACAATCTCATCGGCCTTCTGCCTTGTTCATGTCCCTATAAATATACCCATATTCAAATGATGTATTTCTCAGAACAAAACAAAGCACACTTTTCTC
Source organism: Ambystoma mexicanum (assembly GCF_040938575.1). NCBI lineage: Eukaryota > Metazoa > Chordata > Amphibia > Caudata > Ambystomatidae > Ambystoma > Ambystoma mexicanum. Next base: position 3,385,992 of record NW_027182323.1, read on the forward strand.
TGATTACCTAAACAACATTATCATGCTTAGGCTTTGTCATCCAATCCTTTCCTCAACCACTGGCAAATACCTGTTACGCATATTCAAACGTTTCAACAATACACACTTCCTCCAGAGACTGCTAATTTCTTACTAAACAAAACGTACACCTATAGTCTTCAAAAACCATCCTCCGCCTTCCACTATTCATTTACCACCTTCCTGTCTTTGCTCCATGGACACACAGTCCCAATGTCTACCACAAGACCAAAACATTGTTCTCTCTTTGCCATATAAGTGATTGGCACCTTTAAAACCTATTGCCACTAACAATTCTGAACGCATCAGGTCACCCTGTGAGGCTGTCCTACTGTGAATGCATGCATAGTCTATTTTTGCGAAGGCGTTCCTTCTTTTAAGACTAACACCTTTTATTCCCGTGTGTCTTTATGAATTCTGTGTTTACACATTGCTGAGCCTGCATGTGGGTTCACTTACTTGCCCTCTGTAGTAAATCCATTTTGCATACGGTGCACTTTACTTACAAAATGCAACATGTTCTTCTTCCTTCAAACCGAACCATTCCTTGCACTCATTGCGGCCTAGTACTTATTTACTGACGTACTCAAGACAGTGGGCCTCATTACGACCCTGGCGCTAAGTGAAAAACGATGGCGGTAAATGGTTACCGCCATCGTTTTCCGCCAGGTCCGATCATGACCCGTGACCGTTAACTACAATGCCATTAGCGGCATCGTAGTTAACGCCACCGCTAACTGCGCTAAGGGTGCGTGCACGCGACCGGCCACACCGTACTTAGCGCCATGGCGGAAAGGTACGCAAATGCCGACCCAAGCGGACATGCACCTAACGCCATCACCCAGCCCGTTAAGAACCTTACCGCCATGGTGCTAATTACGCCATCGCGAACCAACCGTAAAGGGCCATGTAAAGTGAATGCAGCTGCCACAGGTGCACAGAAACAGCACAGGTGAAGGCAATACAGACTCAGGAAGTACAAAAAGAGCACACCCCACCCCTTCCCACACCCAGTCACACTCCACAATGATACCAATACGACTAGCAATGTTGGGGCTGGAGGACCTGATAGCAATGCAAGTGCTACTACAACAACAACAACAACAACAGGCTGCACAGAGGAGACGCAGGAGGAGAAGGAGGGCAAGGCAGGCCCAGCAAGCCCCACCAGCACAGCCAGTGCCACCACGCAGGCAGCCCCCAATCCCACGCATCAGAGCCAATCCATTCAACCTCACTGCTGAGCAGATCCACACCCTGTACCGTTTGGACCGGGACACCATCACCGCCATCGTAGACATGATACACAACGACATCGTCAGCATGATAGAAACTCCAACCGCCATCCCCCCCCTACTGAGGGTAGTGTCTGTACTCCACTTCCTGGCCACAGGCACCTACCAGCACACAGTGGGGCACTTGCATGGCATTTCACAACCATTATTCTCACGAACACTCATCCAAGTGCTCGATGCCCTCCTCAAGCACACAGACGACCACATCTCATTACCACGGACTGCCCAGGACAGTGCAAACACCAAAGTGGGTTTCCATGCACTAGCCGGCATACCCGGTTGCATTGGTGCCATCGACTGCACCCATGTGGAATTGGTGGTTCCACGTGCCATGGAGGTACCGTACCGCAACCGGAAACAGTTCCACTCAATCAACGTGCAAATGGTCTGTGACTCCAACAAGATCATCACACATTGTTGTGCCCGATTCCCCGGATCAACCCATGATTCTATGGTCCTGAGGAACTCCACAATACCACGCTACATGGAGCGACATGCAGGCCCAAGATCCTGGCTACTCGGTGAGTCCAATGTCATGGAAGTGGGCAGGTGAATGACGTACCGATGCATACTCCACCTGGCTGAAGGGGGGGAATGATGCATACTCCACCTGGCTGAAGGGGGGGAATGATGCATACTCCACCTGGCTGAAGGGGGGGGAATGATGCATACTCCACCCGGCTGAAGGGGGGGGGGGAATGATGCATACTCCACCTGGCTGTGAGCAACACAGAGAACGGAGACAGAGGATGGCCACTCACAATGCACTCAACCCCTCTGCATACATTGGGTGATGGCATGCAAAACAGGCCATGGGAGCCATGAGCATATACTGGTTGCATTGTGTGAATCAATTAGTGCATGTAGAAGTGAGCCGAAGTAACAGTTGGATGCAAGCCATTGTGGCACATCATGTTCTTGATCAGACGACATGACTGACACATACATTCTCGTCTTCAGGTGATGCAGGCTATCCCCTGAAGAGGTGGCTCCTTACACCAGTCCGGAACCCGCAGAACCAGCACGAGGAGGACTTCAACCGTGCACATACACGTACTCGTGTGGTCATAGAGCAGACATTCGGCCCATTGAAGGCACGGTTCCGAAGCCTCAGCAGGTCTGGTGGGGCACTCCTGTACCACCATGACAAGGTGGCAAAGATCGTCATGGCATGTGTCATGCTACACAATATGTGCGTCAGACGGAATGTGCCCCTGCCCCCTGACGCAGGACTGCAACCACATGACGATGAGGATGAGGAGGGTGCCGATGGGGCAGCACCCCATGGAGGAGGCGACGCACAGGAGGGGCGTGCAATGCGCCAAAGTATCATCGACCTCTGCTTCTAGCACACACGGCTGGTGTGAATCACATGGAGACTGCACTTGGGGCACTGTGTGTCTCTGGGACATGCACACTGTGGACTGTACACCAATAAAGCACACATATGCAATGAAAATGTCCACACATTTCATTTTGGGAAAGAAAAAAGTGTATTCAAACTATGAAACGTCGTGACACACCCCCTCTCCCCTCCCCCCTGAACACCCCAACACACCCCCTCCCCCCTCCCCCCTGAACACCCCAACACACCCCCTCCCCCCTCCACCCTGAACACCCCAACACACCCCCTCCCCCCTGAACACCCCAACACACCCCCTCCCCCCTCCACCCTGGAATCCCTACGAAGGTGCGGTAGTGTCTGTGCAGCAGGGTGTGCAGTAGTCCTGCTCGACTGTCAAGCCACTAATGTGGATCCCCTCCCCTGGCCCCCGGGGCACCCCTGCCCGTGCTGCGTAGATTGCGCCCTGATCTGCGGATGGGGCTGCTCTGTGCCGAGCTGGCTGATGAGGACGGTCCGGCCTGCACATCTGGACGCATGTCCCTGATGGTCTGGACAAGTTCTGTGAGGACATTGCGCACAGCCGCGAGTTCCGTGCATATGTCCTTTGTGGAGGACTCTATGGCAGCTGTGACTCGGTCTGCCAAACTCTCCATGCCATCCCTTGGCACCCCACACTGTGCAACATGTTCGTTGAGGAGGGCGGATAGCTGCTGCTGGCGGGTAACTATATCCTCAAGTGTCTGCTGGTTCCGCTGGCCCATGCCCAGTGGCATTTGCATATCCATTGGGCTGCTTACCTCAGGCTGGGGGGATGGGGTGGCTGGCCAATCCTCGGCCTCCGACTGCCCCTGTGTGGCATCCGCCTGCAGGGGGCTTAGGGATGTGCAGGGGGAATGTGGCTGGGCAGTGGGCCTTCCCTCATCGATGACCCCGATGCTGCCTGCCTCACTGTCGGAGGTTGCCGCTATGGCAGCGATTTCACCGAGGGTGCTGCTTGCAGCAGAGCCTGTCCCTTCAGTGGGCACGACTAGTGACATGTGCGGTGCTGCTGCTGGGTCTGTGTTTGCTGTTGTGGGGGCTGGCACTTGCCTGTCCTCTTCCCCAGGCAGGGTTTGTGGCTGCTGGTGTGTTTCCTTCAGGACGGCTGAGGTGGATGCCTGTGGCCTGGCCCTCTTGGTGGATCTGGATGCAGTGTTGTCCTCTTCCTGGAGGTCTGTGTCAGATCCTGTGGTGGAGCAAAGGAGGGATAGTGTTATTGATGGGTCCGCGGACATTGGCCGTGCATTGTGAGGGATGACATCTATACAGTGGGTACATGCAGCACATTTCAGGCAGGGGCATACAGGTTTTGTGCCTTTTGTGTGGAGGTAGCATGGTGGTATGTGTGTGCCAGCAGTTAGGGTGTGCATGCTGCATGTGTACAGGGTGGAGTCTGGATGTGTCTGTGGACATACACCTGCCGATGTGTTGCATACGCACTATGGGGCTACATGGTAATTCACATGATGGGACTTTGTTGAGTTTAGCATGGCTTGCTCTGGCCACCTACCTCCATCTCCTGAGGTCGGCGCTCCTCTCTCCATCCCTCCGACACCATGGATGCTCTCCATCCCGATGGTGGATGCACATATTTCCTCCCATGCTTGCAGCTTTATGGGCGAATCGGATCCACCCCCAGTTGACGTGGCTAGGTTCCGGTTAGCTGAGAGGATGCTTCGGACACGGAGCCTCAAGTAGTCCCAGCGCTTTCTGCACTGCTGGGCAGTGCGGGGTACGGCCCCCACTGCACTCACACGCTGTGCCACTAGGGCCCATATGGCCTTCTTTTTCGCTATTGCCGGCCTTGTCATCTGCGCGGAAAATACAGCTGCAGCATTTTCTTGCAGAGTCTCTGCGAGCATGGTTAGTTCCTCCCTTGAGAAACGGTCTTGGCGCTGCCGGTCACATGCTTTTTTAACGGCTTTGGGCATTTTTACTTGTCTAATTGGGTGGGTGTTGGGTGTGGATAGGTGTCAGGGTTGGATCAGGTATGGTTGTGGAGGATGGCAATGGATTGTGTTTTTCAAGATGGCCGTCGTGCAGTTTCCCGTTCCGCCGCGATGACGCTATTTCCGGTTCCGCCTATTTACGGTGACCGCTAATTACGGTGACCGCTAATTGCGGTCGCCGCTATGGTGTGTGTGGCGGTAGTGCTCCTTGCGTGGCGTGCGATGGCGGTAAGGGCCGTTTTTGCCCCATTTACGCCATGCCGTACTTTACATTAACGCCATGGCGTAATGCACGTGCCCGATGGGTCGGAATATGCCGCACTTTACGCCATCGACCCATGGCGTAAACGTTGATTACGCCATGGCGGTAATGTTCGGTACTTACCGCCAGGGTCGTAATGAGGCCCAGTGTAGCTGTCCTATCACCCTACTATAATGACTACTGGGATTCGTAATGCTCGCTCCCATTGGTCTATTCAATAGTGCTGCTTGGTAAAAGGATTGCCGCCCGCTCGGAGGTCACCCCTCCTTTTCCAGCGTGCTAGTTCTGTGTGTACTGTCGATGTCACATAGGCGGGGTCACTGTACACCATTACATCCGGATCTGCAAGATTTCTCTGGCGCAATAATCGGTGACACTAATTCAGCAGCCTGTGATGAAAAACAAGATGGTAGGAATACATTTTATCAATACCTCAAACATCTCCATTAGTCTTGTGCCTTGCCCCAGCGGCACCTGTATCTCTATGTCTATTACCCTGATTGATTTTTAAAGACCCGTCAAAAAAGAGAATCTCCCCCACTGCCGCCATCTCTTCCTTTACCCTCGAGATTTTATCATAAAATTTCTCAAAATGCAAACAACCATGAGTTTGCTCCGTTTCTGCTACTGCTTTCCGCTTTACCCATGACAGAATTCTCTTTTCTATGTCTGACTATTTGATCACCAGTTTTAACATAATCCCCTAATAGGCAGTAGCCCTTGGAGACCCCAACATACCCTTAGCTTTTCCTAAACAGAAAAGCCCCTACATGTTCAATACACTTTGTCACAAAATCATTCAGTGCCTCGATGCCCTCGGGCTGTGTGAGCGCTTTAAAAATGCAAATAAATAAAATAAATAAATCTTATCACGTACTGTCTGCCCTCATACTGGCATACTCAACGGCTGTCATCTTTTTAGTCGCAAGGGGAGTGGGTCCAGAAATCCCCCGTAGTGCACACAAGGCCCACCCTAATATGAGTCTCTGCATGTACATATTTATTATATCAGTTCCATTTGCATATGGCAAAAAGGACCTTTCCTCAGAATAGTTTGAGCATCCTTGAACCAGAGTCTACTCAGTATTCCTTCTCTCATTCATCAAAGCCCCTTCTTGATGTGTGAGCTATACACTAGGGGGCGTGCTTTCTCGCTACTTGAGAATTCTCCATTCTGCACAAATCCTTGGCTTCTACACACGCGTGCAAAGTGCTTTGACATATCTCATGTACAATACACAGGAGGAGGTATCCTGCCCATCCTGCATATTTTGAAACCCACCCGGGTTACTCTGAGAATTTCCCTAATTATTTTAGAGCCTCTATCCTAGAAGCCTCCCCTGCCTTACTTTTCTTGCAATTCTTTCCTTACAAGAGTCTGCACTAATGCACAATGGTCAGCTGCATCTCTGACCATTGCCTTAATTCCAGGCTCACTAATTCCTTAGGCCGCGTCAGCATGAGCTCTGACAGCCTCTGGTATTTTGATAGCTCTCCTATCTGGCGTGTCTGGATACAGCCAGATTACCGCCCTACAATTGTATGAACAATGCTCCATTATGAGCAGTAATGCTTAGATATCTTACCTTTTACCAACTGTCATCAGCTTTTGTCCCAAAAAATAACCGCTAGAAGACCTCTACTATCTTCTGTGGCTAATGTGCCTCGTTTTGTCACTTTTTTCTAGTACATATATCCACTTCTCAGTGCTAGAAGTAAAAACTCAGGGGTTTATACCTTAAAATTAACCCTGCCCATCTGGGGTCAAGGTACATACTGTGATCTGGCTCACCCTTTCTCTAGCAAGGGAAACTGTGAAGCACCAAACTCTTTTACATTTCTCCTTATCTGTCTGTTCATAGCGAGGGTAATGGCCCTGCACGGCATTCTACTTGGCAATTATCTCAATTCTGCTCACATGGGGTGGCAACTTCCTTGCTCTCATCATGAAATTGCCTTTTAAGATGCTCTAACTGAGCCAGTGATTCTGACGCCCAAGATACAAATGCATCTAAACCTGACCATTTCCTTTTTTTTATACACTGAAAAAACATCCTTTAAGGCCACGCTGTCAGGTTGCTCTGTCCTAGCCTGCATGCTTGAGGCAGAACAAACCTTTCACATTTTCAGTCTGCACTGGTGCATGCTTTTGACTCAAAAATGCCTGTCAGTGGTACACTCACTTGTATGCGATTTGTAACTCTTCTAATTACTTCTCAAATATTTTCTCTGTTTAATCTGCTGTGACCTTCGCGAGCTAATGTGTACAAACGCTTGCTTAATTATATTTGCCAGCATTGCGTGAATGCCGCAGTCCTGACTATCTTTTATCATGTGCCACTTTCAACTTTTGGCAAAGCCTTTTTCTCAAGGCCGCTCCATCGTGCAGTATTACTGCATCCCTGTCCCGTAATCTCAATACTACTCCCTCGTGTTTTGAAGCAGTCTTTGTCTATGATCACAGTGAAACACAATTGTTGTTTTTTTATTCTTGCTTGCAAACTGAAACATTCAATGTGCCCGTTAATATGTGCTTTGCAAATGTGCATGTGCATTCTTAAATGTGTTTATCCATGTTTGTACATATCAATTACACTTCCATATGTCATGTGCATCTTTATAGGTGTTTCTGCACGTGTGTGTGCACTTCCTTATATTAGTGCACCTTCATAGATGCTTTCACATTTTCATGCATCTACATGAATATCTTTCATTTATATGCATCTGTTCCATATCTCCTCATGTATATGCTTTCTTTCCAATAGATATTTGCAGTGCCTTTCCCATTGGCTTTTTTGCAAACATATTCAATACACTGTTTTCATTGCATGTTTCACACTTCATGCTTTTACAGTGCACTTATTTTCAATCGTTGCGCACATAAAAACCCTATGTCATTTAAAAGAATAACATGCCTTTTTCCCTGATCACTTTCAATGACTGTGTTTATCAAAAAGCATCCATTGTCAGCTCACTTTTAGCATAATAAAAAATAAAACACTTTTTTTCATGCTTGGGACACAGCCCACATACTTTCTAAACCAATCTTCCATCAATTCAATACAAAGTAAGCCAAACCCTTCAGCTTTCTAATTTTTTAAAACATCAATCTTTTCAGCATCTCGGTCCATTTAAAAAGTTAGCATGCTCCGTCTTAAAACAAAAACCTTTCTGACATTTATTTCTACATGAGTGCCGCGGACACAATTCTGAACCAAATTCCATCTCAAAGACCGTCCACTGCGATCATGAATCACGTTATCTTCACTGCATACCTCATTACAACAACACTTATTCATTCCTCAGCAGCGCGGGCTATCTTGGAACTCTGCCAACTGCACATTTCTTAATCTAACCTTTTTCCCTGTTCAAGAATCCTTATAAATCTAAGGCGACTCAATACCGTACAAAGCCTATGAGCTTCCTAAAGGGTCTGACCTCATTAATTTAAAGGATCTAATCTTCTGTCTGCTTGAAGTTTTCTACCACAGGGCTTTTTAAGTGACCACACATTTTTCAACAGTAAATCTCCTTTTGCTTTATACAGGAGCTGCTTAGCATAATTGTATCTCCCTACCCTGCAGTGATGTAATTTTAAAAAAAGGGAGCACCCAAGTCATTTTTTTTAATCTTGTGTCCGTTTTTTTTTCCTGCTTGTTTCTTATCAAAATGGAAGTGTTTTTTTGCTGTATGGGGCTCATAACATAATTGGTTTGTCTAATTTCAGCAAATGCAAGAATTAACCCTATGCTTGCCGGACTTTGATTTCTACAGGGCTTAAAGGGAAGCAGTTTCTTCCTAGTTTTTTCCATTTATTTCAGCCAAGTATTATTTTAATCAAAATTGAAACAACGCAAATCTGTTTATTTTGATCCATTATATATTTTTATCTCACTTATTTTCATAATTGATCCCTTTTAATTTCTGTCTTAATGCAATTTTTAAATCAACTAAAAAATGCATTCTCTTATCTTAAATCCTAAACAAAATGTACAGTGCACACATGTGACATAAATCACAACACATAAAACAAAACAGACAACAACAAAAAACAGATTCGACCGGTCACATGTATCTCCTATGGTCTCCTTACCAAGACACATCTTGCCCTCTAAAAATACTCTGACTGGAGTTTAAGTTACCCCGTTAAAACCGTCTTTAATCAGTTTTGTCTCCTAGTATCCCGCTATGGGGCTATGGGTTCAAACTTCTTCTAACACTCTTGAAAGTTTAGGAACATGGCATATCCTCTTATTGTGGCACACACACACGATTTCTGTTACTCGGCCACACTCAAGTAAATTTCTCACTACTTCAATTGCTTGGCCTCTCTCAAGTCAATTGCTCAATATAAACACTATTAATTTCTTTAAGCTACATTTTATCCCATTTTCCCTTTACACCCTAAATAAAAAAAACCTATACATTTTTTCCCCTAAAAAAGATCCTCCTGGGCGTCCCCCGTAGTAGTGATAACCTTGAAAAAGCTGTGCACACATTAACTCAAAAAGCTTTTTTTTCTAAGAGTGGTTTCTCCAAGTGACTTTAGTTTTTTCTTGAACAAATTGAAAACATGTTTTTCTATAATGCTTCTCCCAAACATGGATTTTTAAATAGTTAATTAAACATTTTTAGAAGACCCTCGAATTCACACTCAATTTTATAATTTCTTGGAAAATTTCCAAAAAAGGACTCTGAAATAATTATTCTTGGAAATTTGCCAAAAATAAATAGTCCCCTTCACTGGCTTAGTGCCAAGGCCATCTGCCATGCTGCTAGGGTTCTGGGAGATCCCTTCCCTTACTGGGGTGTGGGCATCTGCAGTTTGCAACCACCTATCCCTTCTCCCTCACCCCCATAGCATAGTTTACGTATCTCTCCAGGATCTTTGGGCTTAAAGAGATGTCATCTTAAGCCTCCTGGCTCTAGCTCGCGAAATGTTCTGGATGGTCCAACCACCTCCACTCTCTGGGCCTGGCATTTCTTGGAATCAGGAAGAGACACTCTGGAGCTTGCAGGACACTCAGGCAAGTTTCAGAAGTCATCAGGTTTATTTTCTTCCAGCGGTCAATACACATCATACACCAGGGACATCTCAGGAACTCTGCTCTAAATCACTGGGTTCACCCACCCTTATATACAGTCCTAGGGAGGTGAGGTAATGGTTTGGTCATAAAGAGAACGCCCTTCCTGCCTGTGATTCATTAATTTTACATGGCATTACCAATGTGCTGTCCTTCTCCCTACTTGTGATTTGCTGGCCTATCTGCACTCGACCTAGTCTAAACCGGTTCTAGCCCCTCCTTGCCCCCTCCTTTGTCCCCTGCATGAACTCTTCATGAAAAATTTGTCCAGTGAAGTCACTGTGAGTTATCACAAAGCGAGCATTTCGTCCGCTCAAACAAGTATACATTTTGAAGTGCCTGATCTTGTCTAAAAACCTAAAATGGCTGCCCTTATTACAAAATGCCTGACCTACCCAAATTTACCTAAAACTCGGCACCTGTGCTAATTTGGATCTAGAATCTTTGATAATATATCATCACATTTACTACCTGACACAGTCTCTACTGCACATAATTTTCTCACTCGGGCGTGGCTACATGGCCATGTAGGGGGACGTGGAATCTGCAGGCTCCCGCTGATGCGACAAAAATCCGGCATTAAATCACACATTGAACCGGCTGCTGGAGTTGACATTGAAGCCCATGCAGCATGAAAGCCTGGTGAATGTAGGGACTCCAATCGCGGCAAATCGTGGCATTAAACACAGCTGATGGAGGGAACTGCTAGCGGGCGAAGACAGTGAGCTCCTATGGATGAAAGGATCAAGATGGCGGCATGATAGGAGCAAAGAAGATGACGGGCTGCGCACTCTCATAGGACCGAAGCAGTGTGTCTCCCTACATTGGAAGAGGAGTCAGAGCGAGTCTGCAACACGGCGAACAGCTGATTGTAGCAGCCACAAAGTAGATAGCCGGCGGCCCATACAACAGGAAATAAAAAACAATAACAATGCGTGGTGATAATGAGGGAAATGACACGGTGAACGGCTATCACAGCGACCGTGTAGCAGATAGCCAGTGGCCCATGCTGTGAGGAAGAATAAGGCAGAATGAGCCTGGAGGCTCGCAAGAGCGGCCCTGACTGAAATTGACAAGAGCTGTGCCAATATACATGAGGAGCAAGCCTGGCCGTGGAACAATAGGGGTTGCTACATTGTTGCAGCCCAAGACTGTGCAGTGCACTAGCAGCAGAACAGAGAGTGAAACTGACATCCGCACGGAGAGAGGTATTCGGTTATGCAAAGGTAACGCGATTTCCTCACAACACGCGCAGTTGGGCCAAATCAATGGAATTCAGGCAGTAAACAAGGAACTGCTTGTGCAGAAGAGGCGCAGCTGACCAGACATGCTGAGAGATGCGATTTGGATGGCCTTTGGGGCTCACTATTGATAGTATACGGCCCCCTGTATAAGCAGAATTGCAGTGGGGGATACAAGAAACAGACTGAAAGACGCACCCACTGCAAGATACAATCACCCGCAGGCGTTCTTCCAGAACTATAGTAACGACATTGGAAGGTCGGGTGAGGTCCTGCGCAAAGAGCCTATGCTGGACTGCAGGTCCTGGGGGACTAACCAACTGGGGCATACCATAATACTTGGGAACAAGCTGACAGCATCCGCCTAGCCTGACCACAAGCAATTGTCCGAGTTGGACGATAAGTGCTAGCGAAGAACAGCCCCAAACAGTGGGTGGCCATAACGGAGGGGTTCGCCAGTGTCTCTGGATCTCGCCAGGTGAGGCATGGTGCGGTGCGGTTGCTTTGGACCTAAATACAACTCAAAACGCCAGCAACACAAGGATGGCTTCCAAGGTACCCAAGACAAAAGGGAAACAGCCAACAATGGAGGACTTCACGAAACACTTCAGTCATCCGAGGGAACTCGGAACAGAGAAAAGAACCCGCAAACAGACACAGCATCAGCGCGAAATGACCAACAGATCCTAGACGCAATTGCGACCTGAAAATGGCATGGGGAAACCAAGCTGGAGGCAGCTATGGCCGAAATCAAAACAGCACTGGATTAGAAAATTGTGTCGGTACAAGAGGATGTAAAGAAGATAGCGGAACGCACAGGTGAACTAGAGAAGGAAGCGAACACTAACACAGTTGCATGCACATCACACGCCTCTGAGATCCACACACACTACGGCAACAAGTGGGCAATTTGGAAACAGAGCGTAGGAAGTGGAAGGTCGGGCCCGGAGAAACAACATACGCATCGTGGGGCTCCCGGAAGGAAAAGAAGGACCGAACCCCACTGACTACATTGAGACCATGTTACTGCAAGAAATAGACAGAGGAGTACTCACCCAGGGGTTTGCGGTGGAGAGAGCGCACAGAGCCCTGGCGAGGAAACCTCCACCAGGAGCCCCCCCCGAGACCCATAATTGCCAAAGTCCTAAACTACCGGGACAGGGAGAATATCCTGGAATTCTTCTTGAAACGGGGTACAATACAAAGGGCATCCGCGTCGATCATGGCGTACCCAGACTATACTCTCATGGTGCAATGAAAGAAACTGAATTATGTGACAGTGAAGAGGAGGTTGCGAGAGGCTGGCTTCAAGTACATGCAGATGTACCCAGCGAAGTTGAAAGGGTTTCATAGGAACAGGGCCTTTTTTTTTTTAAACCCGGAGTAGGCTATGGAGTGGCTGGATGGACAGAACTGCTCAGCGGGGACAGATACGCAGAAGGAGGACGGCACAGAGAAATGAGGCAGAGGCTCCAGACGCTGAGGTGCTGTATAATATGGGACTTGAATATAAGATAGAGCAAGTGTAAACTGAGAGAAGAAGCAGGTTTAAGTAGGAAGAATGGATGCACATAATTTAATGAGGCATGATTGCGAGAGATACAACAAACCCACTCCCACACCCCAATAGTTAGTTTAGACAGGTTACCGGTAGTGTGGTAACCTCCTGCCGAGTTCCTAGTACCGGCAAGCCGAGATAGGACTAAAAGTGGGATCGCCTGAGATCCAGGGATGAAGCTGGGCAACAGTTGGGGACGGGAAGGGTGGGGGGAGTTGGGGGATTTGCAGTGTTAGTTGTTGGGAAACGAGCTTACACACATGCGCACCTGCGCTTAAAGCAGATGACTGGGAGAGACAATGGGGGGATTGGACTCGGTTGAAATATGGGGGACCATAAGATAATTACCTGGAATGTCAGGGGGCTCAACATTTACCTGAAGAGGAACAAGATTATGATGTACTTAAGAAGGCAGTAAATAGATATTGCTTTAATACAGGAAATACATCTTACGAAAGAGAAACAAGAGGTGATTCAAAGGAAATAGAAAGGCACCATCATAGGTGCAACATACTCGGCCTATGCCAGGGGGGTGATCACCTGGGTAGTGCCGCATGTCCCCTTCCAATTGCTGCAGACCACAGTAGAGGCGGATGGAAGGATGGTGGCTATACGGGGATTGATAGAAAATAGAGAAATATGCATCATCAATACATATGCCCCGAACCAGAACACAGTGGCTTACTTCAAGACCTTATACAGTAAAATGAGCCCATAGCTGGGGGGGGGGCGGTGATATGGGGTGGCAACTTCAACTGTACATTAGACCCTAGGGTAGACAGGTCAGACAAGAAGTCAGACAAACCTGCCCCCGCTGCCAAAGTCCTAAAGAGCCTGTTAACAGACCTCTGGCTAGAGGATATGTGGAGGTTACACCACCCGCACGATAGACAGTATTCACATTAATCTGCCCCACAAAACTTGTATACAAGGTTAGAATATATGTTTGCCCCACAGGAGATGAAGGTGGAAATAGTGTGATTCGAATACAAGGCGAGGGTCTTCCCGGACCACTCGCCATTGATCTTAACATGGCAATACCTGCCTCCAAGGGCTAGGATTCCAAAGTGGCGACTCAGAGCAGAAGCATTAAAAGACACGGTGTTCAGGGAGACCTGAGAGAAGAAATTATAGAATATTTTGGAAATAACACTGGGAGTGTCGAATCGGCAGGCATCGTATGGGAAGCATTTAAAGTGGTAATGAGAGGATCAGCTATAGCCAAAACCAAAGGGTTGCAGGGAAGCATACTAAAAGAACTGCAGAAGGCAGAGGCGAAACTAGAGGCAATTTTGGGCAAAGGAGGTAACTCCCAGGAGGATGCCGAAACCATAAGTCAGCTGCAGCAGGAATGTGCGGGGCACTGGGAGAGATTTTGCAACCTAAACTTTAAGAAATACATAGAGAGACAACACGCGGGCGGAGACAAACCGGGGAGATTGCTAGCATGGTTGTATAAAAGTGAGACCCCCAGACCAACGATCAGAGCAGTGATGGGAGAGAGTGGACAAATACTAGATACCCAAGAGGGCGTGAATGGGGAGTTCTTTTCATTTTACAAACGATTGTACGGGGACGAGGGAGGGAGTAATGGTAGAGAGAAAATGGAAACACTGGAGGACATTGGCTTACCAAAAATAAGTGCCGAAGAGCGGGAGGACTTAGATGCCCCAATTACATTGGAAGAATTGGAAGCGGTGGTCGAGCAGTTGCCCACTAGCAAGACTCTGGGAGCTGATGGACTCCCCAGTGAATTTTACAAAATGTATAGGACTGAATTGCTCCCTCCAGTGCTTGCAATGTTAAATAAGGCGTTCGAAACAGGGACGTTACCATAATCCCTAAGAGAGGCGATCATTATCCCACTCCCCAAACCCAACAAGTCAAGCACGGACTGCGGGTTGTATAGACCGCTGTCAATGCTGAACCAAGACAGCAAGATACTCACGGCGGTGTTGGCAAATAGAATGAGACGGGTCATAAGCAGATTAATACACCCTGATCAGTCTGGATATGTCCCGTGTAGAAGCATATCAGATAACCTCAGAAGACTTCACCGGGTCATAGAGCACACAGAAGGGGACTCGAATGAGATGGCAATTGTATCACTTGATGCAGTGAAGGCCTTTGACTCTGTCAAATGGCCTTGGCTGATGGCAGCTCTGAGACAATATGTGATAGGGCCTGGGTAACTTAAGTGGATGGAATTACTGTATAGTTCACTGTTAGCCAAAGTTAAGACGGGAGCCATCATTTCTGAAAGGTGGCAACTCAGTAGGGGTACCAGACAAGGATGCCCTTGGTCCCCGATGTTGTATATCCTAGCATTGGAACCACTAGCAATATATTTGAGACAGCAATATGAGGTAGTCGGGATCTACACAAAAGAGGGACCGCACTTCATTTCATTATATGCAGATGACATGTTACTATACCTGAGTTACCCTGAGGAAAACCTCCAACACACTCTAGAAGTAATATAGCCATTTGCATTGCTCTCTGGCATTGCAGTTAATCCCAAGAAATCGTGTATATTCCCCCTAGGGAGGTATGTAGGGGTTCCGAGGGAACAACTACCAGTCTTACAAATACATGGGAGTCCAACATTTTCAGATACCTGTGGATTGACATTTATCACACGGTGGAAGCAGAATATAAGCACAATACTGTAAAAGCAATAATGAATATTGAAAATAGCATCAGGTTCTGGACGAAGCTCCCCTTAGCCATGATGGGAAGGGGGGCGCTGTTGAAGGTGGTTGTATTGCCTAGATTATTGCATTATTTTGGGAACATACCATACATGATACCAAAGCGCTTCTTTGCCAAACATCAGAGCATATGTAGGGGCTTTATTTTGCATGGAACTAGGACCAGAATTGCCCTATGGAAGTTGCAGAACACGTATGATAAAGGGGGATAAAACTGTCTAATTTTGAGATCTATTACCTGGCCAGTCAACTGCAATATGTGGCCAAATGGTTAATGGAAGATTCAACCTCAGAGTCCAGACTGTTGAGATCGGAGTGTGCCCCGTTATTTCTGAAAGAAGTGATGTGGCTGCCCAAGCCTGAGTTAAAAGGATGCCCGGGGATGTTGGTATTGGGATGGAAGATGTGGCGCAAAGCTTGCCAGGTCATGGAGAACCCAACCCCGTGTTCTCCGCAAGTGCCGCTAGTGGTATTGACCGGTGGAGACGTACAACTAAGAAAGTTGATCCAAAGGTATTTGGAACCGGTGGGGATCGCAACAGTGGGAGACATATGGCAGGAGGGGGAGGTAAAGGAATTCGGGGGTTGGCAGAAGAAACGGGCCTACATGTAGGACAGTATATAACCTATAACGAATCAGAGAGATATAGTCTGAAATAATACTGGAAGATCAACCTGACGCGGCCATAGAAGCGATATATGATATAGCAGATGTTGGGCATGAGATTTCTCAAATCTATGAGCTATTGAGGTCCAGGGTGGGAAAGGAAGTAGCCCAATTAAGACAAGACTGGGAAGAAGAAGTCGGGGAGACCATGAGTGACGGGTTATGGGAACAGGCTCAAGGGTACCATAAAAAAGTGTCTAGGAACGCGAGGCTACCACAAATACAGCTATATGTAACCCACAGTGCATACATGACCCCCCAGAGGATAGCTCGGTTTAAGAACGCCGAACGACAAATATGCCCCAAATGCGGGGAAGAAAACACAGGGATGATACACATGTTTTGGGCATGACCAGAAATTGGGAAGTTCGGGGGGAACTAGCCCACCAACTAAACGAGAAAGGGATCAAGATAAATGTGGGATCAGTGTGGGCATGCATGATAGGGGAGTTCCATAGACCACGCCAATTCAAACATGTGAGCAAGCTCAAGGACTTGGCATATATACTTGCCCAGCGCAGAATTGCCATGGGGTGCAAGGCGTGCAATAGACCGAGGGTGGAAGTCTGGTGGAGTGACCTTCAGAAATGGACCAAAGCCGAAAGGGCAGTGTGGCTAGAAGCGGGTAGTAGGGAAGGGGAGGAAGAAGCAGACACCCTGACGGCCTGGAAACACTTAGTCACTACGCTGTATGGGCCCGCCCAGAGCTGCTTAAGCGACCAGGAATCTGTCGAGAATACAGAAGGGGGGGTCCCCTTGGAAGAAGGAGAAGCAGATTGTGAAGTGGAGTAGGCTTGAGTTGGGGGGAGGGTAAGGGGTAGACAGCAGATACTTAATGATATCTAGAAGATGCTAAAGTATTATGATAAGTACTGCTGGTTCTGTTGAATGTTGATTGTTTGTTGTAAAAACCAATAAAATTGTTATTAAAAAAAAAAAAAACTTTCTCACTCCATGAACATGGATTGGTTTTAAAGCGCTTTGCTGCAAAGCACTATAATTCTTATTTCTACAACATTTAGAGTCCTTGATCACCCCACCAAGTTATCTACGTTCGGTTTGAGGGGGAGTGGGTCTATCTCCACTACATTCAGTTTGAGGGGGAGGGTCTCAGCACGTCTGTACACAGTATTAGCAGAGAAGGGCTACAAGGTAGACAAAGTAAAATTACAATATTTTTTAAGTGCCGCTACAGCACTTGTGTAAGACCCTTCCACGCTATAAGGACAAGATTTGTAAACATAGCGCGGAATGGACGAAAAGCACAGAGGGTAAATTGACTAAGCCATGGCCACAATGAAGAGGTTTCTCCAAAAATGTGCAGTAACCACTATTGACACACTCGCATGACACTTTTAAGCGGAAGAAATTAGCCAATCGTTTTCCTATATTTGATCTTTGGCAGATGTTTCAGGAGGAAGAGGGGTAAATAGCGAGGCGTCAGTGGATGCTGAGCAAACAAGAGACAGCGGGGCCAGCATCCCCACCATCTGCTCCGCCACCTTCTCCTGCGACGAAGAGGATACGGAAGACGAGCAGGGATTATACCCTATA
This sequence comes from Ambystoma mexicanum, assembly GCF_040938575.1. NCBI lineage: Eukaryota > Metazoa > Chordata > Amphibia > Caudata > Ambystomatidae > Ambystoma > Ambystoma mexicanum. The sequence goes on from NW_027182323.1 coordinate 3,403,715, forward strand.
TGGGAGCTAAAGGCAGCAGTATACCATGTAGGATGGGCAGAAGGGGATTGGATGGACAGACGGTGAAAAGGGAGCATGCGGCTAGGTGCAGACAAGCACCAAGGAAGGGCTAGAGGGCATAGCCTCGGACTAATGGGTAGAAGGGCAGATACTCCTAAAGTTGGATGGGAAGACAACGGGAAAAGCATCAGGGGTGATCAAATAAATGGAGGGTCTTAAGGGGAGCAGTGAAGAACGAGACTGGGCAGAGATAATGGAAGAAGTAGACAGAAAAGAAAAGGAAGAAGAGGAGAAACGCAACAGAGCACGTAGGGATAAGCAAAGAGAGGAAGAGAAAGAGCGAGGACAGCGATACAGGAGGAGGAGGGAGCTCGAAGAAATAAAGAGACGGAGAGAGGAGGAGAAGGCAAAGCAAGTTTTAGTGAAGAGGGAGCAGAGAAAGTGGGAAATAGGGCAGCTTGCAAGAGAGCGCAAACACAAGGAGGAGCGCACAGAAAGAGACATATGGACAAAGTGGGCAATGGGTACAAGAGATGACAAAATGGGAAGGGGTAGGCAAACAGAGCCAGACAGCACAACCACACAGGACAGGCATGGGGTCCTGCGCGGGAAGTGACAACGAGGATTTGATCGACTTTGGAGGGAAGTCCCACAAAGACATGCCCTCAAGGAGGCTGAGCTTCATGGACAATTTCTGCAGTGATATGGACAGCGATTCAGACATAGACACAGAGAGAAGTGAGGACAAGGGAAGGGGGCGACCTAAGCATAGGTCGACGGGGAAAAGCGCAGAGAGAAGCATGACATGGGAAGCAGGGAAGGACACAGGGGAATTTAAGGGTGTCAAATATGATCAATCACAACGGACCAGAGATGCATCACACAGTCTGGACGACTTGCTCCCATACGTGCAGAGATTAGGGATCTCCCAGGACGAAACAAGAGGGAGATGACCAAGGCATTTACTGACATTAAAGATGCTGGGGGACCAGATAGGGAGATCCAATTGAAACAAGGAGCGAATGGGAAGATCAGTTTCACAAAGTTGGCCCTACTGAAGGGAGGGGGCAACCTCAGTACATACCATGGAAGCACATAGACAAGGAAAATTGGAGGTGTTGGCTACCCTTGTGAACCGCAGGTGTGGGGAAATGGATATATGAAATGGAAAGGATGGCAGTGGGACAGAAATTGGCAGTGGGGGCATAAAGGGACTACTAGTGCCAATCCTCAGGGAGGCCGCTGATGACATATGGAAAAGGGCGGTGTACAGAAGAGTAACGACACAGGACTCACGCACAATGGTGCGCCCTTTGCAAATTGTTGAGCCACCTTATGGCAAGCTCTAAGGACACAGTACACAGACACGCAAAATGGGGGAAGACAAAGACCCCCTACACGACATTCTGATGGTTCAAGAGCTTTGGTGCCTTGAAACGTGAGAACCGTGGGACAAGACTGTAGCATTATTCTATCACATATTATGCCAAGGGTTTCCAGAGCAGGTGCAAAAGCAATGTAAGAAATTGGTGGGAATTAAACCAAATTCTTGGTCAGAAATACAGCTCACAATAGTACACTATTGTAGGCTGCTGCAAGAGAATGTAAGGAAAAACGAGGAGCTGTTCCAATATGGCACAGGAATCATAATAGCATGGCTTTCAGGGATTCAGTGGAAAATGTGGCACCTTCCAAACAAGTACTTATTCAGGCCAGAGATACCATTAGATGAGGAAAAAGGGACCATAGTGTCACTTGAATTAGAGGCAGTAATCGTGGAAGGTGAGTGGATAACAGTGCATGCGACAGATGACACGGGCGATCGGCATAGCTGACGGGTACATGCTGACCACAGTCACAGAAGAGGAAAGATTCAGAGCCAACAGATCAGATCACGAGATGGTGGTTGAAATGAGCATCACATATTGGGTGAAAATACATTACAGAGAATTACCACAGAGAATTGTGATGGCGCTGAAAGAACCAGCAACCTTTCTCAGGGCATCCTAGTGCCATCAGAATCACCATGCAACACTGTGGTATACCCTGTCAAAATGGTGACAGGAGGGTCATGGTCTTTTATGCAGGACTTGCACTTGCTTAACCATATTGTGGAGGCAGAATATCCAGAGTCCTGCAGAGTCTGCAGTTTGAGGCATCCTAACACGATTTCTAAACACAAGGAAAGACTTTGCAGCAAGCAGTCTGTTCACCATTTCATTCCAGGAGGTGGAGAGGTTTAAAACCCCAGCTTGGCACGGAGCACTGCGAAGTCTGCAGTTTGAGGCAGTCCCAACACAATCTCTAAACACAAGGAAAGACTTTGCAGCAAGTAGTCTGCTCACCATTTCGTTCCAGGAGGAGGAGGGGTTAAAAACCCCAGATCGGCGCGGAGTGCCGCAAAGTCATGCAGAGACGGCAGCTTGAGGCAGTCCTAACACGATCTCCGAACACGAGGAAAGACTTTGCAGCAAGCAGTCTGCTCACCATTTCGTTCCAGTAAGAGGAGGGGTTAAAAACCCCAGCTCGGTGCGGAGTGCCGCAAGGTCCTGCAGAGTCTGCAGTTTGAGGCAGTCCTAACACAAGCTCTAAACATGAGGAAAGACTTTGCAGCAAGCAGTCTGCTCACCATTTCACTCCAGGAGGAGGAGGGGTTAAAAACCCCAGCTTCGCGCGGAGCACCGCAGAGTCCTGCAGATTCTGCAGTTTGAGGCAGTCCTAACATGATCTCTAAACATGAGGAAAGACTTTGCAGCAAGCAGTCTGCTCAACATTTTGTTCCAGGAGGAGGAGGGTTAAAAACCTCAGTTCAGCACCGGGCGCTGCAGAGTCCTTCAGAGTTTGCAGTTTGAGGCAGTTCGAGTGAGTGAGCAGAGTGTGAATATCGAACAACTGATACCCTGAAGTGAGCACTATCTTTGACTCAAGGTTGGGGATAAGCTTACGTGCTGCGCTGTGCTGTGCTTTTGACTCTTTTTACATCTTGTAAGCTACATTGACACTGCTGGCGCCTCTGTTCACATGGCCTCTTATTATTTACGTACCCGTTCGGTGGCTTTGTCCTTGCCTGCAACACGCCACCCAGTGTCTCCCCCTGCTGTAGCCTCCTTGGCACCTCTACTCATGCAGGGAATTCAACCGACGTGTGTTAACGTTTCCTGCATGGAGGGCGAGCGAGCCACACCTTCAAAGGAGCCTGAACTTTTGTGTGCCCCGGAGTCGGCTTCAAAGTCCATTTCACTTGCCTCAATCACAACCATAGCCCCAAGCAGGGGCATAGCAAACCTACCCACTGCTGGCAATTTAAACTGCCAAATATTGGTGGGGGGTTAGAACGCTTCTTCAACCTGCACAGCTGAGGAATCTGTTGATGGATGCTGTTCAGTCGTTTCATCACCTGCTTTGAAGCAAGTACGCTTCCATCCTACCCTGCAAGCCTCAACACTGATGCGGACCAAAGCCATTTTGGGGCCCCCGCCCCCCAAAACAGCACCCCCAAGGATTCCGCTACAGGCCGCTGGGGTCAGTGTATTTCAATTTGGGAAATCCCTTTGTCAATCATTCTCTTTCCAAAATGATACCAATAAGGACATTTTGCCATCAGTTGGACGCTCTGTTAATTCTGGCATTACCTCTGATGTACCTGTAAATGAGAATGACTCTTTTCTAGTATTTTTGTCAAAGAACAGGGACATTCTTAAACAGATTACAGACTTAGAACTTGGCTCCTTCTTCAACGAGGAGGGAACTTGATCCCCTATCTCTTTATCTAGAACCATCAGAAGTGATATCCACACGTCCCACAATGGGAATATTTCCCCTTCAGCCATGTTGGAGCTTGAACGGGACATAACTGGCTCTGTGACCCAAAGCTCTCCCTCTTTAATCCCGACGGTAACTAAGACAGCCCAGGGGACTTTTAAAGCTCTCTTTAAACCGACATAATCCCTGAATTGGCCTCCACTGACCATCTGTTAGAAGGGATCATTGGGGCTGCTGTGGAGTGCATTGGGACCTGTCCAGTTTAGAAACCAATGGCCTTATGCAACACGTGTGAGGGAGCCCAGCTGGACTTAAAAGCACTATATGACCAGCAGGAGTTGGTCTCGAACTGCTGTTCGAGCGAATACGCATCTGCTCTCCACCCTCACAGACAAAATGTCCTTTGTGGAATCCTTTCTAAAAGGCCCTCAGTGGCCTATGTTGTTTGACTTTGTGTCTAGGCATACCATCATTCAGAGGGTGGGGATGCAAGTTCCAGGCCCTACGTCTTTAGCTACTCAGCTAAGTACTCCTTTGGGAGGAAATGAGGAAGTGGCATGCTGCCTGGAGCCTCTGGATGCTGCTGCGATTAGCTTCTTTGAGGACTCACAGGGAATCATGGTGGAGGTACCTATGCATATTGATCCGACTTTAATGCAAATGACGGAGGCCCTCCTACGGGAACGGAGGGAGAGGGGCGGGCGAGTCAGAACGACACTGAAGTGGCAGAGTTGGATATGTCATCTCTGGTTCCTCGAGTGCCCTTTGGGCTTTCTGGACCTCCTGTAGTGAGGCCAAATAAAGCTTCTCTGCCCGTTAGGCCTAAACGCTGGCACTGACTGTAGAACCTCTAACAAGCGGCCAAACCTTAAAGAAACCAAGAAACAGGAAAACTGCCCACAAAAAGGCAGGTAGAGGCTCAAGGAAGTTCCTCAGGAACCTATCACTCAAAAGTCTTCATTTTGGACTCCATTGTTCGCAAGTGCATCAACTTGTGGAATCCGTATGGTACCAGATCCACCGGCCACGACATTACCTGGAACTCTGCCCCCAATGTTGATGCCGGTGATGACTCCTGAGAACGCTGACTTGATAGAACATGTTTCTCCCCATGGCACTGTGGGGGGTTCCGATGGGGAAGTCCCTATATCGTCTACTCTTCCAAATCTTGTGGATGACAGCACTGGATTTCTTGGGGCCCACTTTGAATCATTAATACCAATTTGCAGGAACCAATGCAGGGCTGTATGGCTCCCAATGTGGAACTCTCTGCAGCCGTGGCCGCTGAAGGAACTATCCGGCCACCGCAAGATTTTCTATTTATCCTTGCAGCTGGTAGGAGCACCCCTACCTTTTCAACACTGGAGGAGCAGCGTTCCAATATCCTAAATAAGGGTACAGTGGCTTTAGCAAGGCCAGCCCAGCGGGAGCCCGTTAATATGCAATTACTCCTAGCTTGGGTTCTAAATGACTGTAATCAGTTAACATTGAACAGGACGGCTGTCTTGAAGCTACTTACCAAAGTGCCAACCTTGTCTCACCTGAGCTCAGCTGACATCAAGCAGGTGGAATTTTGGAATAATCTAAGCCAAGACAAGGTCATTCTTCACTTTGCATCTCAGCTGGTCTCAAACCAGGTCCTTGCAGCCTTGGCACAACTGGAATAATGGGTCTTTTTTATAACAGCCTATTCAGGGACCCAACAACCTCCAACCCCCCTTCCTAAGCCGGTCATCTGTGCTGCTAATTCTACTATTGAGCCCCCAAGAGCAGCCCAAGCTCAACCTATTTTAACCGTTACTTGTACAAGAGATGGCTCGACAGGGCGACAGGCTACTAATCACCTAATGGAAAATACAGATGCTAAAGGCGGCATGGATTGGAACTGGGTGGCGGCATGTCTGAATACACGTAATAACTAGCAATTAGAATGGAATATATCAGCATTGTTCACATCAATCAAGTGCCTGTCATGGAATTCTAGAGGCTATGCCAATCTACCATCCTCAAGAACTTGTTTTGTATCTGAGTTTAGGCCACTTTAGGAACGTGCATAAGTAATGGATGAAATCATACAGAATAATTCTGAGTCCAAACAGCCGGACCAACCCAGGAAGATGGCAAAGTACTGTTTTATTAACCTTCATCTAAAACAGGGAGTTCACAACGAACATCAACGGACGGACGCTCAGTCTCTCTCAGCGATCTTTACACACAACATAGTCTTTATACCAAAAATACATGAGAGGTGACGTCATAGTAAATGGCAATAATGAAAAACCTATCAAAGGTTGTGATTGGCTAAGGGGAACATCTCAGTATACTTTCTATAGGTGCTAGTATTGTGATTGGCTGCCCTCTTTCAGGTGGACAACATATGCCTACCTCTAAAACATGTCATCTTCAGAAACATTAGATACACAGTTTCTCATTGGTCTTCAAACTATAAGGTCTTTGTTATTGTTATATGGACTACTCTAATTGGTTGGCACGCTTGTGCCAGATCTGGAACATTCGGTTAATTTAACAGCACGTAAGCCCAGACCCAAGTGCAAGGAGATGGGGCATGACACTACCTCCCCCCCAATTAGCCCAGCATCTCTCATCGCCCATGCCTTCTGCCACGAAGATTGTCTTTGTACATGGCCTTTCAAAGTATCCTTGTCTTTGAGAATGCACAGGAGTGAGGGCACTCACTATCGTGCCTAGGACTCCAAGTTCGAACTCTATTTTCATCCTTGGCTCACGTGACAGGAGACCACGATTTGGTCCATTTTGCAGGTTTTAAATGTTCCAAATGAATTAAACTTGGCACTCTTGGTGTTCTTTCTTTGCACCTTAACAAGGGATGATTCATACTCCACACGTTCACTCATTTCCAGAATAAATAGCTGACCTTGGCTGTTTTAGTCTTGACTCCAGACCACACAACCTTGCCATGCAGCTCCACGATCATGCTTATTCTTGCTGCAACACAGTTTTCCCTTCCTGCTTCATATGTCCTGGCTTACTAAATTCATGATACCGATGTCCAGCTTCTATATAATGGCGGCTTTGCCTGCGTTCTATTCATTACGTATAGCCAGCTTCTATGATGACTTAGTCTACCTTGTGTTTCAGTATCTGTACATCAATTTTACGGTTGATTTTCTGCAGCACTTTGTGCCCATATAATCTTCTTCTTCGTATTTAAAAGTTCACTTGATTCTTTACTTCGTCATTAGTTTCTTTAGGATGTATACATTGGGGGTCATTCTGACCCTGGCGGTAAGGCGTTAATAATGCCAGCAAGGATGCCCGTGCCGTTAACCCCCTACCGCCGCATTCCGAGGTCCCTTAGCGGGTCCCACCAGGGCCAGCTGGTTTTACCAGCCGCCCTTCGCGGGACCCGTTGAGGAACCAGGGAGCTAATAACGAGCCCGCAACTTGCGGGCCCGTTATTAGCTCCTTCCCCATTCCCATTGAGCCCTATGGGGGCTCGAATGGGAATGGGGAATGCTTTTCAGAATGGGGACTTACTGGGTCCTCAAAGGTTGGAATGGCCCGGTAAATCCTCATTCTGACTACCCGTACCCAGACCCAAGTTTGGAGGCAGCCATGGCGCTAATAGCACCATGGCTACCTCCAAACTCAGAGTGACCCCCATTGTCTTCAGTCAGTATCTCGGGACGTCGTGCATACGTTTTATGATGTCACTAGCTTCTTTTCTTTGCTCTTTCTTGTATTCCTTCAGGGAGTACCTCCCTTAGGTTGTCATCACTTCGGGGATACATTCGTTAGGGTTGTCTCAGCGCATATGTTCTTTCGAACATAGCTGGGGTATTGGCACAACAGCTGGTGTCAAACACGGCACAATTTCATGTCTCCAACATATGGGAGGTAGGGGGGCAGGATCTCCTGCAAAGGTATATAGCTGCTCCTCTACAAATCCAGGATTGCTGGCTTCTTGAGATTCCGAGTGTGGACAGATGCCAGTGTTTGTTGGACCCGGCATATAAAGGCTCTAAGGGTAGACCTGCTTCCGGATTGGTATCCGGATACCAATGACATTGGTATAAAAGCAAATACATATGCTACGCCAAATGCTTTTATCCAGACAGTGCATTTGACTTGGAATAAGGATCTGTATGTTGACATGTCCCCTGCTCTAGTGCTTAATCTCTATTGGAATCCCAATCTAATAACGAAAGAGTCTTTCTTTGAGGCTGTTGAAGATTTAATTTATGAGTGGCAAAATGTTAATAACAGTAACTCTATTCTACTATGTGGTGATTTGAATGCACTTTGTCTAGACACTACTGATGATCATGTGTCACACCATAATGTCATGGCAAGGAAGCGTGGAAATGCAGTGGATGGATTTAATGAGTGCCTGTGATCTAAATGTGCTGAATGGCATGACAATGTAAGATATCCCACCAAACCCTACCTGGCATTGAGGTTGCTCTAACAGTACCCTAGACTCTTATTTTGCTTCGGGTGAAATGCTACAGTCCGTAAAATCAATGTCAGTAAAACAATTAGGTCTTAGTGACCATTACCCTTTATCCTTGGAGTTAAAGGTGGCAAAATGGGGAGAGCATGGTCAATGGTATGACCAAGAAGTAGAGACTACAGTGGCGAGAATAGAATCCGTTGGAACGCGGCGAGTATACCTAAGTTCCATGGTACACTCCATCGCCTGTTCCCGCCTGACAAATTAGAGCAGGCCCAGCTAATTACCCCTTATAAAGATGTCTTAGATCGGGTCTATAAAGCTATGCCTTGAGTTGGAAATAGAGGCTAAATTTTAAGAAGACATGTCTTTGATCCCATTGTCCAAGAAAGGAAAAGAGAATTGAGGCGGGCACTCAAACTTTGCCCCTCTTCAGAGAATACCCAGAGGAAATCCCTGAGGCATAAATATAAACAATGGCTTCACTTTTATAAGTATGAAGCTACAGTGAATGACGCTCAAGAGATTTTGCAACTGGTTAACTCAAAAGATGTATCTTCCTTTTGGCGAGTAATTAACAACCTAGTGACACCATTGTCTATTGCTCTAATTAATCCTGTTGGAGAGCAAGGATTGATTGTTCTCTTCACGGGAGTATATAAAGGCGATACTGGGGGTAAAGCCAGCATTTGGAACCTACTAGATGATTTTGGTGCTTAGCATTCTCGGAGAGTCAACTAAGCTCTCTGATTTCCCGTAGTAAGAACTTGCGAGCCCCGGGGCAGGGTGGCCTGTCAAATGTAGTCCTAAAACTTGATCCCGATCTGTGGGCGGATATACTGTGCTTAGTTTTCAGTAAAATTACATCACCAACAACCATGCCAAAAACATGGACTGAGTCCATTATTGTACCAATCTTTGAGAAGGGGCCACACTGGTTAGCCTGTAACTATAGACCCATTGCGTTACTTGATATGCCAACAAAAATCTATGCGTCCATAGTGTTGAGATAACTAACGGACTGGGCGCAGGGTGCTTGCAGGTTGCATGCACTCCAAACAGGGTTTAGGGAAGGCACAGGAATAAATGCAAACATGTTTATTCTGGGTTTGCTAAAGAATGAGGCGATGGCGAGGTCGAGACCCATCTATATGGAGTTCATCGACTTCGCCATGGCATTTGATTGCATTGATTAAACCCGTTTGTGGACAAAACTTGACAATGGGGATGTTGTGCACACTTTTGGAGATCCTGATTGCTCTCCACTTTGACACCTCTATCAGAGTGCGTTTGAATGCACAAGTAAAGGTGTCATCACCCATTTGTACTACGTGTGGTCTGAAACAGGGCTGTGGTTTGGCCACTTTTTTTCATCCTTTTCCTTGCGGATGTTCCTGAAATTTTTGAAGGTATCCATAACTTGGCCTAATTGTCTGGGTTTCTTGCTTTATGCTGATTACCTTGTTCTTTTTGATTATACGCCAATAGGTTTGCAGCACAAGCTTGATGCCCTGGCTAAATAGGCTGAATTAAATAATTTCAGCATCAACATAACAAAATCACAGATACTAACATTTAGACCAGGAATGATGCAAATAAGTAAGAGCTTTCAATGCAATATTAGTGGTTCGCCACTAGCAAAAGTTGCACATTTCTGCTACTTGGGATGTAGAATATCTGAACTTGATAAAACAAATAGAGCTTCAAAGCTACCTGCGCTCCAAGATCCTCAAGCTCGCAACTCCAGCCTGTGCTGTAATCCGGAAATGTGCCAATTTTTCTCTGACTCCGATCCTAGAATTTTATATGGCAGAGGTTGTACCATCGATGACCTATGCGGGTGAAAACTGGGGTCTCCCCACCTTAGTGGATTGTGATGCTCTGGAGGGCCTGTTCTGGAGGAAGGTCTTACACCTACCAAGTGGTGTTCCGGTGGCAGTAATCCGTTACGAGTTGGGGTTGTCTTCCATAAAATGTCATATTTACTGGTAGAACCTCTCCCTGTTGAAAAACACTCGTTGTGTCAAGGAGGGGTCAATCTGGTGACTGTTAAAGCAATTGCAACTTAAAAAATCTTGGGTTCCCTTACAAAACTGGGAGATAGAGTGTGAGCTGCTCTGTACAAAGTATGACATCTCGAAAGACATGGAATGCTATAATCCAACTCAAATGAAAAGGAGACTCAAGGAGTGGGACTGGATCGACACAATCAGTAAAGTCATAACTTTCCATTTGTACGCTGACTTGCTGATTGATGCCAGACCAGTCGCAATCTTCCCAGAATATTTGTACAGGGCTCCCAGTGCATCACGGCGCACAAGTGTGACGAGATTAAGATTACATTTGGTTCACACAAACAAAATTACGGGGGCTTGGAGTAAAGTTCCAGAGAGAGCTGAGAGTATGTCGATTCTGCTCTATATCTGGGGAGGTGGAGATGCTACGCCATATAGTGTTACACTGTAAATCATTAGAGGCTAAGCAAACATCATACTTTGGCCACTTAACCCAACCCTACGTTCAGGTTCACAGTGGTAGAGTATGGGACCTTGTCATGAACTCCTTTGGCCATAACAAATGGATGATTGCTGCGATTCATTTATTGAAAGAAGTTTTAGATACATGCGCAAGGGCAAAAGGAGTAACATATGTATTTTGATTGTGTTCTCTTTTGCTTAGTATGGCAGCTTGTGTACATTTCTGTCTTTTTCTTTTCTTTTCTGATTTCAAAGTCTTTTACCTGAATAATCATCTTCTAAATTTACATGTTAAATGAATTATTGTATGTACTTTTTTACTTTTTTACTATGTTTGTTAAAGATTTAAAGGTTATATGCTGGTTTCTGTTGCAGCGCGGATGCTAAACGCTGCTTTGTAATTCTAAAACTGTACCTGGAAATCCTAATCGCGGACCCTGCCGTCAGGTCACGGCCACACCGGAAGTGCGGGCCATAAACGCCGGAACCCTTGTGGCGTTAAGCCCGCAGTGGAGACAAGGGCGCAGTGCTGTTAGGCTGTTGGGCGTGTTGTGCCGTCCTGAAATGTATAAGTGCCTGCCATAGTGCCCAGTAATCTGCGACCGGTGAAATTCTATGCATGCGGATTGGCCCAGAAGTAGGCAACTCCTCTAATTCTCGTATTAAGTTCTTCCTGGTTGGGGGGGAGAGTCGGACTAAGGCCGCTCCTTAAGCTGTCGGGCATACCCAACTCAGGTGGGCATTCGGAATTGTGTCTTTGGACATTATTGGTGCCATTTCTAATCAACAAACTGATTACGTCAGTTCTAGGACACTAATGTATTCAATTACAGGCCCAATTGAATATTGTCACCAGTGTGATATATGAAATAGTGACTTTGCTGTTTTTTAAAGTTTTGATAGGAATGGTTTTTATCGTTTTATAATTAGCCCCCTCCTTTTATAGATAGCTCCCTTTATGGTGCTACTGTTAGAAGATCCCCTGACTATATTTTATCTCATTTTGGGGTTGCGAAGATTCCTTCTCCCCTATAATTCTTAAGTAATGGTGTATTTTTTATGAATGCTATTTTTTGTTGGTCAAGTATTTACTTGCAATCACTTCAGCACTTTAGCTTCAGTCCCCCTTTTGCTAGGTGGGTAGTAACTTTTGGTTTTATTAACGGTGTATTGTTTATTCTTAACCCCTGTATGCTGCGAGGTGGTTCCTCTCCTCAGGGGTTCATAGGATTTCTCTATCCTCCTTTCTTATTTATAAGTGGCTGGTTCATCCTCCTTTTCCTAGTACCATGGGCCCAACCCATACTCACACAACCTCAGGTCAAAGAAGGTGGCGGGAGCGGTCGGGAGCGGTGCTCCTCTACTTCTTTTAATTAAGTTTTACTGTTCCTATACTTTTATTTTAAAAAGAAACCGTTCCGGAACGGTTTAGTTTTAAAATAAAAGTGTAGGAAGAAGTTGAAACTTGCACTTTCAGTGCACTGCACTGGACGTGCCCTTAAACAGCAGGTGCATGTGTTTTGGGGTTTGTATTGTTCATGGGAGGGGGCACGGCGATGGGGTTTGTGGGGAGCGGTGCAGGGCATTAGGGAACATATTTCCACTACTTCTTTCCGTACACTTCGACCACTGAGTATACCCATACCTACTTTAAAATCGGGTACCCTGAAGTTGGCTAAAGGAAAAAATTCAAAGAAAGGAGGAAATAATGAGCATACTGGCGCGATTAAAGGTGTATTAGAGAAACCTAAGATTAGCGTTTTAACCATAAAGGACAAAGTGAATGTACCTGAAACAGTACAATTACAACCTCCCCCTTCCAATAGTTCGATGATTGTCAACAATTCTCTGCTGAAATTAGTTCAAAACTTCAGGCGGCAATCTATGGGAACAGGCATAGAATTTGATATTTCTGCAGTAGATGAAACAGATTTGAATAATGTTATTGCAATAAATCTGTCCACTACTCCAGATTTGGATACATTTGCCCAAATAGAAGTTGAACCTAATGAGGGTGATGTGAACTGGAATGCAACTGGTAACTCCTTTGAAAACAAATCTAAAATGGTAAGGAGTGGTGTAAGTGAAAACTCACTCAAAGTTGGAGAGAAATTCGATGCTCTGACTACCATGATGGATGTTATTCTGACCATTTGCACCAAGTTGTCAAAGGAACAGATTGACATCAAGTCATTGGTATAAAAGACTATCGATAACACCAGATCCCTTGGGATTATGGTAGAGGAATATTGGGGAAATGAATTGTATAAGGAAAAAAATGACCCGAACAAGGTAAATGTGGCTTTAGGAGATCTGAGTGAATTGGTTTTGGCCGCCGAAAAAAAAAGGAGAAAGGTGACACTCAGTTAAAAATACACCTTAGTGAGGCATCTGTCTCTAAGGGAAATGTGGCTGAAGTAATAAATTCATGTGATAGCGTTGGTGAAATGATTGTTTCCCAGGGTCTTAAGAGACGCACTAGACGAAAAACAAAAATAAGAGACCTACTCGAAATAGGGTGGCGATGGCCAAGGTTAAATCCAACAAGAATGTTAAAAAGAATACCTTGGCTTTAGCCACTACAGCCCCTTTAGACTCAGAATGCATTGAAGTGGGGAACCACTATGAAATAATGGAATGCCAGTGGAAGTTGGTCAAAGGTAAAACATTGGTAATCAAAAAGAAGGGTCTAGATAATTGGTTAAGGGGAAATTAACATAAGATAGATGAAATAGAACCAGAGGATGAAGCGCCTATGGGAAATAATTTTAAATATGTTACAATCCCTACCAATAGCAATGCCATGTCTCTCACCATAAAGGAGAGGGAGATATTTATCAAGGAGATGGAACGATTGGCCATTTATAGTAATTCTAAAGCTAGAATGAGTAATTCTATCGGAAAGACAGAAGAAACCCAATTTATAGTGGGGAAAAGTATTAAGATCATTGAAAAATCCACCACTGATGAAAGCCCCTTTTTAAAATCGGGCTTGGGTATTGAATAAATTGTCACACATTCCACAGCTACAAAACATTAACACGGGGGACATTGATTCCATCATTTTGCCAGAAACTGGAAGTTGGGAAAATTGGGTAATTGTTCAATTCAGATCTGCGGTTTATGTTGACCTCATACGGGAAAACTCTAAAGGAGTATGGGGTAACAATTATGAGATTGTGATATGCCATCCTCAATTCACCAAGATCTGAATGATAAAAATATGGAGTCGGGAGTGACTTTTTCTACTAATATTGAATCAGGACGTAACTTAATTGAAGCACGATCTTTGGAGGGTAATTTACCTACCACAAATTGAGATGAGGCATGTAATAAAGAATTTACCCTACTCTCTTGGAATAGTAGGGGCTTTAATTCCCTACTCCATATGGATGGTATTCAACTGCTGTTGGATAATGATATATTTGCCCTCCAAGAAACTTGGGTCACTAGGTAAATGTTATTGTATGGTTACAATATATGGAATAAAGTAGCCATTAAAGGTGAAAGTGGTCGACCGATTGGAGGCTTATGTATTGGGGTCAAAAACCACATCTCTTATAGACCTTATGAGAAGTATGGGAATTCTGCTCATTTTATTTGTGCAATTATTGATAGGGGAAGCCTATTAGGGAAACTCCTTCTTATTAACACTTACTCCCATCCGGGGGGGGGGGACGTGTGGGAGATAGGGGAGATTCTAAAACTAACCATTAAAGGATGTCTATTGGAATCCCCTAACTCTGAAATTTGTATGGTAGGGGATTTTAATGCCTACTGCGACATTGCCAAAAGAGAGATGGATAGATGTATAAAATTGTGGGATGAAACGCTCATTATGGCACCAATGGAAAACAGGATTACTGCCTGGTTGGGGGAAAAAATCCCCACACCTTGCAGGGAATCCGATGGATGAAATTGTTGTCTATATGAGGGCTAAATTATTTGGAACCTAACCTGGACAAATGGGAAGGTTGGGTACCGACTTGACTACATGTTTGTGAATAAAAATCTAAGTCAATCTATTATCTCGTTCGAACATGTGCTCACCCCTCTGAGTGACCATACACCCCTCAGGGGAAAATGTACTAATGGCCCTAAAACACAGAGTTGGGAAGTAGGAAAGGTGATGAATATACAATTTACAGCAGATGGAAACAGGATCACCTGGTCTGACAAAAATGTAGCCTCATTCAATGGGTTGTTTGACCGCCTTATCATTAATTGTCAGGACATTGCCCTCAACGGCCTCAATATGATCACAAATTTATTGGGCTTAATACAGAGAACAAATAGCAACATTATCTTGAAAAACAATAATGGTAAAAACCATACCTACAAATTTCACCAATTGATACAGGATAGGAAAAAAGAAATTAAGCGAGATATTCGGGAACTTAAGGAGTTATGTGACTTAGATGACAAAGAGAGAAGTAAGAGATTTAGTAACATTAAAACACACTATAACAATTGGTTAAAGGATTATAAATATAATACCAACAATGCAAATTAGAGGTGCATATATAAAATATGTAAAACCCACGATTCAAAAACATTCTGGTATTTATATCGCCAATTTTTGATGGTTGAGGATAAAAGGGAAAACAATGATGTGGGACAGGAGGTTTGGAAGCATTATATTACTGATCTCTTCTTCAAGACAAGTCACATCTTCTCTATTTCTACTTGTAAAAATTCATATTGTACTCATAAAATCAAAAATGAAATCTTCACGAGCCCCTGGCCCGGACGGGCTGGCTAACATTGTTATCAAACAAAACCCTAAAAAATGGGCAGTGCTTTTCCTCCACCTATTTACTGGAATCTGGGAAACAGGTATTA
The DNA here is from genome assembly GCF_040938575.1 of Ambystoma mexicanum. Lineage (NCBI taxonomy): Eukaryota > Metazoa > Chordata > Amphibia > Caudata > Ambystomatidae > Ambystoma > Ambystoma mexicanum. The sequence continues at coordinate 3,419,231 of NW_027182323.1, forward strand.
TTCCAAATAGCTGGAGGAAAGCTATAGTTATTCCTATTTTTAAAAAAGGGGATAGAAAACTGCCTGATAATTACAGATTACTAGCAATGGCTGACAGCAGCTGAAGATTTTTTGTTCCCTGTTAGTAGACAGCTTGAACAACTGGATAAAGAAGAAGGGTCTCCTTTCTGCCCAACAAACAGGTTTCAGAAAAGGATACAGCACCCTGGATAATCTGACTATGCTGAAACATATTTTAGCTGGCTCTAAGGATAAAGGGGAAAAATTATATGTGTGCTCCATAGACTATCGAAAGCTTTTGGCTGTATCAATAGGGACTTGTTGTGGGAAAAACTGAGGGGGAAAAAGATCTGCCCAAATATTCTTCACTTTTTGGAACAAATGTATAGGGAAACAACGGTGTCCATCTGTCTGGTTAAAGGAGGGATGTTATCTCCCGAGATTAGCACTAATACCGGCCTTAAGCAGAGATGTGTTACATCACCAATACTGTACAATCTGTACGTTTCAGATATGTGGGATCGTTTTATTGGTATAAATAGCTTCCCACCAATTGTGGGGGGTAAAGCAATATGTGGACTTATGTACGCAGATGATACTATCCTTATGGATAAAACGCCGGTAGGACTGCAAAGAATATTGAATGGCTTGTATTCTTATTCAGAGGCAAACAACCTTAATATAACTATCAATAAGACCAAGATTATGGTATTTGGAGTAGCAAAGCAAGAGAAGAAGAAATTAGCCTCTAGATGGCATATTAATTACATTAAATTGGAAGTCATCAATGCTTATCCTTACCTGGGGATGCCCATTCTGAGTAACCCCAGTATAAATTTCTTCCATGAGGCGGTAGACATAAAAATATTAAAAAAGTGGAATGTCATAAGGAAATACATGGCCAGTAAAGGAGGCCATTCTATTGAAGGCTTTCTTGAGGTATATAAGAGTTGTATTATACCCAGTATTATGTATGCCTTGGAAACAGTGTAGAGCAAATATTTGAGTAAATTAGATCAACTCGAAGGGAAGCTCTGAAGACCGTCCTAGGATTACCTAATGCTGTGCCAATACAAGCAATAAAATGTAAGTTGGGGCTCATTTCCCTCTTGACTTTGTGGAAAATAGGATGCTGTAAACTATACTTCAGAATAATATTGGGGGAAGGGGAGGACAGGAATCTGCTTAACCTAATAGGAAAAAATTAAAGTGAAGGCAGGTTCAAGAATACTTATATTTTAAGTTTACAAAATACAGTACTGCCCTTCCTTGAAGATTTAGGTTACAAGAATCCTATGGTGAAAGACAATGCAGTCTGCATTTTGAAAAGTCTTGAGGAAAAAGCATGTATCTGGGATCTGTGTGAAAATCAAACATACCTCTACAATAAGACACAATACGCCGCTTATGCTCTCGAAGGGCTGAAACCAGCCACCCGAGAGAATATTTGTTAAAAACAGGTAATAGGGCTCTAAGAAGATTTATCTTGCAATTACGCCTGAATACCCTTCCTTGTAATGTACTAACCGGGGCATGGACAAATATCCCTCGAGCAGAAACACTATGTAGGCACTGTAAAATAGAGGTGGAGACTGTAAGACACATTCTTACCATGTGTAGTAAACTAAAGGAATTGTATTACAAAGCGTATGTAAACATCGTCAGTGATCTTCAAATGATTGAATCAAATCAATTCTGGTCAGCTATTTATGACGGAGAGATAAAGGTTTTTATTGGGGCAGCTTTTTATATTTGGAAAAGAGCTATCTGTTAGTGAATTTTTTGAAACTGCTTTTTACAATGTGTTTTTTCTCCTTCATTCTTCTGTTTTTAATTGGTGAAAAAATGATTTAATATATTTGTATATATTCTCTTATGATGATGATTTTAGGATTGAAATGTAATTGTTTCTTTTTGATGATTTTTCTGTAGTGTATAAGGTTTTAATTAACCAAATTGCACTTTAAACAAATCTAAAAAAAAAGTTAAAGATTACTTGTTAACCAAATAACAATAAAAAAATAAATACATTAAGAATATCCTTTAGTTACGAACTCAGCAGCATTTTGTGCAGCATCCCCACAGAAACCACTTACTTCACGGTCATAGATTTGAAGAATACCTTCTTTTCTATACCATTACACCCAGACTCACAAGACGTAACTTCATTTCTATATAGAAAAAAGAAGTGGAAACATACAAGACTTCCTCAAGGACACTGTGAATCACCTTCCATATTCAATAGGGTCCTTCAGATGGACCAAGGCAACGTGCAGATGGAGAGCACGGTTATACAGTGCGTAGAGGACATATTGATTTGCAGCAAGACAGAAGAACAATGTAGAAATGACTCATACATATGCTAACATTACTAGCAGACTAGGGATACATGGTGGACAAGGCCAAATTACAATATTTCCAGACAGAAGTGCTATTCATTGGACAGATGATCTCCCAAAATGGCTGACAAGTGACACTAGAGAGGGCAGAAGCAATATGCAGAACAGCAAAACCCACGACAGTTAGAGAAATGCAGCCGTTTTTAGGGCTATGTAATTACTGCAGGGCATGGGTATTCGATTACAGCACTTACACCAGCCTTTATTAGGTACACTAAAGGAAGCACAGAAAGAGAAGATAATACGGTGGACAACAGAAATGGCTGAGGCAAGGATGGTAAATATTTGTAATAAACTAAATGCCAAATAAAAAAAAAATAAAGACTTGAATGAATTGGTACCTAGGCCTTTTGATGCAGTTTTTATGAGTCTGGCATACCCTCTTCTTTAATGTTACATACTCCTCATACTTCAAGGGGTGTTCTTGCAAGTTTGGAATGAGGGACTTTTTCAATTTCTTTGCGCTTGCAACCCAAGAATCAAAACTATGGGTGAACTTTTTCGGAACCAAAGTTAGAGCTTTCACTGTCAACTTTTCCAATCATCGACAGCTTCTGGCCACCACATCTGCCCAGCAACAGACACACTCTGACCAGGATGTGGGGATGTGGACTGGGATTACACAGTTCCATCACCCATATTCGGCCAAAATCACACACAGCTGCTTTGCCTGGGAAAGGGCTTACCTTTTATTGCAGATCCAGCCGTGAGAGGGCAGGAAGAAGGTGAAAGGACACAGTGATATCTTATGGCATGGCCATTTTAAAGTGTGTGGAACGCTAAATTCCATTATGCGGTAAAATGCAAATGTGCATGCGAGAAAACGAAAAATGAATGGTAGAAAATACCTGCCGCCACCACTGTGTCTTGGACACATGCAAGTCACATAAATGTTACTTAAAACAAAAAAAGGATACACATTATCCATGCTGCACATCATTGTAAGGTGTGCAGCTTATTAAAAACAACATATAATTTTGCACTGCTTTGATAGCCATAGGGACTGATCAGTGACCCCACAAGAGATGAGCTAAGCAAAGTAAGTAAAGCAAAAAAGCATCAGCTGTTTTGTAATACAACTCCTCTCAGCTTTACCCAGCACTGCCATCATGGAAGTCGTAGTGCAAAACATCTGGAGAGCTGCAGGTTACAGACCGCTGTTATATTCTCAGCTTGATTACTAATGACTAATTTTACTTACAGACCATATATGTTTCAGCACCTGAGAACAGGATTTTACCCAAAACAGCCATGTTGACCCATACCAGAGAACCCATGATGTGATCTCCAAATCTCCCAGAGGGTTATATGGGATCCACTGCTTCAAAGGTCAGCCCTCCCAGGACAATGGAGAGCACACACCAAGGTGGTAATTACCAGAGACTGACAGACAGGAGAGAGGGGGAGTTAGAGTAGTTAGGATACAAGCACCAGACCACAGAAGAGTCCCACCATCTTAGATTCTCCCAGGGCTCTCACACTTCCTGTGTCCCTTCCCCACTTTCTGCAGACAAAGCACGCTGGTACAAACATCACAGGGCAAAAGAGTCTAAAACAGCAGCCAGAATTGGACACCTGCCAGAAGGCGAGAAAGGGACAGTTCCACCCTGGCAGATTATCTATTTGCTGGGTTGAGACCACCCCCCTCTGTGGAATCATCTTTGGACTACAGAAGAAGGAGAATTTCACATGGACCTGTGTGCCGGAAACAGTATGACTGTCTGCTACAAAGTCCTGTTCCACAGAGGTGAAGAAAAATGCTTCCAAGAAAGGAGCAAGCCCTTTCTCCCAACCATCCCAAAGGAACGTTTTGGGTGAGCTGCTTGTTGAAAAAGCCTACTTCAAGCAAAGACCACGGGTATCATAGAATCTACTCACTGGTGGTGACAACCCATGTAAGTGCTCTCTGGAAACCATCCTCGCTGGGAACTGTAGAGCAAGGATCCTCCTTGCTCCTGGAGACCCTGGGCGCCACCCCTCCACGCAACAAGGATTCAAGAACCAGCTCCTGGTACTGTTTTCCCACTTTCATAAATTATAGACCTCTTCGAGATGATTTTCAAGCTGCTGCAAGTAGCTGCCTTTGAAACTCACTGCTGTTCAATCTCCTACCAAGCCATCAAACTTGCTGACTCAGTCCATCACCTGCCTGATCTCCAGCCATTTTCGAATCGATTGGCACAGAAGAACTGCGAATACCTGCATTTCACTGAATACTATTTCCCTGAATGAGAAATCTTGGAAGTTTTTTTTCTTCGAATTTGGTTGGGTAAGTGATTCAATTTTAAAACATAGATGGGGTGGGGTCAGGGCATAGGATAAGGTAGGGGTAAGAGGGGGGTGGGGTTTCTCCCCCCACATAATAATATTTTTAAGAAAAACAAAATCGAAGATTTCACCATTAGGAGAAATGGATTCAGTGAAATCACATACATTCGAAGAACCGCATCACATTGTTGGACCTTTTTGTGCTGACTCGACTGATTAGAAATACCAACTGGATCATTGCCTTCCCGTTCTTCAATCAATTTGATCTGATCACTGCTAAAGGATGTACCACATTGCTGGAACATCTCAACCCAACTCGGCTGTCTCAATGCCTGCAATCCATTGGAACAAACTGAACCGTCCACCTATTGTAAATCATCTAGAAGCTTGGCATGATGCTGTCGACCCTATCAACGGGGCTAAAGGGCAATTGAAGTGATTCTGTCCCGCTGTTGGGTCTTACAAGGCCCTAGTGTCTATTAAGACCATTCTCACTGCCTTTTGGAAAGACCCTTTTGGCTTACTGCACAAAAACCCAGACTCATTTAAAAGTGGAAAAGGTCGCTTTAATGTGACAGGCCGAAGCTTACAATTAAACGCTTACCTGGCTCCATGGCCTTACAAACTAAAGACATATTTTAAACAACCAATTAAATAATTAAACATTCTCATTTTTTACCCAACAATTAAATAATTAAATAAAGCCATTTCCTCCCTAACTATCCCTTAGACCCTACCATCTCCTTACCCCTTTTCCAGGCGTCCCGCTTTCTCCCTGAGGCCATGCCCCTCCAGGCTCAATACCTGTTCCCCCGTGGTGGCCCGCTTGTGCAAACAGCGCCACCCCATCCTTTCCTGTGTCATTCCCCCGTTGTGCTTCCCTCCACCCACATCAAAAGGGGCCATGCCCCCGGCACCAGAAAAACCCTCCCCCGAGGTGTTCTTTCTGCCCCCCTCCCACCACTTTTCCTACCTCCAACTCCTCAACCAATCTCCAAGAGCTCAAGTCCGCCAGATAATGATTGTTCCCCAAACCGGAAAGTTTACCCATCCTCTCTAAATCTCATCAATCCTTTCTAAACCATCTCCTTACGGTCCAAAACCTGTACTGACACCGATGTACAAAATTCTACCATCTCTCTGTTTATCCCCTTCCTTGCCCGCTCTATCGGACCCTCATTTCTCGCTCCCCTCCCAACTCTCTGTGGCAAACACTTAGTCCCCCCTACAGTTGCTTGAGGCCACACTTGTCGGACCCATAACAAAAAACCCTTTTTATTTTCCTGAAAAGAGCCACACCCGTATGCCTTAACAGCTCATTTTCCCCACCAAGACTAGACCAGCCAACATAGGAAGCAACTGATCCCAGCCCAGCCCCCCAAACCCGGACCATCTTACCACAACATCTTTATAGTTGCACCCCAGTTGCCTGCCAACAACTCTTTCCTCAGCTTCTTTCCCCGCCCACTTAACCCTAGAATGTCCCAAAAACCAGATTTTTGACATCTGACCATACCTCCTAGCAGCATCTGAAAGAGAAATTACAAAATCACTTGCAAATCAACAACATCCTAATAAATGCAACACTCCTGCTACCTACTGAAAAAATGTTATAACGACATTCCGTTTCACCCGGTCCCTGGCATACCCTTTGTATCTCCCTTGCTCCCAGCGTCCCAACCTATTCACCTACTCCTCTGATAGCCCAGCCTGCTACCTTCAGATGCTGCACCCCTCCTAAGTGAATGAGTTCCAACCTCCTAACCTTTCCCACACCACTAGCAACACCTTCCTCAGTACCCTATTCTTTCTGGCCATCTCCTTAACCCTCTCCGGAAACACCCAAGGTCCTCTCCTACCTGTCCCCCTACATTCCGCCCCTTTCACCTAACCTTTAAACAATACACCTAAACCCACTTAGCCCCCCCTTTTCCCCTAAACTATTACCCTCTTGCTCACCCTTGCCCCCCCACCTTCCATCACCTTATTAATTTGGCCCTGCGTTGCCCCCCCCTGCACCGGGGGCCCACGTGCACCCCCGTCCATGCAGGCCCTTTACTTTATTACTCCTCTCGCCACTGCACCAGGGGACAAACCTGCACCCCCGTCCATGCATTCCCTTCCATATAACAATCTTCAAGCTCCTTGTGTCCATTACCACCTATTTCCCACCTGCACCAGGGGCCCTAGTGCACCCCCATCCATGCAGGCCCCTTTTCTGCCTTACTCCTCTCCACCGCTGCACCAGGGGCCAAACCTACGCCCCCGTCCATGCAGACCATTCCACATAAATTCCTCTTCCAGCACCTTGCTTCGTTGCTCAACTTTTTTCCCCCAGCTGCACCAGGCGCCCTAGTGCACCCCCATCCATGCAGACCCATCTCATCACTTCCCCCTGCTGCACCAGAGGCGCTCCCGCACCTCCGTCCATGCAGCCTGAAGCTTACTCACCCTGTCGTGCGGCAAGCTTGAGGGCTTCACCACCGTCAACCATGCCCTCTAAACGACGACCACCACCCCTTAACAATTTCCAGTTACACCCCCATGCGGCCCTCCCCTACTTATGATTCTGTCTCCTCACCTCTCTCCTACCCCCTTTAAATCGCCCCCAAAACCTTTCATCAAACCTTGTGCCCCCCCCTCCTTTTATGATAAACTGAGCCCGACCTACCAGCACACCCCAATTTACCTGGCATGCGGTCCTTCCCCCCCACCTCCTTGCCCCGCTCCTCGCCCTGACCCACTGTCCCCTGCCTGAAAACAATCCGTAATCGGATGCCGACCCGCACACCTGCTGCACTCGTGTTTAAATTTGCACATCCACCTCGTGCAGCCTTCTTTATTGAACGCCCAACATGCTGTCGAGGGCTGTCCTCCGCCTCCTCCCCCGCCCCCTCATGGGCGGGGCGACCAAGAAAGGGCCGGTAAGGCACAGGCAGCCCACTTGCTGTGTGTAATGTCGGGGCAGGCCTCGTTGGAGCCATCCATTGCAGCCAAAGATCCATGTCTATCTCCCCCCAGACCGCCTGACTGTCCTCCGCCATTCCCGCTCTGAATTCCTCATCATAGCGTACCCAGGCAAAACCCCCAAAACTTGTGAACGCCCTCCTAATTACGTCCATATATTTAAGCAGGGCCACGCACCGCTCTGGGAATTTTTCACAATATACACTGGCATAAATGATAAATGATGACGTCCAATTCTCAATAGTCACTGGGACCATTGGGCGCGAAGCCAGTTCCCTCTCTTCTTCTTTAGACCCCTCCTTTGCTCTCACTTCCCTATGGAACAACTTAAAAACATCTACAAATTCCTCCGCCTGAATCTTCTCCCTGGTCGCTGCCATCAAGTGCGCCCCCAAATGTTTTGTGATACCCATGTACGGCAGTTTTTTCTCCTTGCCTTTCACTTCAACCTCCTTTTCTTTTGCACCTTGTACCTCGAGCGCCAATGGCTCCACCACCTTGTCAGTTTGAACGTCCACTGAGCAAATGCCCTTTTGATCCCCCAAGGCACCAATGGCCTGTACCCCAACTTCTTTCCTTGCCCCTTGCAGACAAGACCCTTCCTTTCCCATCCCCATTCTCGTGTCCCCTCTGTGCCATGCAGATGACCATTCCCTTTCCCGCTCACCTCTTTCAACACAGCACGTCTGCAGTCTGGCGTCCACACCGATGCTCCTCATCTCTTTTCTTACAGGGCTCCTACTGCGGGGACAAAACATGTCAGCAGACTCACCCAGCCAGTTGCTCCCCCGACCTCTAGCCCTTCGACCGCCCTGCACCTGTCTTTCCCACTCCCCCCCTCAAACTTCTTCTCTCCGCCCCCCTTTCCCTTACAGCCCTATAACCTTCTTCCTCCCACTGCCCCACATAAACCTCCAAACCAACTTCATCACCCCTTAAATACCATTGTGGCTGCGAGCTCATGCTCGAGTTGAGTCAATCTTCTTCCTGCGAGCCCGGGGGGTCCGCCCCACCACTCATCTGACGTCTTCTCGGTGGGGCCGCAGAAACCCCTGCCTGGTCCTCTTCTCTCGGGCAAGGCGTGCAGTCCTCCACCCTGTAATCTTCCTCGCTAGGGGCCGTACAGCACCCTCTAGACTCTCCTCGCGGGGACCGAGGAGGGGCCGTTCGTAAACCCTCTCCATCCTCTTGAACAGCGGGGGCTGCGCAGCGCCCTCCGCCCCCACTCCACTTAACCGGGGGGGCGTTCCGCGCCCCTCCCTAACCTCCTCAATTAATGGGGACCTCTCTCTCTTTCTCCCACCTGCACTCTTCCGCAGGTATTTACCCCCTTTCCCCTTCTGCCCAGTCGCCTCTTTCTGCACCCCTTCATCCCCCCCACCGTGGCTCCCCTGACTCACCCCTTTCCGAGCACTCCTCACCTCCCCTAAGCTCCATCCCCAACTGGCTCCCCCCCCGAAATCATTTCACCCCTGGTCGCTCTCCTGTCGATCTCCCTCCTCATCTTCCTGCCCCTGGATTCCCAAACCTCCCCTCTCCCCGCAGCGGGGGTGCACGCCACCACTGCCGCGAGAGCCCCATCTGCCGCTGCTCTACGCTGCGGCCTACCACCACCTAAATCCACCTCGCCTGTGACCTCCACCACCGCCCCTTCCAGCTGTGCCTTAGATGCCCTGCTGATAATTTCCTGGGCCTCCCTCAGAGCCCTAGCATCCACCAAACCCGTCTTGCTACCTCCCTGGCCCACCATTGTGCACTAATACTCTGAATGTGCACTAAAAAATATGCCCCTTTCTACTCACTACCTAACTAAGCCCCCGAGCCAGCACCTACCCGTGGACAAACCCCAAAAATTGGGAAACCCACTAAATAATGTTGGGCTATAAAGCAAATATACTTAATAAAATAAATTAAATGATGTAATTCCAATGTATAAAATATATTAAATAATTGTGGACCTGGAGGCCACCAGGGGGCGCACAGGCAATGGCTGCCTGAGTGCGTAGCTCCCGCCGAGGCACGGGTATCCCACGGGATTGAGCCCCCCCCGATACCCCCCCGCGAGCACAACTGGGGCGACCGACTTGGCGCCCCCCCTGGCCCCCCATCGAGAGAAAGAACGGAGCGCGAGCTCCCCAGGGAGCCGGAGCGCGGAGCCCGTGGAGCCGGGAAGGGAGACGCAGCAGGAAAGGAGCGGCCTCGGGACCGCGAGCAAGGCGGTCTCACCCCGGGCGCACACGGCACCCCAGCCCGACGGACCTTCGCTCCCCCCATCAGTACCCCCCCCCCCCCGGGTGCGGAAGACGACCCGGCCGTGGACCGAGCCCCCGGGACTTCGGGGACGTGGCAGTGGGGCGGCCCGCTCCGCCCCTCCCCCAGCGGCCCAGAGCGAAGAGCGCTGGGGCGGCCCGCGCGGCCCGCTCGGTGAAGAGACGGCATCAGGGGGAGCGGAGCGGGGCTCCCGGGAAACGGCATCCACCCCCCCCCCCGAAAGTGAAGAGAAGGAGCGGGGCGGCACCCCCCCCCCCCCCGACAGCGAAGACCAGGTCGGCGGAGGAGGCGGCACCCGGGGGCCTGGAGCGGTGCCCCCGGGGACTCGGAGCCCTCCCCCATCCGGGAGTGAAGGATAGGAGAGGGGCAGCTCCCCCCCTCCCCACCAGCGCCGGAGCCCAGCACAGCACAGCAGAGCAAGGGGGGCCCCGGCGGGCCGGGACTCACCCCCCCACAGGTGAGCGCCCCGAGCGGGGCAGAACCCCCCAAAAGCAAAAAGACCAAAGGCGGGGTCCGGGGTCCAGGGCCCCCCCCCGGAGACAACAAGGCCCGAAGCGGGGGCGACCAGGGTGAGAGGCCCCCGCCAGCAGTTGGTGGGGCGTGTGCCCGCCCGGGGGTGCCCCCCCCAGGACTCACGGAGCGAGCCACAACGTCCCCCTCCCTTATTTGGACTGGAAGGTTGGGCCCCCTTGATCCACCCCACCCCAGGAGACCGGAGGAGGCCCCAGAAGACCACGAGGCACTCGAAAAGGGTGTGAGGCCCCCGCCTGAGAACAGGTGGGGCGTGTGCCCGCCCCCCCGGACCTTGCCACCCCATTTGGGTCACAACCCAAGCAAGGAAGGACGGACCAGTAGGGGACCCCCCGCCCCCCGTCGGGGCTGCGGGGACCTAGACGACAGGACACAGGGAAGACCCACATGAGCTGGAGGGAAGCCTTGCAGAGATACCGCTTCCGGGGAGTTGAAAGAGGTGACAAAGGTTCAACCCGCGAAGGAACTATGGCCCAATCGGGGGAAGCTTCCCCCTCCTCGGCGGCAATGGAAAGGGGCTTTGCCTCGATCCTACAGGAAATAAGGGACATGCGCTCCGACATTGCCCAAAAATTTGAAAAAATGGACCAGAGGGTGGACAAAATTGAGGACAGGCTCCTACAGGTCGAGTCCAACCAATCCTCCATAGCAGTCCAAGACATACAATATAGCATGAGGTTGGAAGCCCTGGAGAGGAGGGACGAGGAGAGGGCCCGGCAGATGGACGATTTCGAAAACAGGGAGAGGAGGAACAACCTCAGAATCTTTGGGGTGCCCGAAATAGAGGGGGAAACGGAGAGGGACGTCACCCGAGCAGTACGAGACATCATTACTCTCCTGTTCACGGAGGAAATGACAACTGTGCCAACTTTTGACAGGGTGCACAGGGCGGGGGGCAGGGCCGGGGCCCCCCGGTCGATCCTGGTCCGGTTTCACTACTACTCAGAGAAGACGAAGGTGTTGGAGGAGGCAAGAAAGGCCAGGGAAATCACTTATAACAACGCACAAGTCTCGATATACCAAGACCTCTCCGCCTACACGCTGGCCAGGCGTAGGATGTGCCGCCCTCTCACACAGGTGCTTAAGGAAAAGGGAGTGCGCTACAGATGGGGCTACCCCTTCTCCCTGACCTTCGAATACATGGGCCAAAGATCAACCCTGATCACGGAAGAGGACATAAGGGGAGCCATACAAGAATACGCAGTGGATACGAACCCCCGGAGGGGCCCATCGGGGCCAGAGCACGGGCGACCCGGAGGCCCTGCCCCGTCTGGCGAGAGGAGAAAACGCACCGGCGCGAGGAAATTCAGGAAAATGAACACCCCCTCCCCCTCAAAGGACGGAGAACGTAACGACTCCGGGGACTGAGCACGGGGGCACCTCGGTGTGCCCTGGTCGGAGGGACGCAGACTCAGAGGATTCACTACTATCAACGTCCCTACGACCTGCAAGTAGGTGGGGTCCGCAGAGGGGTCATAGCCGCGGGATATCTTAGGGGGCTCAAGGAGATGAGCTTCTAATGCAGATTGCCTGGCCGAGGTGGGCAGGCTGGTGGTTCGGCCAAAAGCCAGCGATGGCAGAACTATTTGGCTGGACGCCGGGGCGGGGGGTGGGGGGGACCACGGGAGTTGGGGAAGTTCAGTTACGGTTTGGGGAAGGGGGGCAGTTGGGGTTTCGTTTTAAGCCCACCCGGGGGGAGGGCGCGGGAGGAAAAGGGGAACACAGAGTCGAAATAACGGAGCACACGGGGAAGAGCGTAGGGGAGGAGTTGACCGAGAGAGTGAAAAATAGTGACTATGGCTGACGGGCTGCCCGCCCTGGGAGTGGGCTCACTTAACGTCCGTGGGTTAAACACCCCCACCAAGAGGTCCTTGCTCTGCAGGGAATTTAGAAGGGCACACCTGGATTTTCTCTTCGTTCAAGAGACTCACTGGCCACAGGGGAAGGAGCCCAAAATGCGGGGAGGGGGAATTGGCGAGGTCCACACTGCATCCCACAAGTGCAAAAAAAGAGGGGTCGCCATCCTGGTAGCGAAACACGTGGGCTTCGAGAAAGAAGCCACGCTGAAAGACCCGGGGGGCCGATACCTGCTGGTGCGGGGGTCCCTGCAGGGGGCCCCACTGACCCTAGCGGCCATCTATGCCCCAAACGAAGGCCAAGCCCAGTTCTGGGAGGAGGTGGGGGACAAACTCAAATATTTCATCCACGGCACGGTGGTGGTGGGGGGGGACTTCAACATGGTTCTAGACCCCACCCTGGACAGGAAACGAGCAGGCCCGCATTCCTCTAGGGCTGCGGACGAGACCATGGCGCGCACCTTCCAAAAAGTCAACCTAGAATTGGGCCTGTTGGACACGATCCCCCTCCCTAGAACAGACTCCCCCTCCTTTACATATTACTCAGCCATCCACACGTCGTTCTCCAGGATAGACTACATCCTGGTAGACGAGACCCTACGTCCATTTGTCTCGGGCCACAGGGTAGACCCCGTCCCCTGGTCTGATCACGACTTGGTCCGAGCTACAATAGCAAGGGGAGGTTTACACGAACGCAGAGGGAGATGGAAGTGCAACGACTCCCTGTTAAAGGACGAAGTCCTATCCCAGGAGGTCCTCGAGGCCATCACGGAATTTTTTGAGCTTAATGACAACGGGGAGGTGGGTCCACATACCCTCTGGGACGCCTTTAAGGCAGCCATACGGGGAACCCTGATTAAAATAGGAGCCCAGAAAAAAAGGCAAAGGGAGGGCCAGGAAAGGTACCTCAGGGAGAAAATCGCCCTACTTCAACCTGGGGCTCTCCCCACAGTTCCCCTAGACAACGAGCAGGTGACCGCATTGGACGACTACAGACTCCAATTGAAGGATCTCCTCCTCCACAAGACGGAGAGGAGTCTCCAACTGGTTAAACAAAAGTACTATGAAAAAGGGGACAGGGCGGATAGGATTCTGGCTTGGAAACTGAGGGAGGTGCAGAAAAGCCGATTAGTGAAAGAGGTTAAGGACGAGGGGGGAAAGGTAGGCCACGACACACCCCACATTGGCGAAGCCTTCCGCCGATATTATGAGAAATTATATTCGTCCGAGTACAATGGGGAGGAGGCGGAGATGGTGGGGTTCCTGAATTCAATCCAGATCCCGGCCCTGTCCAGGGAGATAGCGGAGGGGTTGGAGGGCCCGGTGACCGAGGACGAGGTAGAGCGTGCGATTGGAGGAATGAAGGTGGGCACTTCCCCGGGCGAGGACGGGTACTCTGTCTACTTTTACAAAAGGTTCTGCTCGGCCCTCTCCCCCCATTTGGTAAAAGTGTTCAACGCGGTGCTGGAGGGGGGGTCTCTTCCGGACTCCATGATGGAGGCAATTATTGTGGTGCTCCCCAAGGACGGCAGGGACCCTAGGGAATGCTCCTCCTACCGACCCATCTCCCTGTTGAATGTTGACGTGAAGATTCTGGCCAAGGTGCTCGGGGGACGGTTGGAGGGGGTCTTGCCGAAATTGGTCCATGGCGACCAGGTAGGATTTATTAGGGGGAGACAGGGCTCAGACAACATCCGGAAGACCATAGACCTGCTCCACTATGCCCAGAGGTCAGACCTGGATGCGAGCGTCCTGTCTCTAGACTCGGAAAAGGCGTTCGACAGGGTGGAGTGGAGATTCATGGAACTTACCCTCCAAAAAATGGGCTTTGGCCCACACATCAGGGATTGGGTGGCGGCTTTATATAGGGCCCCGAGGGCCAGGGTCCAAGTCAATGGTGGGTTGTCGGAGCCCTTCCCCCTGTCGCGGGGGACAAGACAGGGATGCCCGCTCTCCCCCCTAATCTATATCCTCTCCATGGAACCTCTAGCCATAGCAGTCAGAGCCCACACAGAGATTAAGGGGATTAAGAGGGGGGAGGTGGAATTTAAGCTCTCCCTGTTTGCGGACGACATTCTGGCTTACTTAGTAGACCCGAAATCCTCGCTCCCCCCGCTCCTCTCTTTGATGGCCACCTACGGGCGTTTCTCTGGTCTCAAGATCAACGCGTCCAAATCTGTCCTGCTCCCTATGAGAACCCGGGACCCGGGCTTGGACGCCCTCGCACGCCTGGAGGGAATATCGGTGGGAAAGGCATCTATTCGATACCTGGGAGTCCTCCTTACTCGGGACTTAACCAACCTAGCCCCTGCTAACTATGATCCCGTTGTGGCAGGAATCACGGCTGATTTGAGGAGGTGGAGGTCTATGATTCTGTCTTGGTACGGCCGCATGACGGCTGTGAAAATGAACATTCTCCCGCGACTTCTTTATCTTTTCACCGCCCTCCCATCTGTAGTCCCTGACCGGTCCTTCAGAGCCCTCCAGAATGCGGTGCGGGAATTCATATGGCAGGGTAAGACCCCGAGAACTGCTAATAGGGTCCTGACCTTACCGAGGGAGGAGGGAGGGTTTGGGTTACCAGACTTTCAACTCTATTTCCGGGCAGCCCAACTACGCGTCCTCCTAGAACATATGAGAGAGGGGATGGGCACTTACTGGTCATACCTGGAGGACATGGACGCCCACCCACTGAAGATTCGAGACCTCCTTTGGGCCCCTAGCAAGTTTATTCCAAACAGACTCAAATCCCACCCAACCCTGGGAGTCCTCTGGACGATCTGGAGGGAGGGTCCCCAGACGGCACACCTAACATCATGGCCATCACCGATGTCCTCTCTTTGGGGTCACCCCCTCAATCTGGGAAGTAGGGGGTTCCGCAACGCCCAGTTGTGGTCAGACATGGGAATGGAGTGGGCGGGGCAGATGTTCAGAGAAGGAGAATTCCGGCCATATGAGGAACTGAGGGACGCCCTCGGCCAGGGGTCCCTCTCCATATTTGAATACATTCGCCTGAAAGGAATTCTATGTGACCAGGCCTGGGGCCAGAACCTGAAAAGACAACTGACCCCCTTCGAGAAGCTCCTGGACTCGGCATCCTCCAGGAAGGGTGCGGTGTCAGGGATGTACAAGCTACTGAACACGGTTAACCTAGGGGAGAGGAGGGGGTTCCGCTCGTTCTGGAACGACTTAGCGGGGGATGAGATCTCGGAGGACGCCTGGGCGAGAATATTTAAAATAGCCTTCCATGGGAACTTATTTACGGCAGATATGGAACACAACTTCAAGATTTTACAGGGGTGGCACAGAGAACCAATGAAGTTGGCTAAAATGTACACGGGAGTGTCCCCCGCGTGCCCAAGGGGATGTGGCCAGGTCGGTACGAGAGGGCACATGTGGTGGCACTGCCCGAAAGCCCAGGCATACTGGGAGAAGGTGAGGGGCTGGATCGCCGAAGTTTCTGATGAGCTTCTCCCCCAGAACCCCCTGACAATGCTGCTGGGCCTCCCTCCGGAGGACTCGGACATTCCCCGATACCCTAGGATGTGGGAGACAATGCTAAGGGCGGGAAGGGTAGCACTGGCCCAGAAATGGAAGAGCCCGGAGACCCCATCGAAGGAGAACTGGCTAAAAAAGGTAAAAAACATGTACCTGATGGATAAACTGACGGCGATGATGAACAATAATTTGGGCTCTTTCCACGCAAACTGGTACGAGGCACAGCAGACATGGGGTTGGGATGTGCACTGACCCTCAAGAGGGACAAGGAGCGGACAGGGCCCTCGGCCCGGGGGAGGATGGTAGTTCTTCAGCCAATTCTAATAGTTAATGCTCTCGCTCTTCCTGGGGCTCCAGACTCTCGGAGCTCACATAGTGGTTCCCCAGCAGAACGGCTCTATGAGGACTAAGTTTTTTGGTTTGTTCCTTTTTCGGGGGGGTGGGGATGTTTGGGGTGGGGGAGGGGGGGGGGTTTGGGCCTGTTACTTGCACAATCTGTGAAAATGTTCTGCGCCCTTTCGTTATATTATGAAAATGCCAATAAAACAAAGTTGAAAAAAAAATAAATAATTGTGGACCTAGCAGAATTTTTTTTTTTAAATGTATTTATTTATTTTTAAACCCCCCTTTCAATAATAACCCTGCCCTAAACAAAAAACCCTTTTGCTCCTGACCTGCCCCAGAGAAGAAAATACCCCCAAAAACCAGAAGCTCACGAAGAATTGGGGCCCAAAAAAGTAATTCCTACACTGCCCCCTAGCGGCTTGCAGGCCGCACTGCACTATCACAGGAAATGAAGCGCGGTCCCTTTAAGGGAACTGCAGTGCCCTCTTAGGCCGGAGAATGCTACCGTGCACACACACTGGACATCGCAGCAAACAGAGAGGGATCCCCAGACAGCCGTCCCATCCTAATCATCCACTCCAGGAACCCCTGCGACCCCAGAAAACTACTCTCCACCCCCCCCAGAGATATAAGGCAAAACGCTCTGCCCCCACCCCAGACAACACCGAAGCTGGGCACTGAAAAGCACACGGGCCACACAGAAACCCCAGAAAGCTGCCAGCCAACGGCGCCCGGACCAGTAAATGAGGAGGTAACTTATTTACGATACCTCCGCTACTATTATAAGTTATTAAATAAATATATGTATTTTTTTTTTAAAACTAAACTGCCTACCCAAAAGTGCTGCTGCTACACTGCCCCACTCCTCACCTCCACAAAAACCCCCTCGTAGGCCCAAATGAGGGAAGGCTCGGGAGCAGGCGACAGGACTGAACAATCACCAAGTCCAACTGTCGCCTGCCTCCCGAACCTTCCCTGGCCCCTTAAATACCCTAGGGAGGCGCTCTGCCCCCCACGGCCACTCGCTGGCCGTGTGCAGCGCCAAAAACCTCCCCGGGGGGAACGCTTCGCGTTCCCCCCAGGACCCCTCTTTCGTTGAACTTGACTTTCGTCGTGAAATTATTGCCTGTAACCATGTCGTCAGAACCATAGTACCCACTTTGATCACACACTCTGCATATTCTGTTTCTTCTCTTTCAGCAGTGGGTTATAGTGTTTTTGATTAGTATGTTTGCATTATTAGCTTCATTAAAGTCTCCTCTTTTTATAGGACCTTGGTGGGACATTCCTTTTTGGCAGCACTGTACTATTGTTATTTGGATTGCGTCTGTGCTAGCTCACATCCTTCCAGAAGAGAATAGCCTTGTCTCTGGCCATGTTACCACAAGATTTCAAGGAGGTCTACCTGACGGGCTGGGTCTATTTCACCTTTATAAATCATTCCTGGTTTAATAGTAGTGTGGGGCTGAGTAGGAGCTTTATCCATCACTCACCACTGTGCTCCTGCAGAGTAGCAGTCATTTTGTTAAATCAATTTGTACCATTCCTTACTTGATCTACTTCACCATTTATAAGTCTGTCTATTTTACAGGAAGTGGAACTCTAAATGGCATTTTGCCGTGAAAGGAAAACGTGCACGTGAGAAAACAAAAAATCATGGTAGAAAAATATCTGCTTCCACCAGCCCGTCTTGGACACATCATGCAAGTCACATAAATGTTACTCAAAACAGAAGAAAAAAGTAAGAAAAGTACAACTGCTGTACATCACTGTAAGGTGATGTGTGCTGCTTAAAATAACCAAAGAACTTCCTGAAGGCCTGCACTGATAGACATAGGGACTGATCACTGACCCCCAAAATAGATAAGCGAAGAAAAGTAATTAAAGCAAAAAGGCTTTAGTTACCTTCAAAAGTCCGGTCAGGTTTAAAACAAAAGCAAAACGTTCGGGGTTCCGTAGACGTCTATGGCAAGAAAGCAGCAAAAAGAAAAACTTTCCCAGCACGAAGTGACAAGTGCATTCCTGCAATAGCCAGAGGGAAGCAACATTTCCAGCAGCCAAGGCCTACCTTTAAATGTGGTCAGCACTGAGCCAAAATTATTTAATTGTGTGCTTGCAGAGTCTGAAGGCAGATACAAATCTAAATGCATGTAGGTTTGTAGATGTATGAATGGTCGACGAATTATTCTAATTATTACTTTGATCCAATTTTGAGTGCAAATAGAAAAACAAACATTTCTTTTGGACTCTTGGCTTGAATTGAGACACTGGTATTTGTGTCCATTTTGCTAATTTCCTTTCAATTAAAATGTTATGAACTTTTGGGCAGTTACTTTTGGACATGGAGGGGCCGCTCTGCTGCTGGCACTTCCTTGCATGCACCTGCACGTTGCCTCCATGTCTTGCATCATCCTTGTACACAGACGTCCTCATGCCCCATGCCCCATGCCCCCCAGGGAGCACTCGTTTCCATTTGGTTAGGCAATTTAAAAATGTAAAAGGAAGCCATCCTGCCACTCCTGCTGCTGCCCTCGCCTCCCCAAGCAGCACAGTGTTCAGCAGCTGCTGGTGCGAAGGACTCCACACGCTCAGTTGTACGCCAGTCAGCTGGCTCTTCCCCACTGTGTGCACCTTGGCACAGGTGTATCCTTTGCTCCATCCTAACAGAAAAAAACAATAACCTGACGAGTTTCAGTGTAACATTTTTCTTTTTGATCTTTGCTGTAGAAGGGGCTAAAGGAGAGGGTGATAGACCAAGTATAGAGGAGCAAGTCTATGTTAATACATTCCCATCAGGAGGTAAAGAATAACTCATTAGTGAGGAATGTGACAAGGGGGGGGCAGCTGAAGGTAATTTCAGAGCTCTCAATATCTGCCTTTCCATGTGTGAGGTCCGCAGGAATAGCCAGGATCCTTTAAAAGTGGGCCCTGGAGCTAATGTAGTTTGGCCTACCCCAAACGAGCATGCAGAGGGAATGGGATTTGTGCGCCCCCCCTTAACCCCATACCCCGCTCAATGTGCTGGAGCGACCAATCATAGTTTGTAGGGTAAGACAGGGAAACAATCCATTATATGCCCCTTAACCAACAATGCACAAGATGCCTGTGCCCACCATATGCCAGTATTCTGCCAGTGTGAAAAGCATTTGTATGCTGATTGTGTCCATACATATCCATGCAAGCGCACCTATACATGCCAGTATTCCCACATAAAAACATACTTATATTTTCTTTGCCCATAATCCCTGTAATGATATTATATGAAAACATGTTCACGCTGGCTCTGCCAATATATGCCAGTATCCCCATGTAAAAACATACTCCGATTGGCTTTTCATTAATGCAAGTACAAAAAAGCCATACTACATTAAGAAAGAATGTCCTTGCTGGCTACACAAATGCCCCTCATATAAGAACACTCATCATGTTGTGTTTGCCTCCTGACACCCGTAAATAATGTCATGCCAATTTCCTTATGGGCTGCCCAAATGTTCCTCCTCTACCCACTGCAACATGTAAGAACAATCATCATGTTGGCTTTGCCTGCAACGACTGTAAAAATGTCATTCAACATTAAGAACACATGTCCCTGCTGGATTCACACCTGTCCTACACTCCCTAATGTAAGAACACTCATCGGGTTGGCTTTGCCCTTAATGCCAATACAGAAAGCCATGCTACAGTAAATAAATGAACTAGACTGCCCACCCCTTTGCAGTACCCTCTGCCTCCCCCAACTCTTTCTCCATGTAATAACAGTCATCAAGTTGCTTTACTTTGCCATAAAACCTGCCATGCCCCTGTAAGACTATGTCCATACTTCAATGCACCCTTGGGCCCTGGTCTTGCATGAACACACACACATTCAAACACATTCACCCACCAGTCACGCGCTCATATAGCTTCTCTCTGTCATTCAAAGGAGCACTGAGAACATTCACACTGCATTCTCATTTGAACGCACACTTGCATACATTCATACATGTGCATGTAGGTATACTCCCTCGCATTCATACGGACACTTACACAGACAACCCCTCACATGCATGTTTTTTTTTTCCTTTGAATTCTGGGACTTGCATTTATTTATTGCCCAGTTTAAATGTAGAAAAAACCTCAAGTCCCAGAATTCCAAGAAAACAACTGGATCGCATGACATCTGGATACTTTAGAGCTCTCTCATTGGGACTAGAAAATTTACACTAGGAGTGACAACTACACTGTATGTCTTTACATACCACTGCAAAAGCCTTTTCTAGATTTTAAACATGGTTTCATCTAGTGACTGAGAGAGGGAATCTAAATACCACAGAATACATCGTGTTAGTCTGTGGCGGGAAATCACTTTATTTGTACGCACGTCTCATCGTTCAACCGTAAAAATGTGGCAAACATTGAAACAGACAAAAAGGTACATCTCGTCAATATATAAATGAATGGATATTACATTTTAATGGAATTAAGGATGAAAGAAACAAAAGGTGGTGATTTTGCGATGATAAAATGCCCAATGCACAGATCAAGTGCTGCCTCCGTTAAACATAATGAGACCACACGTGCTTTATTACGTGTTGGGATACCAGCAACGTGAAACACCCCTCACTTCAGTTTCCGTAGTGTAGTGGTTATCACGTTCGCCTCACACGCGAAAGGTCCCCGGTTCGGAACCGGGCGGAAACACCTTTTGTTTTAACAATGTATTATCTTAAAATATAAACGTGATGCGAACTTCCAGTGTTAGAGTTTAGCACCTTGGTAAAAATGTTGCGTACCATAAACGCTACATCGGAATGAGAATGCACGTGTTAAAAGTGTTCATAAAGTGGCAAAACAATCCTGAAACACTGCTTTCCGTCGCTTGTACACCGCTTAGCGTAACAATCCTCGGTTAATTTAAACCACCAATGCCCCCTTTACAGCTCAATAGCTCACAAGCCAAGAATCTAATATTTATACAGTTTATTACTTTGATATCCTAACGCCCGCTGTCAGTAAGTGTTGAAATGGACCTGGATCAGCAGATTAATTTGAAAGCATGTTTTACCTAGATTAGGACACGCCTACTGTGACCGTCGGCACATGATAAATCTTAGATCAGTTCCTGTACCATTCCTATCCAACTGCGCCAGTGGTGTAGTGGTATCATGCAAGATTCCCATTCTTGCGACTCGGGTTCGATTCCCGGCTGGCGCATCATAGTTTTTAAAATTACGGTTTTATTTTCTTCATTTAGTTTGTTAACTTTCCTACTCAACACAACTTCTATAAAGGGAGTGTATGTAGGGCACTGATATTCCGAAGTGCAAAGTTCAGTTTAGCTTTGAGTTAATAACTGAAATACACTAAGTAACCCCGGGTAATCCAGACATGGACCCCTTGCTTACTGTGCTTCCATAGACCAGTGTATTTGACCCATGTTTGTTCTTAGTAGAGGGGCTCCCACACCACTGGTGTAGGGGCCCTGTATCCCACACAGCGGGGGCAGCCGCGCAGATGTCCTGGGAGGAAGCCACTCAGACAAAAAAACATTTTTTTCAAAATTAAAAAACAAAAAAAGTTTATTTTTGAAGTCACTCTGCCATCATAAAGAAATTATTTCTGTTACAAGCGATACAGAAATGATTTCTTTATGAAGGCAGAGTGACTAGAAATAGATATAATTTATTTATGAAGTCTGCGGGCTCCCCCACCCCAGGACATGGAAGCTTTTGCCGGCCACAGCACCTTTAAGAGGTGGCCCCGCCCACTAAGGGGCGGGACTGGGTGACACAGGGTTAGGGGAAGTTGGAAGAAGGCGCGCTCCGGTGCCAGCTAGATTTCATATTAAATAAAGTAAGGTCGATCCCATTTCCCCTCCGGCTGCGTGTCTTTATTCCGGGCCCAATCCCGGGTAGCACCGGTGACGAGGACAATCTCCTCACGTGCCAGAGTCCTCCTCCTCGGCAGTCCGCCATATATCCACACCCCTGGCAACTCTGCAGGGCCTCCTTCTCCTCCTGCTGCAGCCGGCAATCCTGCCACGTTCCCGCTCCAGCTTCCTGGCAGCCCGCCAGGTCCCCTCCTCCTCCTTCCACAGCCCATGATCCCGCTGCGTGTACTGCGCAGCCCCCTGACAGCCTGCCAGGCCTCCTCCTCCAGACCCAGTCGGGGTCCTTCAGAGCGACGGTGCTCCGCTCCTCCCTGTGCCGGAGCCAGGCACCCTACGCCACCCACGTGGCCGCGCTGCCTCACATGCGCTACCTGAAAGACTGGAAACAACAGTGAGCGGCCCCTGTTCCCCAAATACACGCCGCACACCAACCCACCTGCCAGGAAACACCTGCCCCATTACAACAACGCACAGCCCTGAAGCTAACGGCCAGCAGAGTAAACCATGTGGCAGGGACTCATCAGCCCAGGTGCTTTTACCCATCAGGAACACAGCGTGCACCAGAGCACACCCAGCTAAGCCACCCTTGCTGCCACAAAAACAAAAGAGAGGAAGTGGAAAGAAAACCCTGTCAGCACCCACTTCCTGCCACCAGCAGCCAGAACTGTGAAAGGCACACCATCTTCACAAGATGAGCAACCCCTCATCCCCCCAACTGGCCCATGCAGCCAAATCCATCCAGTTGAGGATGCCACCACCATTCGCCACAACGCCACAAGCCACGAAAGGCCCGAGGTGGACTGAATGGATGGAAGACGTCCATCACTTTGTAAGAGGCTCGGGAGATGGCGATTCGCCACACATCAGAGACCTCTTCCTCAACCTGGTGGGGGGAAGATAAAGACCATTGTGAAAACAATTCCAGCAGCGGAACAGAATTACTTTTAGCTCTAATTAAAGCCCTGGACAAACTACTCATAATCGAACCCAATCGCGACTACGTATCTAGACTAGGTATCTTTTCAACCAGGGCTCCCAGAAACCACAAGAGACAGTGGATGAATTCATAACCCGTTTGAGAGTGAAAGGCGCCCACTGTCAATTAGACGCATTCTCGCTAGATGAAGCAATACGCCTAAGACGAAGGCTGCCTATCGTCGGCACTCAAGAAACAACTGTTAAAAAACAAAATCACTATCCCCGAAGTCAGCAAACTTGCTTTCATCTTTGAGAGGGTTGATGCCCAAGCCGCATCCAAGGCCGGTACCATCCATTCTAAACAAGACACCACTGATCTTATTGCAGCAATTCAGCTACCCCGCCAAGGTGACAGAGGACCATACCCGTACAGACCACAAGCTTTACAAACACCACGTCAACAGAGACAATGCTACCGGTGTGGCATGGCATTTCCACACTCGGGGTCCTGCCCAGCACTATCACAAAGATGCACAAACTGCAGAAGGGAAGGACATTTCCGATCAGTGTGTAGAGAAGGAAAACCTATTCCCACACTACAACCTCAAGCACCTGTCAGGATGCCGTTCCGCCCGCCACCTCCCCAGTATGGAACACAAAGGCACCATCAACCGAACCAACGGAGATATGTGAGCGCTGTTGACGAATACCAGAGCTATGAATACCCACAGACTCAAGACTACACAGAGTTACCCCAGTACCTCACGGATGAATATGATAACCCTCCGGAGGGTCACGGAGAGGACACATACTATCACAACCCCACAACCACTGCAACCACAGTGTACTACAACTCGCTTAGCCAATACGGGTACGTCAACCTCGTCCTCGACAGCGAAGAAGCCAGAGAAGCCCCGAAAATACCAATCAAAATGGGAAATATACTATTTCACTTCATGGTAGACTCAGGCGCCACCGTGAACTTCATGGACGAGCAGGAATTACAAATCCACCGGCACTTGAACCATCACGATCCAGAATTTTCCAGTGGGGGGCAGCCTCCTCTTAAATGGACGACAAGTAGACACCACCATCCACGTGACACGATCCCTCACCAAAGGGTGGTGCCTCCTCAGCTGCCACACCACCTCACGGCTAGGCTTGATCGAGATCCATGTGAGAGCAGGAGACACCATCACCTCAACCACGATCCGACAGGACTCAAAGGAACAAGTTGGGACGATATCACATGGACAACTCCAAACCCTCATCACCCAACCGGAAATTGTGCAAAGATTCCCCAAACTGTGTAAGGGCCTGGGAAAACTCAAAGGTCCCCCAATCAAATTACACATAGATCCTACAGCACGACACCCAAGAAGGGTTGGATTCTACCCCCAGGAAGCGGTCTCCAGAGAACTTGAGCAACTATTATCTGATGGCATCATCGAAGCCGCAACAGGACCAACACCTTGGGTCTCTCCCTAGTCATCGTACCCAAGGACGGGGGCAGACTACGCCTATGCATCGATATGAGAGTGGCTAACACCGCCATCCAACGCGAAAGGCACCCAGGCCCATGCATCGAGGACATTATAGTACAACTAAACAACGCTTGCATGTTCTCGAAACTCAATCTAATCCAGGGATACCCCGACTCCAGAGGAATAACAACCTTTGCAACACATGACAGTTTGTTCAGATACCGGAGACTAAATTTTGGCATCTCATCCACCGCAGAAATCTTTCAGGAAGCAATACGTCAAATCATCAGACCAATCCAGGGAGCCTTAAATTACAGCGACGATATTCTCGTTTTTGGGTCATCAAAAGAAGCCCATGACGCCGCCCTCCTTGCCACGTGTGAAGCAATACAAGCCACTGGCCTCACACTGAACATTGAGAAATGCTGTTTCAGCAAGTCAAAGCTCACATTTTTCGGCCACATCAAAGGTAGGCACTATCACAAAGCTGGAAAAACCGCAACAGGCGGCAGAGGTCCGCTTCTTTCTCGGGATGGCAGGATACTGCGCCAGGTACATACCACACTATGCTTCGCTCACAGAACCACTCTGGAAGCTCCTACAGAAAAAAGCGACGTTTGACTGGTCCCCTCCATACCATCGCGCATTCGACGACATCAAACAAGCTCTCATGGAAGCTCACCGGCTAGCCTATTTCAACCCAGCCTGGCACACGGGAGTAATAGTGGACGCCAGTCCAGTCGGCCTGGGAGCTTTTCTAGCACAAACCAGTGGTGCGGATGTCAACCCCAGACACGTGGTTGCGTACGCAAGCAGAGCATTGTCCACCCGAGAAGCAGCTTACTCACAGGCCGAAAAGGAAAGCCTGGCCGCAGTCTGGGCCTGTGAACACTTTCACAACTTCCTAATAGGAAAAAAGTTCACCTTGATTACGGACCACCAGGCACTACTATCACTATTCGACAATCCGCACACCAAGATGGCCCCACGGATAGAGCGCTGGTGCATTCGCCTGCAAGAATATGATTATGATATCATACACCGACCCGGAGGCGACCTAAATCCCGCCGAATACCAGTCACGATACCCAGTTGGGTCCTCACTGACCCGAAGAGGTGACGTCGCTTATGTCAACTATGTAATAGCAAACTCATTACCACCCGCACTGTCGATGGAGACGGTTGCCGCGGCCTCAAGAAGAGCATGACGATGCATGGGTCCTGCCTGGGAGAACTGCCAGCCTGCCAGAACCCAGCGGAAAAGACCCAAGTGGAGAAGAAGCAGAGGCCCAACACGAGAGACCACAGCGGGTAATTAAGAGGCCAGCACGACTGGTCGAAGAATGTTAACATGACGTTTGGACATTTGTACAGGGGTGGTGTTGCCGGCCACAGCACCTTTAAGAGGTGGCCCCGCCCACTAAGGGGCGGGACTAGGTGACGCAGGGTGGGGGAAGTTGAAAGAAGGCACGCTCTGTGCCAGTTAGATTCCGTATTAAATAAACTAAGGTCGATCCCATTTCCCCTCCAGCTGCATGTCTTTATTCCGGGCCCGATCCCGGGTAACAGAAGCCTACAGGCTCCAAGCCTCCATGTCATGGGGTGGGGAAGCCCTATGACTTCAAAAATAAATAGTTTCTGTTGTTTGAAGTCGCTCTGCCTTCATAGAGAAATTATTTCTGTTCAGGTGCGGCCTTTAACGGAAATAACTTCTTTATGAAGTCAGAGTGACTTCAAAAGGAAACCATTTCTTTTTGAAGTAATGGGGTTCCCCTCCACCCCATGACACAGAGGCCTCCAGATACTTTGCAGATGATGGGAACAAGCCTTCCTGGCTGCTGCAGGGATCAGAAGGTCTCATTCTCTGGACCAACGGATTAAAGGTAAGAAAATGTATTTGCTTTAAATGTGTGTGTGCATGTAAGTGTTTGTATATATATTTATATGATGTAATGTGCATTAATGAGTGAGTGCATGATGTGGCCTGGGTATGCCTATGTGAGTCTATTGTGAAAGGGTGCACACTGAAATGTATGGGTGGCTGTGTGTGTGAGTGTATGGAGAAAAGGTGCCCACTTAAATGTATGGGTGGCTGCCTGGGTATGCCTGTATGGTGAAAGGGTGCACACTTAAATATATGGGTGGCTGGGTGTGCATGTGTGTGCGTGTATGTGTATGGTGAATGGTGTGTGTGCTTGTGTTCAGGGGCTCAACAAAACCTACATTCCGGGGGGGCTAACCCTTCAAATGTTGTGAGAGGTGCTAACTTCACAGGTGGTGGGGCATGGGCAAACTTATTTGTGTGGGGCATCTAACTTCTTTACACATTCTAATGAGACTATTCAAGTGCAGCTTCAATGTTACACGCAGTTAACTCTCTCCTTTAAGTCTGAAAGCACCCACTTATGGACTGCTGTGAGATTGAGCGGTGTCCTGTCCCCTCTCCACACTTCCAAGCACTCCCCTGGCATGCAAGTACTAAACCCACAACACGATTTCAACTGCCTAAAAACTAACTGTGAAATGCTTTACATTAGTAATTGATGGGCCTTTGATAACAGCGAAACACAGACGCTGTTTAACATCTGTGTCCTGTTCCGTACGGGAACGGCTTTGTAGGTCAGCCAGGTCCAGCCAAAATTTCAGGGGTTGGGGAGAGGACTGAAGCCCAGTCAGATCAATGGTGTGGTGCCACTGCTTGTGTTTAATGCCATGATTACCTATTGGTAATCTTCATTACTCGTAGCCCCATTCTTCCTCGTCCCAGTACTGTTGTATGAGGCACTTTACCTCATACACAAGTACTGGGATGAGGTTGCGGGACATGGAGGTAATACCTGGGTTAGTTACCTGTAATCTTCACTACTCCAAGCCCCACTCTTTCTCATCCTATGAGGCAAGGTGCCTCATACGTCAGCAATGGGATAAGGAAGAGCGACATGGAGGTAATTATAGGCTGATGTGCTGATTTTGGGGTTTGGGGCATGGGGTGGGAGGGAGAGGGGATTTTTTGGGGGGTGGGGAGTGTGCGATAAATCCTAATGTTAATCCATCTCCAGTCTAAGCAGGCATGGCATGTGTTATTAGTGGCTAGAAATGCCTTTTGGTGCAGCCAGTCTAGTCATGTCTTATTTTGGCTTGACTTTTTTTTGCTGGGCATCTCTGATAAAGCAGTCCTGCTAAGTGTAATTACCTGTCTAGACATGCATTTGGGTTGCCAGTCTAGCCGCTTATTGTGGCAGTGTATATTTTTCTGGGCATCTGTGATAAACAACCATGATAAGTGTTATTGCTTCGACTGGCATTTTAGTGCAACCAGTTTAGG
This sequence comes from Ambystoma mexicanum, assembly GCF_040938575.1. Lineage (NCBI taxonomy): Eukaryota > Metazoa > Chordata > Amphibia > Caudata > Ambystomatidae > Ambystoma > Ambystoma mexicanum. The sequence goes on from NW_027182323.1 coordinate 3,446,961, forward strand.
TATGTCTAAATGTGGCCTGGCCTGCTTTACTGTAATATGTTGTTATCTGTCTAGACTGGGTCTATAATGTGCAGCCAGTTGGACGGCGAGAAGACACAACGAAGACTTTTCAGGAGGGATTTGAACCCAATCATTTTTGGACATGGTACTCAATGAAGATGAAATTAGTGTCATTTGATTTTGGTCTGATTGAAATTGCCCTGATCTGAAAAGGCACCTGTAGTGCCGAAACACGTGTAATCCAATGGGCACCACCACATTTCGAATGGTTGCAAATTTTGTGTTTGATGATTTATAACCAAGATAAAGTTTTTGAAGCACAGTGAATTTGTGTGGCACATATTTTCTGTGTGTGAGGAAACATTTCACATGTTTTCATTGTGGAATGGCATTTTTAATAGCAAAGCATTACATCCATTAAAGCATTCATTTTCCTGTGCACTGTTGGTCACTTGCATGTATTGGATTTTTGTACTGGTGTTACCCTGCAAAACAATTGCAAACACTATGGCTTTTTAGCCAATTTTTCTCAGAATGTGTGCTGTATAATGCATTAAAACACATCTATATATATTCAGTAAAAAAAAATGTGAAATGGACGTTATGGTTAAGTTGCATTAATAAAAACCTATGAAATTCAGTGAAAAAACTTTGCTAAAGGGACGTTATGGTTCCGTGTAAAACTAGGAGCTAAAAATGAAAAAGAAATGAAAAAAGTTCTATATTTGTAGATTTATACTTCAAATATGTTCTTACAGTAATTCACTTGGGGTTCACTCATAGCATATGAAACTTATACATAGGGGAAAACACAAACTTGGAAGATAGCAATGCTTTCTATGTGTAAAGATGATCAGTAAGGTTATCAACACTTTCTTATAGTTCTGCTGTTTTTCATTACTGTCCTTTCCCTGGATATGCTCATATTTGTATACATTGTACTCACACTTCTTTCCTTAGGGTTCAGTCATATTATGTGATACTTATACATAGGGAAGTAGTAGCTTTGACACAGAGCAATCATTTCTGTGCATGAAGATAATCAATTAGGTTATGAAGATTGTCTGGTAATACTGCTGTTTTTTTGTTTACTTCATTTTCCCTGTATATGGTTATATGGTTATATTTGTATTTGTTGTTGTCTGTTTCTGTTTTGTTTGCAATAATGCAATTATGTAGTAAGTGGGTTTTATTAGCTGACAGGCCTGGCACATCAGAGCTAGAAAGGGGGTGGAGTGACACATGTTAGTTTAGGACAGAATATACTGTGACTGGGGTCTTGTTTTATTAGGAGGAGCTCTGGGGTGCTCAGCATGGAAGAGTCACACCTCTGGTACATGAAAACAATAGCTTTGGAGAGGCACATGGTTGAACAAGCAGTCATTTTCCAGTAGCAGGGAACATTTGTTGAGATGAATGAACAACTACAAGTCATGGTTTGTGGCCCTGACACACACAGGACACTGCTCGCAGAGGAAGATTTAAATTAATACATTCTTAGTTTGACAGATTGACAAATGACAGAGTCAGAGACACAATCACAACGGCCGGAACACTGCTGAATGGAGACAAACTTGATTCACTGAACATTTGAAACCACCATTGATGAAAGTTCTGTTGTGCTTTATTTTGTTGCTGATTTTGATGGCACAAATGTACTACACATTATAAAGTTCTGGTTGCAGCACAGTGAAGGAAAATCCCTTGTACTGACCGCTGTCACCGGGGAAACCTTATGTAATGGCACCACCGACACAGGCAGGTATTACTCGTCGAACGCAGTGTCCACGCCTCCCATGAAGCCACCATGTAAACGAACGATAGGCCACTAGCCTACCACCTGTGAAAGAGAAAGATACAAATTGTTTTTAAATGAGCAAGATAAATGTATTAAACCTTAGTTAACAATGACAAATCTAGTAACCAATGGCATTGTTGCCAGTACACATGTTATTTGGACACTGTACAATATTGAACGACTATGCATTCCATTACATTTGGGACACAAACAAATATTGCTTCATGACTGTACATGAAATAAACATAAGGAGACCACTATGATTTCTCCAAATTGCGAGTGATGTATAAAATTGCAAGACTACATTCGTTTGGCATTGATAGATCAAAGTTACGACAATATAGGAGTCAACCATTAAATGGTCGTGGCCTAAGTGACATCACAACTAGAGTACACTTACTCGATATTTACATTGCGAGGGCGAACTGGTGCTCGAAGTTTGTGCATAAGCACCATCATAAGCACTTCCACATGAGGGAATCCAAGATGTACAGCCACTCCAGAGCGATCTGGATGCACCTCCAACCAATGTATCCACAAATCTCTAAAAATCCAGACAATCAGCTTTCTGAAACACACAGCCATAGCCATCCGCTCTCCTCTCAGGAAACAGACTTTCTGACAAAGTCTCTGCTCACACATCACACCCAGTAAACCCTATTGACCAATCCCTTGCCACTAATAGCAAATGAGGCAGAATTAGACATGACAGAAGTAGAAAACACCATGTGTCAGTATGACCAATCTACAGAAGACTTTGCTGTACTGAAATCACAACTAAAGAATGAGCAGCATAGCATTTTCCAAGAAGTAACCAAACAAATTGAAAATCGTGTGCAACATGAAAATAAAAACTGTACCTGCTAAGACTACCAACCTATACTGCTATACGTGAGTGATCAGGCTGGTGCAGGCAAAACATTCTTAATCAAAATCATCAGCAAGTTCCTCCAACAATTGACAAACAACAAACTGTTAGATGTTGTACTGCCCTCACAGGTTTAGCTGCCTACAACATAGGCACTGTCACTTTACACCGATGACTACTCCTTCCAGTAGAACACCAAAACAAATTAGACTATTACAAACTTTCTTCAGAAGGTGCAATGGCACTACACAGAGTTTTCAAACAAATGAAAATGCTGCTAATAGATGAGGTGAGCATGGTCTCCTACCTAATGTTGGCTTTGATTCACCTCAGATTACAAGAGGTCCTCAAAACAGACTACGAAGAGCTCTTTGGTGGAAAACACATTATTGTTTTCAGAGATCTTCAATTAACACCACTGAAAGGTGAACCTATTTTTAAAACCTTAGGGCACAAACTGTGCCGTAAAACTCTTGGCAGCATAGGAAATGTCAACCTTTGGCAACATTTCCAATACAGTGAATTAACTGAAAATATGCGTCAGTCTTTTAAAAAGTATTAAGAGTTGGTGTACTATCTCAAAAAGCAAAATCTATATTAAAAACCAGGCACATCCATGCACTCTATGGCAATAACTCATGTGCTACTGCCGTCATGGAACAATTAGCACACAAAAACGTCAATGGTATGTCCTTGATGCCAACTCTTGCAAGCTGTTCAAAATTTAATGAAACAATGTTACAAAAAGAAATGCAACCAATAGTTCAAATTGCCTCCACAGACAAACTGGACATACATGGTATGACACGACCCATGTGTCAACAAGCCACAACAAGGCTAGACATCTTGGAAAACACTATCTCTAACACAGCTGGTTTGGACAAAATATTTAAATTATCTTTAAACTGTAAAGTAATTCTTAAACGTAACCTTGACGTGGACCAAGGACTAGTTAATGGAGCACTTGGTGCATTTGTTGGCTTTCAAACATACCCACGTGACAACAACATTCAATTTGTCAATATTCTCTTTAAGAGTTAAAAGGATAGGACGGTCAACCGCCCACTTCCTTCTTTTCAAAGACATGTATGTACACAGAGAACAATTATCTCTAACTCTAGGATACGCAGTCACCATTCACAAATCACAAGGTCTTACCCTATATAAAGCATTGATAGATATTGGTAGCACAGTCTTTAAAGAAGGCATGAGCTATGTAGCACTGTCACGCTTACGTGCACTTCACAGACTATTGCTAATCAACTTTGATGCAAGTAAAGTAAATGCTGATATTTCTTGCATTCTAGAATACAATAGACTGTGTTCACTCTACACTCCCCATTTGAAAACCTATCCTGTCCGCAAAAAGCAAAAAGTTGTAAAGGAAAACTACGTCAGAGTCAAACTATGCAAGATCTCACAGCAATTCCTCCAAATAAAGTAAAAAAAAGCTAATACTTCATCAAGGACCACAACCAAAGAAGATTCTACTGCTCAAAGTAACTCAACTACCTCTTCAAAGAAGCAACGCACATTCCAATCAAATGACTTGGACACAGAACTGTCAGGTCCATTAAAATTTTCAAATGCAGCTGGTGTAAATTGCTACGCAAATGTAGCAATAAATATTCTATTCCAATTGCCACCAATTATTGACAACATTTACTTACATGGTACAGACCGCTTGTTGCCAAAGACTACCATCTTGACTGCATGGCCTGGCCAAAACTCTTCATACAGCCTCAACAAAGGAAACAGTAAGTATATAATAATTAAACTCACAAACACTGCAACATAACACAGCCATGCAAACGAACACCTCACCAATAAATACAACCCAAAATACCTAGAGTCTTGAATACCAAAAATCTGAACACAATCCAACAAACAAACCAACACACATCATCTCACTATATTATAAACACTATTACATTACTAACAAACAGTACACACATTATTGAAAACATATCCCCTAAGCAGCCCACATACCAGAGTCAAAATCTTTGGTAACATGGGTGTGTTATGTTGCAGTTAGGTGCATGGCACTTCGGCCATGCACCCAAGACTCTAGGCACTGCCCACAACCACCACAGCATAACACACCCATAGAAACAAACCCCTGCCAAATGACCACAACCCGAAAACATAATACATCCGCCTCAAAACCTATCCATGTCAATTAACATTCTAAAAAATAATTACAACCAACGTACAAACTCTTCAATACATACCCTCTTCACCCAATGCTCTTCTGACGACCCAAAACCAACATCATACTAAACTAAAATAGCCAGTAGTGCGCCCAGTGTTTAGTATGTCGCGGTACACTAGAGGATCACTTTACATGAAAGGCCGCCACGTTCCCTTCCCATTAAAGCTACTCGCAGAAACTGCACTCAGATCTTAGGTAATGTCTGGAAACAGAATGAAACATATTTTCCACAAACTAGAAACACGGTATTCTTTTTGTCCGCTGAATTACTTTTTTTGTGGTTCAGATATATTATGAACCATTGCAAACAACATTTAGAAAATGCTTCTAAAACCATGCCATAAAATATGTATTGTATATAAAAACGGTATTCATTATGTGGCATCAAACCTTCTATGCTTTGAAGTATTTGTGTTGCAAATGGCCGCCTCGATCCCAGACACTGACTCTTTCTTCGCCCTGATTTTCATCTAGTTCTGAGATGCGCATGCGGCCTTGCCACATTTCAATGCCAATCAGAGTGATGCAGTGTAGGGCGAAGGCGGAAGTCTGTACGCTTTGGACCTTTGGTGGGTGTCTTGTTTTTACTGCTTTTGTGAGTTCTGTGGCATTAGAAGAAAGCATAAGCACTTTTAAGTGTGTGTTTTGGAAATGGGAAACTGTCAAACGTGTTGATAGAGAAAGCATGACTGTACACTACCTCATACGGGTGTCTCTTTTCATGGTAAAATATTATATACAGAAAACCGATCACCGCTCCTCGTTAGTATAGTGGTCAGTATCCCCGCCTGTCACGCGGGAGACCGGGGGGAGAACGTTATTTTTCATACCAAAATATTAAATAAATTGTCCCCAAGGGGCAAATTCGTTTTTTTAATACATTTTAACATAACATGTAAGTGGGGGCACCAGTAACGGAACATGCAATGGGCCATTGTTTATTACATTAACATGGACATTTTTCGAGTGCCACTTTCCTGGTCTTTAGCTATTTCAAGCTCCGTGTCAATGTGTTAAACGACATTACTCTTCTGTGAAAAGATAAGTTGACGAAAACCGCTCCCATGCCATTTTCAAAACCATTGTGACATTTGGTTTTGCAGTGCTGGGGGGCAGGGAAACGTCTGTTGTAGGGTGATGTGTTGGGAACACAATTGTTACTGCTATCTCAAGAAGAATTCTTTTAGTCCGCATTCATTCAGTGTACAAAATATTAACTGCTATTACTCTATTATATTATTGCCACCACACACAAGCCTATCTGGACCCATCTACTTTATATGATTTATATTTTATACCATAACTTAACCATGAAGGATGGGTCTAGGAATTGCTTTTACAGAAAATGCACCTTATCACTCAAGAGTCAAATACACTTTCCAACCGATCAGATATGTCAAAAGTTACAATGAAATACCATTATAAATTATCTACATTAAAAGTTAAGGTGAATTACATCTATCTCAAAGCGTAGTAACATAATATAATTGGACTCTGGTTCACTATGCCTCATCTTCCCCATCTTTACAGTTACTGTATGTTTTCCTGTCACATTCATCTTTACACCTCCAACTCTTGACACATCTGCCAGCTTGTTTGGAAAAACCAGATGTTTTGAAGATACAGGCAGAATTTCTTACAAACTTATCTGGTCAAAGCCTCAACACTAAAGGGGCCTGCCTGAGTACATCTCAAGTCCATCACTCAACCACACACCAATTACATCTATTACGATGCATTGTGTCATCTGTATAATCTCATCACAGCAAAGCCTTTGCTTTAAGCAGAGCTTAATATTCCTGAAATATTTTCTCATGATTACTGATAACTCATCAGTTTAGAAACATGCATCCCTACTACCACAAGCAGGTTAAACTCCACAATATCCTATCGTTTTTACCCTACTGAATTTGTTCCTCCTTTCCTAAACACAGAAAAAACACACATGTGAGATCCTTGTAAGGAACATTTTGATATAGAAAATATGAAAATTGAAGTGCAGCACGCCCCTCCTCGCACTCTGCACCAGAGAACAGATCTCCCCCACACTTAGGGTACTTCACTGGCTGCCATCAGCGACGGTCCTCTTTCAAAGCTGTGTGCATTACTCACTGTGCCATCTGTAAGAAAGGATCCGAAATTCCTCCATAACAAACTCTCACGCTACCACCCCACCCTGAATCTCAGATCAGGTTCTGCACACCGCCTAGTAGTCCCCGCCAACTTCTCCATCCTTGGACCTGCCTTCTGGAACTCCCTCCTCCTCCCTCTCCGCCTCATTGAAGATCCCCTGGCTTTCAGGAAAGCTTTCAAAACGTGGCTGTTCCCTCCAGCTTCCTGATCCCCCCCACCCCCATGAACAATCCATCCGTCCTGCCCATCCTTCAGCTAACATGCTTATTCTCTCATCTATCGTCTGAGCATGGTGAAGGCACGCCCCTGTACGGTTACATGCGATTATAACTAACCAATAAATAGCGAACAACACTTTGGTCTAAACATTTACAACAAAAAAGATCGATTTAAAAAAATGTGTGCCCCCCCCAAAACCCTGTTTCACTTAATTACTAATCCCACCCCAACCCCCTCCGCACATGTTTTAAAAACCCTTACCCTAACCCCCACATATATATTTGGAAAAATTCAACATTTTTTTCTGTTCCAAATGTTTAGATCCAATTGCTGTTCGTCATTTTCCATTCGTTATAATCAGCGCATACCCCCTGTAATAATCACTGCATACCCCCTGTATGCTCGCATGATAAAAAATATAACCTGGTAGGGAAGAAGGTGTGAGAAACTCTTGCAAGGATAACAAGTATTTATTTCCATATGTAAGGTGTTCCTCTGTATGTTTTCATAAACTGGGGTGAGCAGCAACCTGTAGGAGTCCTGTTCCTGGGGTACTTACACCTTACTGCACACATGTGCGAATGACAACCCAGGGGATGATGGCTGGAATCACATACGAGGGCTCATGACTGACAGTGGTAGGGGCCCGGTGGCCCAGTGTAGGGGTTTCCTTCTTCTCTCCTACTGCCAGGACCGCCCTGGTGGCTAACCATAACAAGTGTGCACTTGGTTAAATAACAGTCACTGTCTTATTTCATTTCATAAAGCTTGACAGCCCTTTTTATAAACAGCATGTGTAAAGCCAGATCACAGGTATTCAATAGTTACATAACATCAGCTGGCCACTGCCGAGCAAGTTCATTCACTTTTGGTCAATAGTTGATTAACTAACATTCATGGTGGTCACCTGGGAGCAAGTTGATTCTCATCTGTGAATAGATATTTAAATAACATTCACTAGGTCACCTGGGAGCAAGTCGAGTCACCCTTGTTAAATAAATAACGTACATGGGGTCGCCTGGGGGCAAGTTGATTCACCTTTGGTAAATAGATAGTTGCTCCACATTCATGGAGTCACCTGGGAGCAAATTGATTCACCTTTGGTCAATAATAATTACATAACATTCATGGGGTCACCCGGGACCGAGTCGATGCACCTTTGGTAAATAAACTATTCAATAACATTCATACTGTACTCTGGGAGCCGGGTGCATGCCTACCGGTACCCGAGTGGTAACCAGAGCCCATAGCTCTCAACTCACACGCTTTTGGCGGGTGTCACCCGCCTTGAAAAGAGTGGACTCACCCGCCAAGCCTCCTGCAGGCCCATTCATTTCAATGGGCCTCTCACCCGCCAAAAACAAAATCGGGTGTTTTCACCCGCTTTTGAGACTCAAATGGTTTAGAGCTATGAGAGCCCCACTTCGGAAATTCTATACTCCCGGTAACGCTGGGCTACCTCCTACATGCACAACCTCTAGAACCACATTTACAGCTCAACCCACCAACAGCACAGTCCTGAAACCCATCACCACACGTAGACCGGCGATCCCCCTTATATGCTTTTAAGGGAGTCGCAAATCTCCTGCCGGGCCCCCTATGATGTAATGGTCGAAATGAGCATATAACGGTCCCTTGAGCTGCTATAACCTGGGGCATGTCGCCAAGGCCCTGTTTCACCCCAACAACTCTGTGCTGCTCGAGTGAACCGTCTTTCTCCCACATAAGTGTCCCCTCCTCAGACTGCTGCACTCAAACGTGCGTGGCTGGGAAAGGCTACAAAGGGCCAGTATTGCCCACACGAGAAAAAAAACACTGATCCACTAACTCACCAACGAATGGTGAAATGCGGCTTCTGTAGAAACAATGGCTCATCTCCATGAGAAGGGTGAGTCCCACCCTTTAGATAACATGTGCCCTTCCACCTGGTATCCGGACTGGGTGCCCAACACATGCCTGAGGTAAAATACTTCAGTATCACGCTCCATGGAGCTAACTCGTAACGTTAGGGCTTCCCCAGGCCTCTGCTACCCATTTGTTAGAACCTATATTCAGGCCTATATGACAGGACCCACGTGTTCGCCGTAGCTTTTGCATACGCCATATGCAGTGCCTTTTTCCCACACTTTCCAACTCCTACCTGAACGCTATCACCCAGCGTGAAGTGATCAGCGTTGCTCTGTCCCTCAATGAGAGGTGCCAGTGCTTTGACCAGCACTCGGCGAGTGCCTCTCACTGATACCGACCCTAGCACACTCTCTCAACCCTGGCTAGGGGAGAGATAAGGCCTGCCTGGACAAGAGGACGGCCTCAGGGGACGTCCTGTCACAACAGAGAGCATGGCTGCCCACTGAGATGCACCGGAGCTCTCCCGGCCTCAGTGCTTTTCCCGGCGATCGCTGCCCAGCGAGGATCCCCCCTGGCTTTATCCTCTGCAGGGACCTTCCACCTGCGGTGGCCGGCAGGGGAGCTGCCGTCGTCACCCTTTTGGTGAAAACACCTCACATACAGGTCCGCTTCCCCTGGAGGCGGAGCATACCATGTCCCGACTGGATACAGTTTTTTGTTTATTTTCCCCGCGCAGGAAGCCAGAAGCAAAATGACAAGAGAGGGGGGCGAGCGGGTGTGGGGAAGGGCGAGATAGATAGGGAAAAAAAGAAAGAAGAGAACGAGAAAGCAATTGCCCGCCCACAGCACACTCTGCCCATTCACACAAATAAACCCACAAGGAATATGGATTTACACTCACCCCTGTTGTGATGCTCAAAATGCATTGGAGGGACAGGTACTCCTTTTTCATGTGTGTTCTGTGTTGTTTTCTGCACAGGAGTCCACGTGGGACTGCTGGCAGTGCAGCTCCTCCTGCTTTTGGTCATGGTGAACAGCCCCTTGGGATACCCTTATGGCACCCATGGGTGGGGGTACAAACCTGCACTCCTAGTGTATGTTTATGGCCACCTGTGTGTGGCCTATAGAGCAGGGTATGGGCTGGTGGCAACTCCATGCTGAATTTGACAGGTGCTCTGAGTATCCTCCATTTTGGGATACCCAGGCCCTGCCATTGGAATCAGTTGATTCCTGATAGGAGACAAGATGTCCCCTGTGGCCTCTTACTTTCTATTGCCTGTTACCTTGTTTTCCCAAAGTCCTGGGAAGCCCTGACTCTGTCCCTTCCCCCTGACTGGCTGTTGGGGTGGAAGTTCCATATGTGGTATTGTGGGGAAGTCCAGGCCAGGCTGGCTAAAGCCTTACCAATGACTGTATGTCGTGGGTACACCCTTGGATTGGGCCCTGGGTGAATGGAGTGTGTGACCAATATGCACTTCATGTTATGGGTGTCTAGTTTCTGGTGTGTAACACAATGACTGAGACAGCCCTGCCCGAAACTGGTATGAATGCAGTGTGGAGTGATTAATGGCTGGGTGTTTGTCCCAATACACATTCCTTGTTGTGAGTGTCTGGAGGGAGATGAATGGCCTGAATGCACTGTTAGCCTGATTGGCTGCCTGCCTGCATGAATGCCCCGCTGAATGATTGGTTACCTAAGTGTGACCCACCAGGGTGAATGAGAGACCAAACAGCATATTTGGGGACCTCTCACTGATGGAAATAGTTCAGAAGATGAAGTTGAAACTTGCTGCTTATCCTTGAAGCCCAGCTAGAAGAAGACTTTCTGCTGCATTTGCTTCAACCCGATCCGAAAGCTGTCAAGTTGTCGAGGACTGATCCGAGAGAGGACCTGGCTAGGAGACCTCTTCTCGAGCTACGAGGGAACATTGTGCAGACCGCTAAACTTCGCCGAAGCGCCGAGGAATCTCGAAGTAAAGCATGCAGACATTGAAGTCCATTGCCATTGAACAGGGTTCGGAGGATTGCCGTAATCACTGGAAGCCTGTCGAAGCAGTGTTGCCCAGAAGCGGGGACCGCTTGACACTGTGCAGCTGCCGACCAGTGCTGCAACGCTTCCTTACCTAAGAACACTTTGAATCAAGCATTCCCTTGCTCATTACCGTCGACTGCTTTGTCCCGACAGAGAAAGTCAAGGTCGCTGTCTAATCGAGGAGAATCCGACAGTGGGTTTCCCACCACCCTAAGACCACAACGACACTGACAACCCAACTCCCTTGCTGGGCCAAAGTTCTTCATTGACTCTTTGCGGAAACAAATGATCGTAGTCGAGATGCACCGCACTCCTCGTCTTCACAGGACGTCCACGACCGATCATCGACGAGCACCGCCAGGACCGAAGCTGCTGCCTCAACGCCATCAAACTCTTTTCATTGAGGACTCTTGATGCCAAGGTTCACCCTCTACGAGGACTATCCATCGAAGAAATCTGCTATACAAGGTACATTGGGGTAGTAGAACAATTGCTAGAAGAAGATAAGACTCTGATAAGCAATATATGGCCTGTGCATGTTTATTATCTTATTTGCCTGTTGCCCAGGTAGGGGGATCCTAACACAGAACTGTGACTTGGTAGCTATTCTGCCAATTGGTTAACCAGCTTGCTTTCCTCCTGCTTTCCTCCTCAAATCCATTGTTGGTTCACTTTATTTATTGATTTGTATGCCATTTGTATGTCATTTGAAACTGTCTGGTACCACATAGAGACTGTATATATTTATCATTTTACAATTACCTGAGCACAAAGTGTGTTATTATATGTGTACATAATCAGAACCTTATTTATATAAATTACGGTGTTATCACTAACATAGTGTGACATTCCTTTGTGGGTTCTTGGGGACTACACTGTACTTAAGAACCAGCCTGCATCACCTCCTGAGAGCTTAAGCCTTGATTGCTCGTCCACATTTACCAAATAGAGTATATATCTTGGGGTGCTCTGTGCCTCTACTCTGCCATATAGAGAGCAGGAGTACAGATACCCCCCTCCAGTCTTTACACCCGTCTCCTGCAAAAACACTTGTCCCCAAGGGTTTACAATGCTCGCTAGGTGTATACAATACAGAATTACTTTTTTCATTCCATAACAGCAGCACATTCCACCATTGTTTAGCATAACATTTCAGCTCATCGCCATTTGAGTCTGTGCAAGCAGTAGCGCGAAGTGGAAGTCCCCTTCTGATAGCTTCAGTTTGTGCACCTGGAGCATTGTAACTCAATATTCTGACTGGCTTGATTTCACGTTGAGATCGCTGCTGCTCCCCTGCTGTCTCGGAATGATCTTCGGAGGCTACTTCTTGATGACCTTTTGATGCAGGATTCCCTTCCATAGTCAGAGTCTTGCCTCAGTATGTGTTCCTTGATTGGTTGGGTGAAAAATGCCAGTATCCCCAAAAGCCGATACCCCTCTCCTGTTCTCACACAGTCCTGAGGGTCCCAGCGTTGTATCATCACTTTCATTCCAGTACGCTATGTCTGAATTTTCAAAGGTTTCATCTTCTTGCTCTTCTTCCTGACTGCTCTAAGGTCATCATTAATGTTTATGTGAATGGTACCATCTTGGTCCAAGGCCCTCAAGCCAACCTTCTCTTCTTTGATAGACACTTCCCACGCCTCATCAATTTCCTTTCTTCTCCTGCTGTCCCCTCACCCCACTCCACGGCTTCCTTGCCTCCCCCTGCTGCCTCCTCCTTGGCTACCTTTCCCTCTGCTCCTTCCCTTTCTGCCCCCCGTAGGCTTCTTCTACACCTCTGCAGGGTATACCTCTGATTTGTAGCCCTCCCCAGAAGTCTTTCAAGGACGGAAACCTTCTCCATATTGCCACTCTTAACTCTCGCTCAGCTGTCAAACACTCCTCCGACATCTGCCGCCTTCTGGAGGAACTTGACCTCGATGTCCTCAGTCTCACCGAGACATGGTTCACGGCAAGCTCTGTCATGAGCTATGACACTCTCCTCCCTGACGGTTACAAGATCCTCTGCATTCCCAGGTCCAACCGTTCCAGAGGGGGAGTAGCCCTGATCTTCTCAGAGTGGATTCCTGCCTCTCATTCCTAAACAGGCCTACTCCACTTTCGAATGCCTTGTCTGCAGGCTCTCTCTCCTAGCCATTGCCTTATTGTGACTACTATCTACCGGCCACCTGGTCAGATCTCCACCTTCCTCCCTGAGTGGACGGACCTCTCCTCTTCCCTCCTAGTCTCGACCACTCAACTCCTCCTTCTTGGAGACTTCAACATCTACCTGGATGCTTCCAGTCCTTCCTCTAGACTCTTTCGCGACCTTTGCGACTCTCTCTCACTCTCTATTCTCCCCTCTGGCCCGACTCACTCTGCAGGGCACACTCTGGATGTTCTGATCTCCTCAGACCTTCCCCATTCTATCCCTCTCACCACTCCTCTCTTCTGGAGTGATCACTTTCTCCTTTCTTCCCAGCTCACCCTCTCTACCCCTCAGGCCAAGCCAACTCCATCACTGCCACCCACATTCCCGGTCATCTGACCCATGAAGCGCATGTGCGTTGAGGCTTTCGCTGCCACTTTCTCACTCCCCAACCCCTTTGGCTGACTCACACCCTAAAAAGAAAATGTGCCGAAAAACAGCACTGAGAATTAATTACCCCTCACTACTAAGATCCTAGAAAGAGATTGAAGCAATTATGGTCACACAAGCACATGTCTACATGACAACATTTACACAAGTCAGCAGGTACAAATGGTCAGACGCAATTGCGTATATGAGAACATTTTTTAATTCTATGTAAAAAAGTTAAGAAGCATTTGTGATGTCATCTTTGATGTCCTGGGTATTAGTGTTAGCAGTGCCCGGTGGCGACGTGAGTTATGGTTGCTTATCTTACCATAACTGCCGAATTTCAGGGGTTTTTCGGTTTTACTTTGAACCATAATGTCCCTTTAACAAAGTTTTTTCACTGAATTTCATAGGTTTTTAGTAGCGCAACTTAACCATAACGTCCCTTTAACAAAGTTTTTTTTACTGAATTTCATAGCTTTTTAGTAGCGCAACTTAGCCATAACGTCCCTTTAACAAAGTTTTTTCACTGAATTTCATAGGTTTTTAGTAGCACAACTTAACCATAATATCCCTGACTTCATATACATGTAACATAGAACATACTAACCCCCTCATAGTGATTTTCATGTCCGCGGACCACCGCCATGTCCGCGGACATATCGAAAATGTGAGCGTGGTGAATGTAAATTTAAATATTGTGCCCCATTTCCCCTTAGAAGTTGGCTCTGAAAAGAGCTGTTTTTTTTTTTTTACAGATGCTTGACAGACACCTGTTATTTTGTATTTTTTTTCTTGTTTTTTTTTTCTTACTTTACTCCTAAAATCTTTACATAACCTTCTCCAAAGCAACCCTTACATTCCAAAATAGAAAGGCATTTCCCGTAAAAGATAAAGAAATGCCATCTTCTTTAAAATTAACAGCATTACTGGCATCAATATTCTCATTGTTACAGAAGAACATACCAGCCCTAAGCATGAAGGCACACATGCCTCGGTTGATGACACACCTAGCAATGTTTTGCTGAGGACAAAAAACAGAACTATTGTCCCATATTGCCCTAGGTAGTAATCCAGAAAAAATTACTTTCGCATTTGGAAGGATCTTCATTACGGCATGAACCAAGCGTTCCAAATCAGCCAACAAAGTAGGGGCACTGACGTTGCCCAAATGGAAAGCACCATAGTGCAAAACTACCACATGCGGACTGTTCATCGTGGCCATATCCTCACAAACTTGTACAATTCCCTGTACATTGCAATCAGGCACAGTGCTCCACACCACCTCCATTCCTTTCACATCAAAGTTCTTTGCAACATGCCTGCATTCAGCGTACTGCTGTAAACCACGCACAAACATATCTCCGAGCACCAACACCCTGACTTTCTCCACTTCTGCCATCTTCACCACACACAGTCTCTTTCAACACAAATCCACAACCTCGACATCTGATTGGCTGATCCATACAGTCTTCTTTCCATGTTGGATTTCCTAGAAAAACCCGGATGTAGCACGCCCTGTCCACGAACATCCGCGGTGTCCGCGGACGGCGTCCACTTTACTCTCTGTGCCATTCCCTCATTGCATACAGCTAAGCAATCACACAATACGAATAACGTCCTCAGAACACCCCCATTTTGTGAATTTTCAAACATTTCAGGACAATTATCATTTCATAATTCAACATATTAACATTACAAATATTATACTTTCATCTTGTACTCTGCACACAATGCTATGTTTCTCCATTAGTAGCTCAGTATACTAGATAGAATCCCATAATACAATGCTATTTATATCAATGCATCATTCAAAGCACTAATAACGGTATGATATTTATTGCAATATCCTTTGCACTTTTTTCGCAACATTATAATAAAAATCCCTAGTACACAAATTCCATGAAAAGTACATACACATGTGATGTCATCAGTGATTTCATCAATGACATTTGCGATGTCATCTTTGATGTCCTGGGTGTTAGTCTTAGCAGTGCACGGTGGTGGCGTGAGTTATTTTTCATAGCTTACCATAACTTGCGATTTTCAGGGGTCTTTCGGCTGTACTTAAAACCATAACGTCCTTTAAACAAACTTTTGTTAATATCACGCAAACAATATACAAACATGGTGTGCAAAAACCAACTTCTCACAGATAGCTTTACACAGAATGTTGCAAAGTAAGAATTTATGCTCGTTCACAGTGAAGCCCAGCTGCTTCCATTTTTTTCTCGGGCCCCGGAGAGGCTCATGAAGCGGACTATAAGGTTGTATTGTGTTTTGACCTTGACAGACAGAGATTGTGATGAAAGACTTCTCTTGAAGGAGTGTTGCTAAAACGTAAGAGAAGATAAGGATGAAATGTATTAAACGAAACCACTTTTATATATTATATCACTATGCGAAAGATCGTTGGCACACGCGGAGTCGTATTTTGGGACTGCACCACTCGTAGACAATGGAAATTGCAATTGTACTGTAATTAACCCTTTAGATTATTTTATACCAAATATAATTAAAATAGCGTAGCATTAAAGACCGCTCAAGTTGAACTTGTTCGTTCAAAGTGGCATAATGTTTTCTACCGCGCACTATCACTGCCGAATTGATCCCCTGTTGTTTAGAGGGCTCTGAAAAAGGCAGACGACACAGGGTGGGTTAATATAAATAATTTAACCGGTCTATAGGCGGTCAAGCGCTCTACTCGCTTGACCACTTCACTGTAGCCTGTCAAATGGCACAGCGAGTACAACGCTCGCTTTGACATCCGTGCACAGCTTGCTAACGCAAGTTCGAATCCCGGCAAGGCCAAACTCAGCCTTTCATCCTTCCGTGGTCGATGAATGAGCACCACACACCGTGGTTAATAATAAGCACCGCTTAGATACCTCACGGTTCTTAGCGCTATATGAATGGGAAAATATTATTTTATTATTAACATACTCCGTTGCACTATCTTCGATAGCAAATAGTTTCACGCCCTAATAAATAAAATGATGATTTTTAATGAAGATCGGCTGGTGAGACTAATTTATGTTTTTTAAAACAGGTATGTGGCCCCATTTTGCCTATGTCACGATTTACAGACTCCAGCGGATGGGGTCTTCAACTGCCAGGTGCAGGTCCAAATATGCAACTTCATGACCCTCACCATTTTATGGGACAATCGCCAAGGACCAATATGCCCTTACGCAGTACTAGCGGCTACAAACAACATACCAACCAATAGGGTGGTCTAATGGCTCGTTTTTGGAGCAACCTTCCGATTATCAGAGCAACCATTTACTGCTTTTATCATAAACCAACAGCCTATCTACTGCAAAGGAACAACGCGTGGCTCCAAATAAACTTTTGCTGATCGACAGCAGAGACAATAGCAAATCGCTGAATATTCACTAAACATTTCATGTGAAATAAATGTACTTTACCAAATGTACAATCCTCCTGTTTACTTTTAAACCACAGTTTCATATTCCGAATTGTGGCGCACTGAGTTGTAAGCTGATCTAACACCCTCTGTACCGCAAAGTAACATCGCGTGCCTCAACATGAACTTTTGTGGATCGACAACAAAGACAAATGCAAATTGCTGAATAGTCTCTAAACATTTGATGTCAAATAAATGTACTTTACAAAATTTACAATCTTGCGGTTTGCTTTTAAATCACTGTTTCATATTCTGAATTGTGGCGCGCTGTGTTGTGACATAATATGTGTTGTCTTCCGGGTTCTGTGTAAAGTCACTTAGGACTGGAGAGGACTGGGCGCGTTTGATGACGCACCCTGTAACGTCACGGAGAGAGGCGGGGAATATGAATGCTTTGATAATATCAGGGTTAGGGGCGGGAGATATGATTTAGTGTCGCAAAAGCAAGTCAGCCAGGTCAATAGCGCCAGTCATAGGATTATCACATAATGTCGGCGCACACCAGCCGGATTTATCGTTTCTTTAATGGACAAAAAGTCGGTTGACGCCCATAGGAAATTGTACTATTAGTGGACAAAAGGAGTGGTCTTAAAACACTTTCACCCTGACAACGAACAATACAAACAACGTTCTCAGAACACCCCCATTTTGTGTAATTGCAACCATTTCGGGATAGCGCGAGTGTTCTTAGAACACATTCAACTAGACAGATTACAATACGGACAGCGTCCTGAGGACACCCCCAGTTTGTGTATTTACGAACAAGTACACCGCGAGTGTTCATAGCTAATTTTTACCTTCCTTGCGAACAAAAATGACACATGCTCCGCCTCTAAAGACCACACCATTTAGTTTATTTACAAATATATAGTTAACACATGCAGTTGAAACATATAGCTGCAAAATTAGATTTAGGGAGTGATTAAGCACCGCAGCATACTCAGACCGTGGGCCCGATCATCTCTGCATTCATACTTGGCATAGCAGCGCCTGCAGCCATGAAATACTACCCCCCCCCCTTTTTCTCAATAACGAATCTAATGATCATGTAAGTGATTCATGAGGGTCATAAATAAACGTTGCCCTGCTCCTGTTTTCTTAATATTTCTCAAGCACAAGAAAGCCTTGTGGATGATGCAGAGGGTCTTGAACTTGATCCTTGCAGCCACCGGGAGCCAGTGGAGGAATCTCAGGGCCGGAGAGATACGGTTCCTGGGCTTCAGGCCAAGGATAAGTCTTGCGGGCCTGTTCTGGATGAGTTGTAGAGGGTGAAGAGTAGAGTTAGGCAGATTGAGAAAGAGGCTGTTGCAGTAGTCAAAACTAGAGAGAACCAAGGCTCTGGAGATGGTGAGCTTCTGGGGGTAGGTGAGAAAAGGGAGAATACCTCTAAGGAGGTGCAGCTGGAAATGGGCATTTCTGGCAAGGTCTGTGATGTGTGGAGAGAAGGAGAGAGTGGGGTCGAAGACAACCCCAAGGTTTTTTGCCTCACAAGAGGGTGAGGGCAGAGGTCCCAGGGAGGCCGGCCAGAGTTAGCGGGGAAAAACGTGAGCAGGGGTCCCAATTAGAAGGATCTCGTTCTTACTGGCATTAAGGCAGAGATCATTAGAGATGTACCATGCCTGAATAGAGGATAGAAAGGGGTGAGCAAGAGGATGCTGAGGGTAGCCTGAAAGAGAGCTGTGTGTCATCTGCATAACACTGAAAGTTAGAGGAAAAGGTAAAGGTCAGAAGGGCCAAAGGGGCCAGATAGACATTGAAAAGCCAGGGGGAGAGCATAGAGCCCTGAGAAACACCACACGTAGAGAGAAAGAAGTGGTGGAGAGGAAGGATCCAAGTTGGACCTGGGAAGGTTGGTCGAAGAGGAAAGAAGACAGCCATGCCAGAGCCTGATCTGTGATGCCCAGGGTATCACAGAGTCGAGTCATCAGGATGTTGTGGTTCACCAAGTCAAAAGCAGATGTTAGGTCAAGGAGAATGAGGACAGAGGGGGATCTAGACCCAAGGTTAGAGAGTAGATCTTCACGGGTGTTCAGGAGAGCAGTTTCTGTGCCTCTGGCTGCTCTGAAGCCAGACTGATGGTCATGGAAACAACCAACAGCTTTGGTGTGGAGGCCTGGCTGGGAGATCGCCAACTTCTCCGGGAGTTTGCCCAGGAAAGGAGTGATGGAGATCGGGCGATAGTTTGCCAGAATGGAAGGGCCGGCAGAAGGCTTTCTTTTTTAGTAGGGGGTGTACAAGGGAGTGCTCGAGAGGAGAGGGGAAACTCCAGTGGCGAAAAAGTAATTGCAGAAATCGGCCAAGCTGGAGCGAGAGAACCAATGTTGTCCTTAATGGTTATGGAGGAGCAGGGGGTCACCTGTTTGGATGAAACTTTCATAGAATTTCATGTCAGGTGTGACAGGACATAGCGAGGCGAGAAGGAGAGGAGGGGCGGCAGCCAAGCAGGGCCTGAGAGGGGTAGGAAGTGAGAAAGGAGACGAGGCAGAGAGTACGGACAAGACTTTCTGGATTTTAGTGCTGAAATTAGAGGCCAGGGCCGTGCAGAGGTCCTCAGTAGGTGTAGAAGCGGAAGAAACTGAAATAGGATTGACCAGCTCTTTGCAGATATTGAATAGTTTGGCCGTGTTGTAAGAGGCTGCAGAGATGCGGGCTTGAATATGTACCCTCATTTTAGAGAAGATTGAGAGTCTATTGCCTTTGGAGTAGGCTGTAAACCAGTTTGTCAAAGGGAGCACCCGAAGCTCCCCATTGTCTTTCAGCTGCTATGCACTTGCATTTCAGAGGGGCCAGATCGGAGTCGTACCAAGAGTTGCACTTTTTGGCAGGCTTCATGCAGATCCTCATGACAGGGGAAAGAATGTCCAGAGTGTTAGAGATAGAAAGATGAAGGTTGGAAAGGGCTGTGGAAAGGGCTGTGTTAGGATGGGAGTCAGCCACAGGAGTAGGTGTTGGAGAGAAGGTGGAGGCAAAGGCAGCCACTGACACTCGCTTCATAGGTTGAATGACGGCGAAGACAGGTGGCAGGGCTGGCTGAGCCTTTACCAAGGGGACAGGAACCTTCAAGTGAGAAGAAAGAAGAGTGTAGTCGGGCCAGGAGAGAGGAGTAGTGAGAGGGTTTGAGAGGGGGATGTCTGAAGAGATGAGAGCATCCAAGGTGTGCCTGGCAGAGTGAGTCAGACCAGAGTGTAGAATGGAAAGGGGCAGAGAGTCACATAGGTTGCGGAAGAGCTCAGAGGAGTCTGGAGAATCCAGGTGGATGTTGAGATCCACAAGGAGTAGAAGCTGAGAGGTAGAAGAGAGGAGAGAAGAAGTGAGGTCAGCCCATTCAGAGAGGAAGAGGGTAACATGGCCAGGTGGCCTGTAAAAGGTGGCCATGGTCAGAGAGAAGCCAGGAGAGATAGAGCCTGCAGACCAGGCAATCAAAGGAGGAGGACGTTTGAGTGGAGATGATAGAGGCAGAAATCCACTCAGGAAAGATCAGGAATACTCCACCTCCAGACCTGTTGTGCCTGGGCTCGGAGAGGATCTTGTAGCCCTCAGGGAGGAGTGTGTCAACATTTCTGACAGAGCTGGTCTTGAACCATGTCTCGGTAAGAGCGAGTACATCTAGGTCCAGGAGTTCAAGGAGGTGACAGATGTCAACAGAGTGTTTGACAGCAGAGCGAGAGTTGAGAGTAGCAATGTGGAGCAGGCTGCTACTTGAAAGACTTCTGTGGAGGGGTACAGGGAAGAGTGGTACCCATTGGAAGTGGCACAAGAGCCTGAGAGGTAAAGGGAGGAGGAGGCAGAGGAGACAAAGGGGTAGTGGATGGCAAGGGAGCCAGAGAGGTGAGGGACGGAGGTGAGAAGATAGCCAGAGCTAGATGGCAAAGGAGGGATGGTAGAGGAAGGAGGTGGAGGAGGAGTCAGAGAGGTGGTAGATGGCAGAGGAGCGGGAATGGTATAGGAAGGTGGTAGAGGAGCCAGAGAAGTGGTATCAGGAATAGCAGGAGAAGGAAGGAAGTTGATGAGGCGAAGGAGGCGCCTATCAAATAGTAGGAGGTTGGGCTGAGGCCTCTGCACCATGATAGTACCATTTAGTCTCTCTGGAGGAAGCACTGACAAAGGTGTCAGCGATGGAATGGCCTGAGTTGGAGACCATGGTGTCCTTCTTCAACTTTTTCCTACCAGTCTTAGTGAGAGGAGTAGGATAGGCGATAGAAAAACAGTTAGAGAAGATGGAGGGAAATAGAGAGCACCATAGTGGGTGTGATAGAGGTAGGCGAGGGCAGGCGAGAGAGAGAGGGAAAAGCGAATGGAACACTGCACAGGGCTACGTCTCACAGAGGGCAGTGAGAATCCGGAGGCGTTTCTCCCATGCTATCCCTGACGCTCTGACTCAGGTGGCCAGGGGAGAGCCATCGCTCTTGGATCACAACCTTAGGGGCAGACAAGCGAGGGATAAAGGGACCCTTGGAGATTGTGGGAGGAACGCCCTCGGGCGAGACATGGTATCCCCCCGTTCCAATACATCCCTACCCGACATCCCCTCAGTCATCATGGGATATTATCGCCCAAAACCCATTCACCCTCAACAATACATGTGGCCCCTTTACCCTGACGAGAACCCACATGGTTTTTCCATGGTCCCTAAGGCAATCTACAACTCCTACAATCCCTTCATCCACTATAAAAACCCAAAGATTGCCTATAATGATATGCAACGGTCCTATCCCACTAAGACCAAGCAGAGTCAGGCGCTCAGTCACCATCATGACCACTCTGCCTTTAGGAAATATGTGCAGTGCCATTACATGCCCCCCCCCCATTTGTGAACAATACTAAGAAGAAGAGGGAAAAGGGAGCTATGAAGATTACACATAGGAGCCAATGCACCAGGGATTCCTGTAGGCAGTCGGATTTTGTCCCAATAATGAGGCCAGGAAAGGTCAGGTCTCCCTCCACAATCATTCCCACCTGAAATTGTTAAGCCTCCCAGTCAGTATAAAAGGCAGAGCACACAGGCACACTTTGAGCGAGCTGCAGAGGCTAAGAGGATTGTGCTGTCCAGAGGAGCCAAGGAGAAGCTGCAGAGAACCTGGGAGGCAACCCGTGGAAGGAGGACATACTGCCAAGTCACTAGGCCTACGAGTCCAGGAGAGGCTATAGTGTGGCAAGAGAGCTGTGCTTCCAAGCAGCCAGACCAGGGGAAGCTGCACCTATCTGACAGGACCCAAGCAAAGGCTCATTCCCTGGGTGCAACATTAAAACTCAAGCCTCTGAGGGGCAGGTGGGATGACCCTGACCACAGAAAAGCCTCATTGGAAACCCCACAAACTCCCAGAACCAGCAGAATGTGCTGTCAAAGTGGGAGCAAAATATGAAAGCTGCATTTTATTGACCTTTTGTGCAAAGCGAGAGGGTCCGATCCCAACTGAGGGAGACCCGTGTGTGAAGCAAAGGAGGGGTTTGAGCCTGACTGAGGGAGACCCATGAGAATTGGAGCAGGGTGGAACACAAGAAGGAGCAGAACTTCTGGGACGAAGGCACACCCACTGGAGCAGAATGACTGATTGAAGGACCAAAGCAAAGGGTTGGGAAACCCTGAAGTTCCCTGCAGGAGGTTGTTGCCTCCGAAAAACCGTGAGAGAACCATATCCCAGACAAGAAGACTGCCTTGTGTTTCAAGGACTCCAACGATCCTCCCGGGTGAACGACAGAGTTGGGGAGGCGAGGCCAAGCCCGTGGTATTAACTTTGACTCCTGAAATGAAGCCACAAAGTGAATGAACTCTGAAATGCATAATGGTTAAGATTAACCCTGGCAAAAGGGGATGTTTTTGCTTATGGTACAGGACTACCAAGACCAAGAGACACTGGGGTAAATAACACAAAAGCAGAGTGGAAGTAAAAGTCTAAGTGGTCCTGTCCTGCAGAGGTCCATAGTAAAAGCCTCGCACATTCAAAAGTCTTCGACATCGGTGAAAGGTCTGAGCCAGACTGAGGGAGACCTGGAAGGTGAAATAAGTTAGGGAAAGGGAACCCCTAATGAATGTGAATAAAGCTTAGGGAAGGGAGCCCCTGCAAGTGTTGTGATTGCGAGTTCCAAGCCCGGCTGAGGGAGATCTACGTTGCATCAGGTATTTTTTGCTTTGAGAGGTCTGAGCCCAACAGAGGGAGACCACAGGGAACTTTTTGTTGAACTATGATTTATTGAGAGATCTGAGCCTGACAGTGGAAGACCTATGTGAACTTTCTGCTTTAAGAGGTCTGAGGCCTGACAGAGGAAGACCTATGTGAACTTTTTATTGATCTGTGAAAGAACTTTGGTGAACTGGAAAACCAGGTACTTTACTGTGGAAGGCCAAGCGGGCCTCAACCCACGTTTTGAACTGCTTGTTGATAACCTGAGCCAGAGTGTGTCATACTGCCTAGGTGGGGGGGGCGCCTTTTTCCATGCTGTCCAACGTGGGAAGGAGAGCTAACTGAGCCATCTTGATTCTTTGTTATAACACTGACTTTACTTTGCATACATATTCCCCATTACACACTTTTTGTGTAAGAGATACGGCAGGCATTAGGTTTTGTTAGTATAGACCATTTTGATTTGCCAGAGACTGACTAGGACTAGGTTTTATTTATTATTTGATGGTAAACCCTACTCCCATCATAGCTATAGGGCCAAGTAGAAGTGTTTCCAACCCCCACAAATCTAATAAAGGTTTTGAAATTGTATCTTTTGTGTCAGTGTCATACTTGTGATACCACATCTTCCTTATATATGGTGTCAGAGTGGGATGCACCATGACTGAAACAAGTTGGGGATCCCACCAAATCAGAGACCAGTATCCCATAAAAACGAACCTACTAAACCTTAAGGAAGTTGACCAGCCATACACAGACTCCACCTTTAGAATGGGGGTTACCTTCAATCCATTAAATCCTGTGTGGGAGTGGTAGGGCCATTCAGGCCCCCCTCACCCATTCAGCTTAAGGTGCATGTCACTTGCTTGACCAACAGTGGGGGACGCCTCCTTTTGCCCCTGTGTACATAACCAGCCCCTGTGCTGATGACGACGCAGGAGGGGCTGTTGTAGAGACACTTGGCATCCATCTTGGACACCCCTGACTCCATCTTTGGATTAGGCCTCACTGCGGTACTACGAGAAGGCTTCTCTCCCCTCTGCAGCGCAGCGCATGGTGCTCTCAAAAGCCCCCACCTTTTCTCCTTGTGTCTGAAAGCCCTGCAGATCCATTCTCACGCCTGAGCCGGAGGTAATTGCAACAATATAGATGTAACACCTCACCCATCCACTGAGATCACTGGCCTGTGTGTGAACGGGCTCGAACCATGCCTTGCAAACTCATCCATCTCCACAAACCTGCCTATGCCCCCCGCGCCCCTGTTACTGGAAAATTACTGCCAATGTAACCCCATGGCCCCGATAGGCATTCTCTTGATTTGCCAGATATGTAACCCCAGTGTGGTGCCCACCCCAGTGTGCCCCTACTAATAAAAGTCAACCTCTGTCACCGTATATCACACCTCACTACTAACAAACGTCAGCGTGCCCCCTGGTCTCTTTGATGCGCCCAGACCCACCCCGTGATCGATGATCCCACCTGGACCGAGCACCCCGAGTCCTGATAAACGCCCAAGACCCCAGTGAATAGTGGTGTTATTGTAAACACAGAATTTGTAGAGTATAATGATTTGCTCAAAGGAGCCTCAGTACCTGTTATTTAGTGCATGCTTGAGACAATATGTTATGTTAGATTAGTTAGTCTCTGCCCTGCTTTATCGTGACCTGACCCTCAACCCACCCGGACACAGGGAACTGAACCTCATGGTACACGTCCTCCCGCCAACTGACCAGCCAGTCCAGCGGGAGCAACGTCACTGAAGCCATATGTATCTAACTGTTTTACCCAAATCTGTGTCAATGTAGTCCCCTATACAATGATGTCATGTATGACAAGTTATGGCTTTTTAAGCCGCCACATTTGTAATGTTTGCCAGAGTGCTCTCGGGCAGCAGAGTTCTCTGGATGCCAATTCTTACATAAAACGATCAACTCTTGCAGCCTGTCCTCCTGGTCTCATTCCCCACTGGGGTGTGTTTATTCTTTTGCATTTTTGGACGTATAAGTCGGGAGTGGGCCTACATTTTGGTGACCCCCGCGACGTGATTGGGACAGGTGCCCCGAGATCCCTGTGCTGTGCGGTGAAATCTGGGACGCCCCCCCATCAAAACCATTGCCTCCACGGTCGACCAGTTCGTGCGCACAAAAGAGCGGGTCCAAGGGTTCTCATTTGCCAAATACCCAACTAAAAACTGCTCGCCAGGGCGGGCCACGGCTTGGTTGGCGTGCGGACCAGATTGTAGATAGACCATGAACGGTGGCTCTCGGACCACCCAACTGAACACGTGAGTACTGGCTGCAAGACGTTGCAGGGGGAAGAAAGGGATTGGGGTAGAGAAGAACAAGGTAACGGCTTGGGTAAAAGTATAGAACAGTGGGGACAAGATACAGGGTCTGTGTGAATGTTACTGAGGCTTTTTCTCATCTATCCTTTATATGACCATTAGGTTTTTGGTGAAGAGAAGTAAAAGAGAAGTGAGGGAGCATAGCCCGAACGGGGTAGAAGGCGGCGCTGCATAGCATTGTCTCGTCCAGTGCCGGGAACAAGTGAAGATAAAGAGAAAAAAACAAATTAGGAGTCTCATATATTAAGTAGACTCTGAGTAGTAATTTAGACTTTTTCTTTTTCCGTGTGAAAATAATTCTTCAAGAGGTAGCCCGAGGGGGCTTAGAGGTGAGGAGTGCGTGAGACAGTAGGACTGTGGGGTGATAACGTTATATATGACCAAAAGGGGAATAACGAAAGGGCAGTATATGTTACATGTACTTTGTGTTGTGTTACATGTTTGTCTGTCAGTAAGTACCGTCACATTTGTGATCTGACAAGTATACTGTTTAATGTGAAAGGGTGCTGAAAAAAATTGTGATTTATAATAAAAGGTTTTTTTGGGATTTTGGAGAGTTGTTGAATTTTCTTTTTGTGTACAGAGTTAAAAGGTAAATTGAGAACGTCCATTTGCCCCGGGGGAGGGAAGAGAAAAAGAGTAGGTAAACACGAGCCAAGGTAACACAAACGCCACTATGGGAGGGAGCACACCACTAGCACATATTTGTCAGCATCTCCCTCTGTATGGCGAGAAAATACAGAAATATTATGATCAGTGGGTGACGGAAATAAAAGGAGATAGTGTACAGCCCATATGGCCGGAAGGAGGGTCCTTTGATAAAAGGGTATTGGATCTGGTATTGATACATCTACTAGCGAAATACAGAGGTAAGCAGTTACAAAACAGGAGGGAAGTACTAGATTTGTGGCACATGTTTGAAGAGGTAACGCCCAGCGGTGAGGTGAGTAAAGACACAATAGTAAAAAAGGAAAAAATACCGGAGGGGGGAGACGGGTGCGCAGGGGGGGAAGAGTCTAGCACCTCCAAAAGAGAGCGAGTCGACAAAAATGTACCCGCTGCTACAAAAGGCCGGCAGTAGAGTACAGTGAGCACCTGTATGTTCCAGCATGCACAACCGCAACCGCAAGAGCAGCAGCATCTCCTACCACCCCGCCCCCTATGAGACAGGAGGCCTGTACGGTCCAACTAGCACGCCACCAGTGAATTTAGCACGACTAACAGGGGATTTAGATAGACAGAGCAAATGCACAGATGGAGATAACGAGGTTAAGAGCGTTGTGTGACAGGGGTCAAATGTTGCCAGGGGGAGGGGAAATGCCACCATTGACCACGGGTGACCTCACCCCACCGTCGAGTGTTGCGAGATCAAGTTTCGCTGGGGAAAGTGTTGCAGGGGGGTCCCCACCACCACCAGTACAGATACCGAGGGAACAAGGGCAAGAGTGGCAGTATGAAGAGTTCCTGTTTCATCTAAATGCCAAACCCGTTAGGATAATATGACCTGCCACACCAGACAGCCAGCAAGGAGAAGGACAGGGGGAAAGGGAGTCAAAAGAAGAGGTAGAGGAAGTGTGAAGTGATTTAGATGAATATGAAGAAGGAGCGGCAGCAGCGGGAATACCATTGCCGTTCCACTTTGATCAAGGGGATGTTAGATCGCCACCAAGGTGGCAAGGGAGGCTGAGGCAGAGAGTAGGAAACATGCTAGTAAGTAAAACAAAGAAGGCAAAGAAGGGAACGGTAAGTAAGAAAGGAGTAAAAACAAAACTACAGATGCCTCTGATACATAAGGGAGATGGAAGGCCCAACTACATACCATGGGCACAGATGGACAAAAATAACTTTCTGGTGGGGCGGGGAAGTGTATACACGCATTTGAAAAACAAATGGCAGGTGTCCCTCTGGCGATAGGGGATGTGAAGAGTTTGTTGGTATCGGCAGTGGGTGATCAATCGGATGCAGTGTGGGTGAAGGCGGGATACCCAGGAGTGACTATGAGTTGTGACCGCCATGATGGGCCAGCATTTAACAATGTTAGGGCCCAGGTGTGGGATGCATTACGAAGGACATTTCCCGATACTCTAGGCTTACACTTAGTGATGCAATGCACTATGGGAGAGGAGGAGGAGCCTACGCAATTAATCCTCCGGGTGCAAGAGCTGTGGAGAAGTGAAACTGGTATACCCTGGGATCAATCAACAGCTTTATTTTATTTCATAATAAAGAAAGGGCTCCCGAAGGAGGTTCAGAAGGCCTTGGATAAAATAGCTGGGATAGAAGCCAAAGGTTGGCCAGAGATTCAAAGCATAATTGTACACCACTGTAGGAGGATCAAAGAAAGGGAGAAGGGTGGCAGACGAAGCAAAGTTGGTACAGAATAAATTAGTGAAGGTCGCGGCTATGAATGCTGCAACATCAACAGCCAGACAGGAGGAAGGCGAAGAAGAGGGAGGAAGCGGCCCAATAAAAATGGCAGCAACATGGACAGGAAACGGACAAGAGCAGTGGGATGGAGAAGAACAATATGGAGGGCAACAGTGGCAAGGAAGGACACCACAAGGATGAGGTGGGTACATAGGACCAAGAGGGGGGTTCGGAGGAATGGGAAATAGAGAATTTGGAGGGCCTGGGGCAAGGGGAGGGCCACAAGGATCGTGTTGGAATTGTGGAAGATGGGGGCATTACTCACGGCATTACTCACGGGAATGCAGGATGAGACCTATGGGATACTACCAAGGGCAGCCCCCCATGGGAAATGAGCAGCAATACGGCCACCCGCACCCAGGCAGTCCCTATGGGTTACCTATGGGTGGGAAAGGACAACAATAGCAGGGGTACAACGAACCACAAATGCAACAGAGACAGCCGCCACAGCAGCATGGGCAGCAGTGAGGTATGCCGCAGCAAATTGCAAGACAAAACACTATGGAGAACGCAAACAACAATATTTTTGCAACATCTGCAAACGGTGCACCAGCGCCTTTCCGAGGTGTAGCAGTGGTAGGGGATAATGTATTCTCTGTTCCAGGAACAGAGACATATGCAGATTAGGACAGCCAACAGAAAGCACTTGCATGCCCAGTCCTATCTACCACCCTACGTGCAGAAGAGGAACCACTAGTGGGGGCGGAGATAGGCAACAAAAAGTTCATCTTTATGGTGGACTCGGGAGCTGAAAAATCATGCCCCATGGAAGGCCGGTTCCCGCTCTTGGGCAGAAATTTGGAAATGCTGGGGTTCTCTGGGGCTATTTTGAAAGTTCCTTACACAAAAGATCTTGACATAACAGTGGGGGGAAAAACAGTGTGAGCACCCCTATTGTATCATGAAGACTCGCCAAAAAATTTGCTGGGAAGGGACCTTCTGAGTAAGTTGAACATGACCTTTTCCTTTACTGAGCGGGGAATAGTTTGTTCTACCCTAGGAGTGTGCCCCATGCGGGCAATGTTGATGATCAGCACAGTGACAAATGAGGTCAGAGGGGTACCTATAGATATGGACATGTTTATTTATGGTATCAGAGTGCTGGCACGGGTGGTCCCTGAGATAACAAGAAAGGAATGGAAGGTGCCTCCAGATTTTGTTTTCTGCCCAATTGTAAATACAGACACTGTCCCTGGGACGATTTTGTCCATTGATTTGGAAGCAGTACAAGTGTCAAGTAAACGTATTGCGGTGATAGGATTGGACACACATGGGTGCGAGTGGCGAACAGTGCTATGCATAGACCAGAGCATGATGCTGCGCGATTTAACTGATGAGGAGCTGTTTACTGACAACGAATGTGATGGGGAGATAATAATGGAACTTGGTGTGCCCTGTGACATCATGATCCAACACAGAGAGGTACACAATCCCCTCATGGCCAGTGTCAATATACCGCCAACTATATTTGAAAAAGACATGGAAAAGGTATCGCCAGGGATTTGGACAACAAGCCTACATGATGTAGGATTATTGCAAGAGGTCACACCAATCAAGATAAAATTAAAACCAGGTGCCCTCCCACCTAGAGTAAAACAGTACCCCTTATCTAGAGAGGCAGAGGAGGGGATACGAGAAACTATAAACGCATTGCTTGAACAAGGAATAATAGTGCCATCGAACTCACCATGTAACACAGCGATTTTCCCAATCAAGAAAGGGAAGGGCGGGGCTTGAAGGATGATCCAGGACCTACGCCCACTCAATGATATCATACAGAAAGAGTTCCCACTTGTACCCAATCCGGCATCAATATTATGCAGCATACCAAAAGAAGCTTCATGTTTCACAGTGGTAGACTTGAAATATGCTTTTTTCTCAATACCGCTCGACGCAAAATCCCGGTACCTCACAGCATTCACACTGGGGGATAACAGGTACGAGCACTGCAGATTGTCACAGGGGTATTGGGAGAGTCCCAGTATTTTCAATAGGATATTACATGAAGATCTTGGCAACATTGATGTGGAAAACACAATAATACAATACGTAGACGATTTACTCGTCTGCAGTGAGAGTGAGGAAAAGTGCAGGGCCGACTCGATAGCACTACTAAATTTGCTAGCGACAAAAGGGTACAAAGTAGACAAAGGAAAATTGCAATATTGCTTAGCAGAGGTGCTTTACCTAAGGCAGCTGACTTCGAAAGATGGCAAGAGAATTTTACCAGATAGAGCAGCAGCAATACGTCACATGCTCATACCCAAAACTGTAAAAGACATGCAAACATTTCTCAGCATATGTAATTACTGCCACGCATGGATTTTGGATTACGCAGCTTACACACGCCCACTGTTGCAGGCCCTGAAAGACGCACAAAAGAATAATGTCCCAATAAAATGGTCGAATGAGATGATGACACAATTTTTCAAATTACAGGACCTCATCACACACGCTCCAGTACCAGCGAACCCTAATTATGATTGGGAATTTTATCTCTTTTCAAACAGCAATGGTATACTAATGACTGCAGTGCTCACCCAAAAAACATCACTGGGCCACAAGCCATTGGCCTACTACAGCAGCACACTAGATTCTGTAATGCAGGGTCACTTTGCATGCGAACAAGCTCTCGCTGCAGCGGCCTTCGCAATAGAAAAAAGCGCCACGATTGTCATGGGATGCTCAGTAACTCTATACGCTGAGCACTCACTGTTTGTGATACTAGAAAGGTCCAAATCAACACTGACAACCCAAAGAGCGACAGCGTATGAAATCATCATATTCAGTCTGAATGTCCATGTGGTCAGATGCAAATCAGTAAACCCTGCCACTTTCCTCACCACGCCATGCACGGTGGAAGACATTAAAACACATGATTGTGCCATGTATGAGGGTGAAGGAGACGACATACCCAAGGCCAGCGAAAATGCACTGCAGGAGGGGGAAATATACTTTGTTGATGGATCAGCGTCAATAGACAGTGAAACAGGGGAAAAACATGTAGGGGCAGCAGTGGTGCGATTGGAAGAGGAAGAATATGAGATAATTGTACAAAAGCGCCTACCGTCTCATTACTCAGCACAGGCTGCAGAACTAACAGCATTGATTGAAGCGCTGCGGACTGCTAAAAGGTGCGCAGTGACAATATATTCGGACTCAGCATATGCGCAACAACAGTTCATTTAGGGCTATCACGATGGAGACGTAGAGGATTTCGGAGGGCAGATGGCTCACCAGTGCAGCATGCCGCTTTACGGAATGAATTAATTGCTGCATTGGCAGAACCTTCAGTAATAGCATTGGTAAAATGTCAGGCCCATACGGCCAACACAGATTTCGTCTCACTGGGGAACGTGGCAGCAGACGCAGCGGCAAAAGATGCTGCATATTTCGATATGCCACAAGTAATAGAATGCATCATTAAAACACCAACAACAGAGATGCTAGGGGAAGGGTATAACAATACACCAACCTCACAAGTAATGGGACTTCAAAGGTGAGCACCAACAGAAGAAAAAGAGTTGTGGGCCAAGAGAGGGTGCAAGCAATCAGCGACTGATTTAATATGGAGGCAAGAGTTAACAGGAAAGGTAGTGATGCCCTTAGAGCTACTGGAAGTTGCATTCCAGCAGCTACATTTCCCAACATATGTAACGAAACAACACATTGCAGCAGATATACAGAAACATTGGTTTATTCCCAACTTACAAGAGCAATTGACCAAATTCTCAATAGAATGCACAACATGCCAAACATACAGCTAAGGAATGACACTGAGAACATTAAGGGGAACATTGCCACAGCCGATAGGCCCATTCAGAGAGCTCCATATCGACTATGCGGATATGGATGAAAGATGCAATGGAGCGAGGTACTTAATTGTGATTGTGTGCCCATTTTCAAGGTGGGTTGAAGCTGGACCATGGGCCCACCCTGATGCCAAGTCTGCAGAAAAGTTTTTAGTATGGGAAGTGTTCTCAAGGTGGGGCATTTGTGATGTGATAAGATCAGATAACGGCACACACTTCGTGAATCACCTCTTCAAAGAAGTGACTACACAGCTGGTGGTCAAGCACAAACTGTGATCGATTTATCATCTGATGGCCAATGGAACGGTAGAAAAGATAAACGGACTACTGAAAAGCAAATTATCAAAACTGTGCAATACATTGAAGAAAAACTGGGTTTATTGCCTACCCCTAGCACTATTTCAACTCAGAACACAACCGAGCAAGGACCACCATTTGAGCCTGCAGACGCATCCATACACCACTATCCCCTGTAAGAGGAGCTTTGGATGCTCACAGAGCTCCCACAGTGCTGGGGGACGAGTTTAAGGAATATCTCACAAACTTAACTTGTGCAGTGCGTAGCATAACAAGACAAATAGTGCCACCGTTCACAGGTAATGCCGCGACTGATACTGCCATGCCAGCGAATGACAGCCCAAAGGGTCAACTTATGCCTGGGGAAAATATTTACGTCCGGAGCTTTGTGCGGAGATGGAATTATCCGAGGTTTCATGGCCCATATGAAGTGATCTACTGCACCCCCATAGCTGTTAAAGTTAAGGGATTGAAATTGTCAGATGTGAGAAAGGCACATGGTAGTGCAATCCCTGAAAATGAACATAGCGCCAGCAACAAAGTTGCAAGCAGATAATAGAAAGTACAAAGTACAACATAATGAGTATAAGAAAATGCTGAACGGACCAAGAGAGTAAAATGAAAATATGTATATATGAATGGACATATGTCTGTATTTCTCTCTCCGTCTCACCATTTATGCGTTCCTTTTCTGTCTCTCTTCATTGCTCTCTTACTATGTTGTTCTCGCTAACTGTCAACCTGTACCACAATATACATTTCTATCTCAGCTCTCTCTCTCTTTTCCTGTACTTCCATTTCTATTGCTATCTCTATCTGTCTCTCTCTCTCCCTTTTCGCAACATTAGCACATCTAAAGTGTTTATAAGCCTGTAGATAGATTATTGTAACATGTGGAAACAAGAAAATGTTTGATGATTATAAGGTACAACAGTAAAATATAGAAATAAATGTAGTTAGGAAATGATAAGAAAATATAAAGTTGCCAAAAGGTTGAAAAGTTACTAGAAAAACAGTAAGATGTGCACATCAATAGAATAGAGAAATGAGTAATAGAAGCGTAGAGTAGGGAGAAAATAATGTATGTAAAAATGATAATGTTTATATGCATATTACTTGACAAATTTATATCGGCCGTTCAGGTGACACAATGGCAGAAAGGACTGCACTCACGGACGACAACACGTTAGTTAGTGATAGGGTAGTAAATAGAAATAACAAACTATAGTTATGAGTGTGGGGTGAAGTACAGTATTATATTGTTTTCTGTAATGTTATTTTTTATGGCGTGGTACTACACGATTTATTTTATTCTGGAGGACATAAAAGAAGGGGGGAGTGGGGTAAAGCTAATACGAGAAGGCTCAACACTGATGTGGGCCGGGGTCAAAACAATGTGGAAACACAGTCCCGCTAATACTGCAAATCTCACCACGTTGCAGAAGAACCGTACTGAACCAATGCCTCTTTTTCCACTTCCAAGTACTGTAAATGAGACCAACCAATATGATGGGGATTATCTTTGGGAAAGTGAACCTGATTTAATGAATACTGGTGTACAAACAACCGTAGAGCCTACCTCGCAAAGCACTCTGATGCACTTTAATATTGCTGCTACTAATGAACCAGAAATGCCAGACCCACAGGCCTGGGAAGCTGCTAATGAACATACTAACACGGCATGGACAGGAGTATTTCCTATACACTATCGAAAGGTGAAGATGACCCAAAATAACAAGGGAGGAGGAGACAAAAAGGGGGGCGGGAGGGAAGAGATATGACATTTACCATGGGTTGGTATAAGATGAAATAGAAGACCCCCGCCACCCAGACCAGTCCAACAAATGGTATTCAGGCATGAGCGCAACCGTAAAGCAAGCTACTAATGAGAGCTGCTATGTCTGCCCCCTCATACCGCACGCATCAGGAACCCCTAAAAAACTGGTGCCCCAGGAAGTACCCTTGCAAGACGCCCAATGTTTGATTCATCTAGTATTATGTAGAATTTGGAGTACCTTCCAGGCACACACAGTTACAATAGAGATGCTGCAGAATGAAAAAACATGCACAAGTAAACGTTAGAGAGTGATTTGCATCAAAGAGCCATTTTACGTCATAAAAGGGACCAGGTTCACAGACAATAAGTGGCATGACGAGAAAATCGAGTGCAAAGCTGAAGCACTAAGAGGGCTAACTGAAGAAAACTTCCAATGGGTCAAAGAAACGTGTGCTCCCATCTGGTCCCAGCACATTGCAAAAGTGACATGGGTTACCGCACTCGAAAATCCCATCAAAACTCAAAAGGAAGTCTCACATGAACTTTGTTTTCACGGAGAAGGGAAGGTGCAAATGGGCACCAACAAACGATGCAACAAAACCATCATTATCCCCGACATGAAGAAAGGTACAGCTGCACTCATGGATATGTATTGGATGTGTGGCAAACAAGCCTACCTGCATTTACCGGCATCATGGAGAGGTACTTGCGTCCTGGCCACTTTGCACTCCGCACTAATGGTAATTGCAGAAAGCAACATCCAAGGGAAAGGGAAATCGGCTGGCACATTGGCAGCAGGGCAATCGGCTAGCACACCTGCAGCGCCCCAAGGAACACCTACAGAATCATACCCAGACGATATCATATCAGAGAATGACCTAAAAGAAAGACTGTCCTGCAGAAAAAGGTCAAATTACATTTCCACAGACTCCTCCAACCTCCTGGCTGAAATTCCATCAAACTACAAGTTCTTCAATGCAGCAGAGACATTCTTTGCGTCCCTCCTAACACCAGGACTCCAGGCACATACCAATGCCAAGTGGTAGCTGATCGTGCACTGGGTGCTGATCCAACTGGCCAATGACACTGAAGAGGGGTTCAATGTCATCAAGGTGGAACTGCGTGCCTTGCGGCTAATGACAATGCAGAACCGGTACGTCCTAGACCTTCTCACAGCAATGGACAGTGGTGTTTGCCAAAAAATAGGGAGCGCGTGCTGTACATTTGTACCTTCTGAGGACGCAGACAATGGGACCCTCACTCATATCATCTCAGCAGTGCACAGTTTGGGAGAACGCATAAGGAAGGAAGGAGGAGTGGAACCAAGCAACTGGTTCGACAACCTGCTCAACTGGATACAATCTTGGTTCAGTATTATGATGAAAATGTTTGTTCCAGTCATCGTTTTTATTTTACAATTTTTCTGTGTGCCAACTAGGGATCCGATGGTGCGCAAAATCAATGCCTAGTTCAGCAATGGTGATGCTAACAAGGGGCCGACAGGCAACGGCAACAACAATGATAGATGCACAAATGAAAACTGGAGAGCCAAACCCCCCAAAATATCGCATGGCTGCTGTCTACCGTCAACATGGGGACAGAGTAGATAACTTGTATCATACCACAATCAAAGAGCCAACAGAGCTGCAGTGGTATAGGGAAGTGTGGGTGGACCTGGATGGGGATGGAGGAATTTACATGACCTGTACACCTGATGTATATGCTAGGAATGGGCATAGTTTGGGAAGTGTATGTAGGGCATGGATGCCCATAAAGGGTACCCCTGCATGGGATGAAGCGCTGGCTGAAGAAGAGTACTATTGCAATGAGAGTAAAAACAAAAAGTAATTTGTTACTTTAGATGTAATGAAAGGGGGGAATGTGTGGGAGTGGCAGGGCTATTCGGGCCCCCCTCACCCATTCAGTGTAAGGTGCATGTCACTTGCTCGACCAACAGTGGGGCGCCTCCATTTGTCCCTGTGTACATAACCAGCCCCTGTGCTGACGACGACACAGGAGGGGCGGTTGTAGAGACACTCGGCATTCATCTTGGACACCCCTGACTCCATCTTTGGATTAGGCCTCACTGCGATACTACGAGAAGTCTTCTCTCCCCTCTGCAGCGCCGCGCACAGCGCTCTCAAAGGCCCCCACCTTTTCTCCTCGTGTCTGAAAGCCCTGCAGCTCCATTCTCACGCCTGAGCCGGAGGTAATTGCAACAATATAGATGTAACACCTCACCCATCCTCTGAGATCACTGGCCTGTGTGTGAACCGGCTCGAACCATGCCTTGCATACTCATCCATCTCCACAATCCTGCCTATGCCTCCCTCACCCCCGGTACTGGAAAATTACTGCCAATGTAACCCCATGGCCCCGATAGGCATTCTCTTGATGTGCCAGATATGTAACCCCAGTGTGTTGACCACCCCAGTGTGCCCCTACTAATAAAAGTCAAACTCTGTCACCGTTTATCGCACCACACTACTAACAAACGTCAGCGTGCCGCCTGGTCTCCTTGATGCGCCCAGACCCACCCTGTGATCGATGATCCCACCTGGACCGAGCCCCCCCGAGTCCTGATAAACGCCCAAGAGAATAGTGGTGTTATTGTAAACTGAGAATTTATAGAGTATAATGATTTGCTCAAATGAGCCTCAGTACCTGTTATTTAGTGCATGCTTGAAACAATATGTTATGTTAGAATAGTTAGTGCCTTCCCTGCTTCATCGTGACCTGACCCTCACCCCACCCAGACACAGGCAACTGAACCTCGTGGTACACATCCTCCTGCCAACTGACCAGCCAATCCAGCGGGAGCAACATCACTGAAGCCATATGTATCAAACTGTTTTACACAATCCTGTGTCAATGCAGTCCCCTATACAATGATGTCATGTATGACAAGTTATGCCTTTTTAAGCTGCCACATTTGTAATGTTTGCCAGAGCGCTCTCGGGCAGCAAAGTTCTCTGGATGCCAATTCATAGATAAAACGATCAACTCTTGCAGCCTGTCCTCCTGGTCTCATTCCCCACTGGGGTGTGTTTATTCTTTTCCATCTTTGGACGTATAAGTCGGGGAGTGGACCTACAATCCCTAGCCAGTCAACTCTGCCTGAAAGGAAAGTGATAGAGGGCAATGACTATTACCCCTGATGTCCCCAAAATGATCTGATACCAGGGAGAGATAAGATGGTGATCTCTCTGGATTTACAGATGAATTGTTCTGCCAATTTAGCCATCTATGTGGTACCCCACAGTAAGAAGGGTGTAAAGATATTTCCCCTCCTGTCTTGTGGAGATGAGCTAACATTTGCTTTGCTCAACGTTTCTCTCACTCCTATGAGTATTAATAGAGGTGAAATACTAGAAACCCTTGAGTATGAGAATATGTGGAATTCTCTATCCAAGAAAACCACTAAAAACCCAGATGTTCTTGATATTCCCCTGGAAGACCACAATTTCATCTCCCTGGAAGACCCAAATCCCTTAGTGCAGGAATTGAAAGTACTAATAGCCAACCATCCCCTTAAGCATAAGAAACACAAACCACGACGCTAGAGGAATTTTTCGCGAATTCACTCCAAGGAGAAATAAAATATGTGGAGGATGAACCAAGTCCAAACATCTTAAGGGCAAAGGGGAAGAAAACTTTGGGAAGCTTAAAAAATAAGATACCCTGGGAGCACGACCCGAAGGAAAGTATAGGAAAAATAGGAGAGGACAACTCCTCCCAAACAAACTTCGGCCACCTGAGAAAAGTATCCTCTACTACTTCTTTAGAGGAAATGGAATCTTCTCATATGAAACAATGTTATTTATGTGGGGGCCGGGGTCCTCCTATAGAACTTTGTCCTAGAAACATAGAAGAAGAGATGATGGAAGCAAGGAAAAGATAAACCTATGATCTATCAAGGCCTCCGTATGAACCCCTAGACCCAGAGATATTGTCTCCTGTCGATGATGACTCAGACCCTTTTTGCGAAAGGTTGAACCAAGACTACAGGTAGACTGGGTCACCCACTGACACCTCGTACATACAGGAAGGGCCCTGTGGAATGGAATCTTCTCCACCAAAGCTCTCTAGACAAACTTCCATTCATGTTCCTTGGGCGGAAGGCCAATGTTATAGTGGAAGGGTATGTGTGAAACCTGAGGTGTTTCTCCCATGCTATTCCCAGGGATCCCTGACCCAGTTGGCCAAGGAAGAAAGATCTCTTGGATCCCAACTCTGGGGGCAGATAAGCGAGAGAGGATCACCTGGGAAAGGGACCCTTGGAGACTGTGGGAGGAACGCCCTCGGGTGACACATGGTATGCCCGTTCCAATACACCACTACCCGACATCCCCTCAGTCATCATGGGAAATTATCGCCCAAACCCCATTCACCCACAACAGTACATCTGCCCCATTCCCGCTGACAAAATCCCACATAGTTTTCCCATGCTCCCTAAGAAAAATTGCAACTCCCACAATCTCTTGATCCACTATAAAAACCCAAAGACAGAGACTAGGAAGATTGCCTATAATGATATGCAACAGACCTGTCTCACTAATAAGACCGTGTAGGATCAGGCGCTCAGTCACCATCACACCCACTCTGCCTTTAGGAAATAGGTGCAGTGCCATTTCATGTCCCCCACCTCCATTTTGAAGAAGAAGAAGAAGAGGAAAAAGGGAGCTATGATGATTACCCATAGGAGCCAATGCACCAGGGATTCGTATGGGCAGCCGCCAAATTTGTCCTGATAATGAGGCCAGGCAAGGTCAGGCCTCACTTCACAATCATTCCCACCTGAAACCTGTTAATCCTCCTAGTCAGTATAAAAGGCAGAGCATCCAGGCACACTTTGGGGGGATTGTGGAGGCTGAGAGGATTGTACTGTTCAGAGGAGCCAAGGAGAAGCTGCAGAGACCCTGCGAAGGAACCCTGAGAAGGAGGACAGGAGGCCATGTCACTGGGCCTGTGAGTCCAGAAGAGGCTTTAGTGTGGCAAGGGAGCTGTGCTTCCAGGCAGCCAGACCAGCGGCAGCTGGAGCTATCTGACAGGACCCGAACCAAGGCTCAACCTCTGGGTGTAATATTGAAACCCCAACCTCTGAGGGGCAGGTGGGATGAACCTGCCCCACAAAAGCCCCATAGGAAACTCCACAACCTGCAGAATGCTGTTTTGGGGAGCTGATGAAATGGGAGCAAAATAGAGACTGGCGCATTGTGGACCTTGAAGTGCAGAGACATTTTTTTTTATTTAACTTTTGGGAAAAGCAAGAGGGTCCAAGCCCGACTGATGGAGATCTGTGTGTGAAGCAAAGGAGGGGTTCGAGCCCGACTGAGGGAGACCTGTGTGAGAAGCTAAAGGAGGTGTCTGAGCCCGACTGAGGGAGACCCGTGTGAGAAGCTAAAGGAGGGTTCTGAAGGGAACCCCTGAAAGTACTATAATTGTGAGTTCTGAGCCTGGCTGAGGGTGCTCTATGTTGATTCAGGTACCTTTTGCTTTGAGAGGTCCGAGCCCAACATAGGGAGACCGATGTGAACTTTCTGCTTTAAGAGGTCGAAGCCTGACAGACGGAGACCTATGTGAACTTTTTATTGAACAGTGAAAGAACT
Organism: Ambystoma mexicanum; assembly: GCF_040938575.1. Taxonomy (NCBI): domain Eukaryota; kingdom Metazoa; phylum Chordata; class Amphibia; order Caudata; family Ambystomatidae; genus Ambystoma; species Ambystoma mexicanum. The sequence continues at coordinate 3,486,446 of NW_027182323.1, forward strand.
TTGGTGAACTGGAAAACTTTAACGTGGAAGGCCAACCAGACCTCGACCCACGGTTTGAACTGCTCCTTGATAACCTGAGCCAGAGTGTGTCATCCTGCCTAGGGAGGGCCCCCTTTTTCCGTGCTGTCCAACATGGGAGGGAGAGCTAACTCAGCCATCTTTATTCTTTATGTTATAACACTGACTTTTCTTTGCATACATATTACCCTTTACACACTTTTTGTATAAGAGATAGGGCAGGCATTATATTTTGTTAGTATAGGCAATGTTGATTTGACTGAGACTGATTGGGACTGTGTTTTCTTTATTATTTGATGGTAGAGACTACTCCCATAGCAATAGGGGAAAGTAGTTTTTCCAACCCCCACGAATCTAATAAAGGTTTTGAAATTGTATCTCTTATGTCAGTGTGATACCATGTCCTCCTCACAGTTGTTTTCCCAATGTCCCCCTCCAGCGTAGCCTTTGAATGGCCAGCAGCACTGGCTAATGCGCCGGCTCTCGCCAGATCCAAGATCCGGCATCAGTTCTCTAGCTGAATCTCGGGATCCGGCTTGCCTCTGCCCCAGCCCTGTCAAACAGTGCACATTGCCCTCGCACGTAATCTAATGTGCTCTGTGCGAGCGCACTGTGCACACAAAGTCTTAGATCACATTAGATCACGGAGGCCCAGTGGCATATAGTGCGGGGGAAGGTTGGGGGTGTGTAGAGCAGCTGACAGACATTTTTCAGTGGGACACCTCTCCCATTCGGCACCTCAATGAGGGTGCGCAGCGAGAAAGGTGTCCTACTGGCAGGACAATGTGTGCCGAGCAATTCCTGCTCAGCACGCTCATTGTCCCGCCAGCAGGACACCTTACCTTTTCTGAACGGGAGAGGAGTCCCGCTGCCAGGACAATGCCCCAAGCAGCTTCGGTCAACAGAGGGGCTCTCACGTTGCTTTGTGTAAAAAGAGCATTAGAATGTGAGCCATGAGGCACTGATGGGAGGGACGGGGGACTATTAGCAGGGACCTTTGCCACTTTAGGAATGGGAGGGAGTGATAAGTGTGCATAATGTTGCATGCTTTATGAAACAAAGACTATGGGCCTCATTACGAAGAAGGCGGTAGGGGGGTTAACAGGGCCGGTAGAGCTGCCGGCCCCGTTAACCCCCTACCGCCTCATTACGAGGTCTCCTCGCGGGACCCGCTAAGGACGCCTGGTAAAACCAGGCATCCTTAGCGGGTCCCGTGAGCAGACCCGAATGCAAACAACAGGCCCGTCATTAACGGGCCCGTTGTTTGTATCCGCCCCATTCCCATTGAGCCCTATGGGGGCTCAAATGGGAATGGGGATGTACTGGGTCTGGGTTCCCTGAATGGGGAAATACCGGGCACTCCAAGGTCGGAATGGCCCGGTATTTCCCCATTCAGGGAACCCGGACCCGGTACCTGTAATGGTGGTAGCCATGCCGCAAAAAGCAGCATGGTTATCTCCATTCTCGTAATGAGGCCCAATGGCTTTAAAAACCAAGGGTGATTTGTTACGCTCACTTTGAATGCAGGATGAGGGGAACAAAGCTAAAGTCATACTCTTATTGCTCAACTTATTTCTATGACAATGCGTGTAGCGTATAGTTAGTTTACTATGGAAGGCTACTCAATTATGTAATGTGGTTTGCTTCTAAGGCATTGCTATAAATAAAGTATTATTTAAGCACATGAAATGCAAAGCAAAACCTTAATAAATCCGTATATCAGCTAAACCTGCTCCGTTGCTTAAATTGTCCACATCCCGGTTTCACCATTTAACCAAAGTGTGTGATCCTTAGCAAATCATTTAATCGCACCGTGTCTTATCTGCAGCTCTGTAAGTGATTCTTATTCACTTCATAGCTTATGTCTATATATATATATAATATATCATGATATTAAACAAAAGGCCAGTGACTATACAGTTGCTCCATATATAATAATAGTGCAATTTAGATATGTTGCACCACAAAGCTATTTGCCACTTGGTTTACTTATGGCAACTTATTTTAAAGTCATTTGCATGGTGCCTCCAAGTATCAATGCTGATGCTCCTTGCAATGTCCTTTTCTCTGAAGTCACTTCTGTTGGTGCAAACCATATGCAAATTCGGGGGGTTGCATGTATTTTGCCCCAGAGCCCCTGGACAGAGCGCTCTATGGATTAGTTTCCTGCATCTGTAATGATCATGCAGTTTGTTTTTGTTATGTGTTAAAATGCCATCTGCCATTAATGTTACCAAAAAAAAGTAGATTGGGTGGCTGGTTTGGGGGCGCGAATGAGACTGGATTTGGGGGGAAAAGTAACAAGACTTTTATCGTGCACCCCCTCACTCTTGCAATGCTGGATACTCCCCTGCTGAGGACAGCCCCCAGGTTCGCCGAGGATCAAAGACCCTGTGAGATTGCAGAAGGCACACTGTGCACACAGAAAATATTCCATTTGGTAAACACAATGATCACTGAGCCCCCAGCTTTTCGGGGTCGGTAATGTAAACTGCTCTGTGCGAGTACACTGTGCACACAGAGAAGTACATTATCTAGCCCGCAAAGCTGGGGGCTCGGTGATCACTTTCCCAAACAGATTCTGTTATTTGTAGTCTTTAGAAGATGGCTTGAAAAGTACACAAATCATAGTACAACATATATTTGTGTGCGTACCCTACTATGGTTTGTGTACTATTCAAGCCATGAAAAAATTGCTCCATTTTTAAACTATTTCGAACATCCTTTGATCAGAGTTCAACTGCCAGCTCTGCCCCCTCTGAACGCTGCCCCTCCGCCAACTCCACCCTCGTGGGATTTCCGTTTCCACCACTGATGCCCAGTGAGTTGATCCAAGTGCATCCTACGTGGGTAAATGCAGAGTTTTACACACTGTCCTCTGGTTTGCACCCCCTCAGCCACCCTATTGATTTCTAGCGATGCCATTTGACCATACCAGTTTAAGAAAATGTATTAGAGGCCATTATCAGAGGCCAAATGCAAAGACTATGCTCTGTATTGATTTCCTTCTCCCTTTCTTCCTCTTCCCTTCCTTATTCTCTCATTAAGGAGGAAAATGTGCTAGTTCCCATTAAGAGACTATTTTCGATACATATTTTACTTGTCATGCATGCCTGTTCTTGAGCCTTCGGTGGGTTCTAGAACGTTGATATTACACGTTTCCCTGTCTTCTGTAAAAATAAAAATACATATTTTCTATACTATACTATTGTAAAGGAAAGTAATGATTCTATTAAAGACACAGAGGCGAAAGATTATGCTTTTCGCTACTCTTCATTACTCAAGCAGAAAAACAATAAACAATGTCAATGTGAAACAACCAAAAAACTACAAATTCAAGAGAAAGTAGTCTTTTCTGTAGTTTAAACTTCAGCGCTTTCTGTCACAGAACACTTGAGGTTCTCCACCAATCTTAACCCTGCTTACTCCTTAACACCTCACACCCAACTCAATTGCTCCTTTTTCTTTCGCTGTTCTGCTCCTATAACCAGCTTTAACCACTGAAACTGGAATTGTGCATGGATGTTCTCTTCACGAACTCGGTGCATTTGCTTCCGTGCCTGCAGATGAGACATAAAACGAACAAACAAAAGCATAAGCATTGTAGCGGGCCAGACTCGAGGACATAAATTCAAGGGTTTTTATTTAATCTTAAAGGGAAAAAAATGCCCATCTTCCCCTGTTGCTGAGGGATTTCCCTATCAACTAAACTTACAGTGCTCATCTTTAGTCAAAACAAAAATAGTCCTCAGTGCACAAACATATTTACTATCTGGCCCTACCACTTTAATAAAACAGCATAGAAATTGAGCCAGAGCAGTATTCCCTCGGCTCTGGCTTTGTCAGATCATTATTATTCAGACTTCTCTGGGTTTCTCCTGGAGTTGAGGTCACATTTCCGTTTGTTCTTAACAGTTCATCAAAGAAACATTCATGTGTCTTTCTTTAGGTTCCTCAAGGAAAATGTTCAAGGCTTTATACTAATCAAATGTCCTAAGTTCTTTAAGGAGAGGAATGATTCCTTTAATCCACCTCCATCAATTTTGCTGCTTTCGTTCCACTGATTTGATACAAAGGGAGCCTTCACGTTCCCCTGGTTCTGGTTCTTCGCTTGACTGTTTGAACCCTACAGGTTCCTTTTTACTTGTTTGCTACAAAGATCCACCTATCTCAATAGGACTCTCGAGACCCCTCTGACCCTCTGTCTTTCTTATCTCCTGGGGGGTCTCTTGGGTCTCTGCAAATGTCTAACACTCGGGCTTGTAGGGATCCCGTAACCCGTAGGGTTTCCGACTGGCACACTAAGGGTTTGCCTGCCGAAGCCGCTGTATCTGACAGGGCTGACCATGCCGGGCCCAGCGGCCACGGTAGGCAAGCCATCACAGAAGTACCGGCACCGTTAACAACGGTGCTGGTGCTTCCATGGTCCCCATTCTCATAGAGTCTCATAGGACTCTATGGGAATGGGGACTTACAATTTGCCGGCGCCTGACTTCCCGGGCCGCCAGGGTTGTAATCCCCAGTGTTACTGGGAAGTCAGGTGCTGGTAATTAATTCTGAGTCCGGCAGCAACCCACCGGCAGGGTTACCGCCGGACTCAGAATGAGGCCCATTGTTTCTCTGGGGGTCTGTCTGACCTGTATGTGGTGTTATTCCACTTTCTCTTCTTTCTCCTTCCTTGCTCAGTTCAGCGTGACTCCCTCCACCCTAGTGAGGAGTCACTCCCAGCGAGATCCCGCTTTCCCAAACCACAACAGAGCTTTTTTGCTGAGCGGGTTTACCTCCCTATACTCAAAGAGGGTGGCTCCCCCGCATGATGAAGGGATGAATTTCCCAGATTCGTCACAGAATCTTGGGTGGGCAATTGCCTCCCCCATATGCCTTTCACGTGCTGCTTCACTGCTGCTTGTTAACCTTGTTCGGTAGATCACTTGTTAGTTACTGGTGACTGTGCAGGTGGGATAATCCTTCACCGCATATGACTTTTTTTTCTAAACTTTATTAAGCAAGATTCACATCTCACACAGGCAAGTGTTACAACAGAAAAATAATAAACAAAGTCGTGTGAAAT